>NC_057806.1:583253458-583585252 GCF_018294505.1 Triticum aestivum | reverse complement strand
GGGTCGGGCTTGATGTTCGGGCCGGGCTCGGGCCTAGTTTTGCAGCCCGGAAGATAGTTCGGGCCGGGCTCGTGCTTCATTATTTATGTATTTTGGGCCGGGCTTTCGGGCTTCGGGCCGGGCTTGCATGTGCGTACACTAAAAAACAGCGTTTGGGCCGGGCTTTCGGGCTTCGGGCTTGACTTCGGGCCGGGCTCGGGCTTGAAAACAGGGAGTATTTCGGGCTTCGGGCCGGGCTCGGGCTTGGGAAATGAAAGTCGGGCTTTTATAAGCCCGGCCTGAAACCCGGCCCGGCCCGACATTTGCCCGGGTTTACCCTATTGTATCCATGAATATGAAGAGTGGCATAGAACTGCAGCAGAAGCTCTTTGTTCCAATGCTCTTTGTCAGTGACAAACTGCAGAAGGCCAACATCTCTGAAACAGTCTAGAGCTTCTTCCAAGCAGGGCAGACTTCACAATCCAAATGCATGCGAGGAAAGATTCGCCCTTGATTGTACAATACACATGAGTAATAACTGCGCTGCTGATAGCTCTAGAAGTGATCAGATGAGATCTTTGGCTTTGAGTAAGGGTTCTTGGCACTGTTAAAGAATGTGTTGTGTGCCTTGAAGCTGTTTACACTGAAAGAGCCTGGCGATGTTGCAGCATCGGGAAACCTTGACAGTCTGGGCTTTGGCTTCTGGACCTAAGGCCTGTGCTCCACATGGTATTCATATTGTGGTTCGGGAGCAGTGGGAGGAATCAGAACAGGCCATCGGACAGTGATAAGTTGGCCATGATCAAATGCATGTTCAATAGTGTGAGGCCTTGGGGGTGGAACAATAGCTTTGGCATTGATTGTGACTTCAGGTTGCACACAAGCTTCAGGAGCAACATTAGCTTCACGCGCCACAGTGTCTTCAGCCATGACAACATCATTGGCTTCAGCGGTGTTGTTTGTGGACGCCTCAATGTTTTCAACCTCCGCTTCAGTAGCAGGAGGGTCGGGCATAGACACGTTCTCCTCGAGAACAACTTCTTGAGTGACAGGGAGTGTGGCAACTCTCTCTTTTTCTTCTCGTGGTTCTTGATTGTCATCGACTCATGCAGCCGGAATGTCTTTAGCAGCTTTTGCTTCGGACTCAGAGACATTGGCAGTAGGAGTGGCTTCAGGAAACACTTCACGTGCGACTGAGCTTTGTTGCACTTCTCCTTCTGGAATGCTTGACATGGTGACCTGAGGACTAGGGCCTCTGCGAAGCCTGCAGAATGCGGACGACGCCTGTGGGGATGGAGTGGTCTGCACCATGTAGTCGTCGTCAAGCACCGGAGTGGTGACTTGAGGGGTTGGAGTTCTCGAAGTTTCATCTTGAATGGGGGTGTCTTGTTGGGGATGATCAACCCACGAATCATTTTGAGCAATTGGCGTCAAAGGACAACCAATGCTGATGAGTTCGCTGCTCGTGAGAACAGGCAATGATACCGGTTGATGCTCGATTTGAGGAAGGACTTCATCATATTCTACATTGTCTTCACGACCAATGTTTCCAGCTGTGGTGGGGTCAACAGCTAGTACTTCTTTATCTTCGGGGGCCTCTGTGGTAGCAGGCTCGTGAATCACTAGACGACGCTCTTGGCTCGTGGAGGCAGGACGAGCAATAGATGGGCTCGACCACAAGAGGCTTAGAGGCCGCAGCGTGCTCTTTCTTTGAAGCCTTTTTCAGTTTCTTCTTTGACGGAGCATCATCAGAAGCTGCTGAGGGGACCTTAGGCTTTGAGCCTGTCATGATGGTAGGGAAGACAATGCGAGGTTCTTCCTGTCGTGGTGCTTCAGTTCGAGCCGCAGCAAACTTCTTCTTCTATTTGGCAGCCATTCTGGGGTCGATACCAGGGCGCCCCAGTGTCTTGCGCTTCTCTGTGTCATTGTGTACTTGAACAGATTTCTCTGCGAAGTATTTCATCTGCTCTCTTGAACCTTTTGCTTCTTCACGTTTCTTGTGAAATTGTTCCTTGAGCTCATTCAACATCTTCTTGAAGCTTTGAACATCGGCCACGCTGAGCTTTGCCATGTGCTTCTTGAACTGTGCCTTCTCAAAATCAATTTTGTTCTTCAGCTCGATAATCTTCTGAGCCAGGGCCAACTCATTAGCAATGGCTCCGTGGAAGGTGACTATGATGTCAACTGGCAGCTGAAGATCATCAATACTGAGGCTTGGGTCATCAAATCATTCATCGACGAAGTGGTTCAGAATATCCACATCAAAGAGGGGCAGATCGTTGAAGATCTCCGCCTCTTGCTTGCTCCTTATCAGCAGCTCAAGGGCATCATCACCAAGATCTTCATCACTGGAGAGATCAATGGTTTCATCTTTGTTCGGCAGAACGACAGCTGGAGTAAGTTCATGCCCAGAAATCTTCATGGGCTTCTTCTTCTTGGGCTTCTCCGTCTTCTTGGAGACACAAGAGAGATCTTCAGATTGCACACTAGGTTCAGGAGGTGCAGTTGCCAATGCCTTCGCACGCGAAACTTTTGGTGCGGCAGAGGGCTTTGAAGCCTTTGATTTCGTTTGCTTCTATGACTGAGGTGGATCTGGTGCTTCATCGGAATCTGCGTCGTCAGTTGAGTGATCCACCATAGCCCCATGTACAACAATGTGAGTGATGAGGCCTGCAAGGTTGTAGAAGGGGCCGATTTCATTGGGATTGGCATCGCGGGTGCCATCAGCCCTTGGAGCAGGCGGACCAGGGTTGAGATTGAGTCCAAGGTCCTTCTTGTTCTTCTTTGCTGACTCTTTTGCAAACTGATAGTTGCGCTTGAAGAGATTGTCGTCACGACACCACAACAAAGATGATGGGTCAGCATTTTCGGGTTGTGGCCCTCGGAGCATGCACGGATAGAAGCCTTGAGCAATGGCTTCGGGCTTGGACTTGGGCTGCAGATTTCCGTATAGAATATCTCCCCAGGGGCCCTTGATGGCGTTCTTTTCAGCATATTCATCAGTCACAAATCTGTACATGAACCATTGCTCTACCCAATATCTTCGAATCCATTGGATTCGGGTCTTGTACTCGCCATAGGTTTCTTCAGGATCTGACTTGTATTGCTTAAACAGATCTGGAGGCAGATCCTTGGTTGTATCTCCACAGCGCTGCCTGCCGTCCTTCCTTGCAGACTTGTCGGTGGCCATTGGATTCAGACTGTAAATGGCTTCCTCTTGCTGGTCAGACATGAACTGGCTTCAGGAGAGTTGATGTGACACAGCAAAAACTCTGCAAATGAATGCAGACTATGAGAACCAAGGGATTCTCCCATGGACATGTACCTGTGACAGCATTAAGGTGTGAGGGAAGGGGAAGAGGTCATATGCATTCTCAGAAGATTTGAAGATAAATCGGTTTGAATACATTGACCTCATAATGCGAAGATATTCACTTATTTGAAGGGAGTCGGTTCCAGATTTGTACGAATCCATAAATAAGTACAAGTGAGGAATGTAACTAGTTGTGAAGCATAAGTGAATATGCTTGGCATGATATGAGATGCAGACATGGACAGATCCGGATATGAAAGTGAAGAAACTACTTTTGCATGAAGTGAATTGATTTGACGGATCAAAAAGGTAGTAAAAAGTAAGTTTTAATTACCGCTTGACGAACTGTTAGATGAGATGGAGAGAGAGAGGCCGAGCAGTTCAATCTCCCACGCCCTAACTTGGCAACGGAAGACACCTACGGCGGCGGCGGAGAGGACGAGGTCCGTGGCTGGCGTGAGGACGGCGTCGAAGATGTCGCGGCAGCTAAGTGATGACCCACAAGTATAGGGGATCTATCGTAGTCCCTTAGATAAGTAAGATTGTCGAACCCAACGAGGAGCAGAAGGAAATGATAAGCGGTTTCCAGCAAGGTATTCTCTGCAAGTACTGAAATAAGTGGTAACAGATAGTTTTGTGATAAGATAATTTGTAACGAGCAACAAGTAACAAAAGTAAATAAGGTGCAGCAAGGTGGTCCAATCCTTTTTGTAGCAAAGGACAAGCCTGGACAAACTCTTATATGATGTAAAGCACTCTCGAGGACACATGGGAATATCGTCAAGCTAGTTTTCATCACGTTCATATGATTCACGTTCGGTACTTTGATAATTTGGTATGTGGGTGGACCGGTGCTTGGGTGCTGCCCTTACTTGGACAAACATCCCACTTATGATTAACCTCTATTGCAAGCATCCGCAACTACAACAAAAGTATTAAGGTAAACCTAACCATAGCATGAAACATATGGATCCAAATCAGCCCCTTACGAAGCAACGCATAAACTAGGGTTTAAGCTTCTGTCACTCTAGCAACCCATCATCTACTTATTACTTCCCAATGCCTTCCTCTAGGCCCAAATAATAGTGAAGTGTCATGTAGTCGATGTTCACATAACACCACTAGAGGAGAGACAACATACATCTCATCAAAATATCGAACGAATACCAAATTCACATGACTACTAATAGCAAGACTTCTTCCATGTCCTCAGGAACAAAAGTAACTACTCACAAAGCATAAACATGTTCATAATGAGAGGGGTATTAATATGCATATAGGATCTGAACATATGATCTTCCACCAATTAAACCAACTAGCATCAACTACAAGAAGTAATTAACACTACTAGCAACCTACTAGCACCAATCCCGGACTTGGAGACAAGAATTGGATACAAGAGATAAACTAGGGTTTTGAGATGAGATGGTGCTAATTAATATGTTGATGGAGATTACCCTCTCCCGATGAGAGGATCGTTGGTGATGACGATGGCGATGATTTCCCCCTCCGGGAGGGAAGTTTCCCTGGCAGAATAGCTCCACCAGAGCCCTAGATTGGTTCCGCCAAGGTTCCGCCTCGTGGCGGCGGAGTTTCGTCCAAGAAGTTGGCTTATGATTTTTTTTCCATAGAAAGACTCCATATAGCAGAAGATGGCCACCGGAGGGCCACCAGGGGGCCCACGAGGTAGGGGGCACGCCCCCCCACCCTCGTGGGCAGGGTGTGCCCCCTGGTGAAGTTCTTGCTCTCAGTATTTTTTATATATTTGGAAAACGTCTTCCGTGAAGTTTCAGGACTTTTGGAGCTGTGCAGAATAGGTCTCTAATATTTGCTCCTTTTCCAGCCCAGAATCCCAGCTGCCGGCATTCTCCCTCTTTATGTAAACCTTGTAAAACAAGAGAGAATAGGCATAAGTATTGTGACATAATGTGTAATAACAACCCCTAATGCAATAAATATTGATATAAAAGCATGATGCAAAATGGACGTATCAACTCCCCCAAGCTTAGACCTCGCTTGTCCTCAAGCGAAAATCCGAAATCGAAAAATATGTCCACATGTTTAGAGATAGAAGTGTCGATAAAAATAAAATATGGACATGAGGGCATCATGATCATTCTTAGAACAGCAACTCATATAATTCTTGTCATATAATCTCTTATGCTAGAGTAATAATTCAATCACAATATCAAGTATGAATCGTAAACTTCATTGAAAACTAACAAACTATAATCTCAGTCATTGAAGCAATTGCAATTTATCATAACATAGGAAAGAGTCAATGTATAAGAGATTTTCAGCAAGTCCACATACTCAACTATCATATAGTCTTTCACAATTGCTGACACTCACGCAATAGTTATGGGTATGGAGTTTTAATCGAACACAGAGAAATATAGCGGCTTATAGTTTTGCCTCCCAACGTTTTACCTCAAGGGTAATATCAACAGCAATAGTTCATGAAAACTCACATCCAATTAGCCATATATACCAGGATCTTTCCAACATATTGTGCTTGCCAAAGGATAAAATGTAAAAGGAAGGGTGAAGATCACCATGACTCTTATGCAATGTAGGAGATAAAAGTAAACGATAAGCCCTTTGCAGAGGGAAGCAGAGGTTGTCATGCACTTTTATGGTTGGATGCACAAAATCTTAATGCGAAAGAACGTCACTTTATATTGCCACTTGTGATATGGACCTTTATTATGCAGTTTGTCGCTTTTATTACTTCCATATCACACGATCATATAAAGCTTATTTCCTCCACACCAATCAATCATACATATTTAGAGAGCAATTTTTTTATTGATTGCACCGATGACAACTTACTTGAAGGATCTTACTCAATCCATAGGTAGATATGTTGGACTCTTATGGCAAGACTGGTTTAAGGGTATTTGGAAGCACAAGTAGTATTTGTACTTGGTGCAATGAATTTGGCTAGCATGAGGGGGGAAGGCAAGCTCATCATGTTGGAAGATCCAAGACAATATAATTTATCTCAGATGTAAGAAAACATAACCCATTACGTTGTATTCCTTGTCCAATGTCAACTCTTTAGCATGTCCTATTTTAATGAGTGCTCACAATCATAAAAGATGTCCAAGATAGTATATTTATATGTGAAGACCTCTCTTTCTTTATTACCTCCTATTAATTGCAACGATGACCAAAACTATGTTTCTCAACCCTCAACAACTTTTATTCATCATACTTTTTCTATGTGAGCTCATTACTCTCCATAAGACTCACATGATCTCTTTGTTTCTTTTTATTTCTTTCTCTTTTCTTTTATTCACCTAGGATCATGGAAAAATAATCAAGCCCTTGACTCAACACTAATCTTTATTATATAGCTCATGGACTCGATTACATAGAAGGATAATAAAGCAAAACTCACAACTAGATCATACTAAGAACTTTTATTCTACTAGATCAAGATATTACCAAAAGGATTGAACTAAGAAAAACGGTAAAGATAAAAGTGATGGTGATACGATACCGGGGCACTCCCCCAAGCTTGGCAGTTGCCAAGTGGAGTGCCCATACCCATGTGATTATGTCTCTCTTTTCGGGGATGGTGATGTGATGTTCTTGGCGATGATGCCCCTCAAGATACGATTCTCCTCCTCAAGCTTGTTGACTTGCTGCTTGAGGTCCATTATTTCCTTTTGGAGTTTTCCTGTAACAGCCAAAGCTCCCTGCACCCAAGGGTGCTGCATAGCTGCGGAAGAACCAGTGACACTCTTTTTCATATTCTCATAAGAAAGAAATCTAACATTGGAACGGATAACCGAGTTTAGAATAGCTGAGCTCTGCAGTTCTCCCATTGTGAATCCAGTTTGGAGGCGGGAAGTGACTTCTTGATCCTCTTCCATGGCATCTATCCTCTTCAAATCAGCCTCCATCTCTTCCTCCGTTGCTGGCCCAAAGGGGTCAACATGATTGTTTGTCGTTGATCTCGGTGCTGGATGAGACACACGGCTCTCCCTGACTGACTCTTGCGAAGACATCCTGCTCTAATCTGCAGTAGCAACAGCTCGAAACACAAACAGGAGATTTTTGCATGATACATGAGTCAAAACCCCCGGGAGGTTATATAATGAATTTTTACCGACCAAAATACGTGTCCTATAAGAAAACAGAGTCCGGAAAGCGCACGAGGTGCCCAAGAGGTAGGGAGCGCACCCAGTAGGGTAGGGCATGCCCTCCATCCTCGTGGAGCCCTCGTGTCCTTCCCGGATAGCTAATTATTTTTCTATTTTTCTAAATATTCCAAAACGGAGAAATATTGCCTTAAAACTATTTTGGAGTCGGTTTACTTACCGTACCACATACCTATTCCTTTTCGGAGACTGAAACGTTCCGAAAAGTCTCCCTTATGTATTCCTCCGGGGTTACGGTTTCAATAACATTGGTTTCAACATTTATGGGATTACCTGAGATATAATGTTTGATTCTTTGACCGTTCACCACCTTCGGATTTGTGCCTTCGAAGTTGTTGATTTTTATGGCACCGGAACGGTAGACCTCCTCGATAACGTAAGGACCTTCCCATTTAGAGAGAAGTTTTCCTGCAAAAAATCTTAAACGGGAGTTGTATAGCAATACATAATCACCTACATGAAACTCACGCTTTTGTATCCTTTTGGCATGCCATCTTTTAACTTTTTCTTTAAACAACTTGGCATTCTTGTAGGCTTGGGTTCTCCATTCATCGAGTGAGCTAATATCAAATAACCTCTTCTCACCGGCAAGTTTAAAATCATAATTAAGTTCTTTAATAGCCCAATAAGCCTTGTGCTCTAGTTCGAGAGGTAAGTGACATGCTTTTCCATAGACCATTTTATATGGAGACATACACATAGGATTTTTATATGCAGTTCTATAGGCCCATAATGCATCATCTAGTTTCTTGGACCAATTCTTTGTAGACCTATTAACAGTCTTTTGCAAAATTAATTTGAGTTCTCTATTACTCAATTCTACTTGACCACTAGGCTGAGGGCGATAAGGAGATGCAATTCTATGACTAACATCATATTTAGCAAGCATTTTACGGAAAGCACCATGAATAAAATGTGAACCACCATCAGTCATTAAATATCTAGGGACTCCAAACCTTGGAAAAATAACATCTTTAAGCATTTTAATAGAAGTGTTATGATCAGCACTACTAGTTGGAATAGCTTCTACCCACTTAGTAACGTAATCAATAGCAACTAAAATATGTGTATAACCATTAGAGGAAGGAAAAGGTCCCATATAGTCAAAGCCCCAAACATCAAATGGTTCAATAACAAGTGAATAATTCATAGGAATTTCTTGACGTCTAGTAATATTACCAATTCTTTGACATTCATCACAAGATAAGACAAACTTACGGGCATCCTTGAAGAGAGTAGGCCAATAAAAACCAGATTGCAGTACCTTATGTGCAGTTCTATCTCCAACATGGTGTCCTCCATAAGCTTCAGAGTGACACTTGTGTAGGATCTGTTCTTGTTCATGCTCAGGTACACAACATCTAATAACACCATCTACTCCTTCTTTATAAAGATGTGGGTCATCCCAGAAGTAATGCCTCAAATCATAGAAGAACTTTTTCTTTTGCTGGTATGTGAAACTAGGTGGTATAAACTTAGCAACAATGTAATTAGCATAATCAGCATACCATGGAGCAGTATGAGAAGCATTTATGACATTTAGTTGCTCATCAGGAAAGCTATCATCAATAGGTAGTGGGTCATCAAGCACATTTTCTAACCTAGACAAGTTGTCTGCAACGGGGTTCTCAGTTCCTTTTCTATCAACAATATGCAAATCAAATTCTTGTAGCAAGAGAACCCATCTAATAAGTCTAGGTTTAGCACCTTTCTTTTCCATAAGATATTTAATAACAGCATGATCAATGTGAATAGTTACTTTAGAATCAACAATATAAGGTCTAAACTTATCACAAGCAAATACAACTGCTAAGAATTATTTTTCAGTAGTAGCAAAATTTGTTTGAGCATTGTCTAGATTTTTACTAGCATATTGAATAACATTTAGTTTCTTATCAACTCTTTGTCCTAGAACAGCACCTACAGCATAATCACTAGCATCACACATAATTTCAAAGGGTAAGTTCCAATCAGGTGGTTGAACAATAGGTGCAGAAATCAATGCTTTCTTAAGTATTTCAAATGCTTCTACACAATCATCATCAAAGACAAATGGTATATCTTTTTGTAATAAATTAGTCAGAGGCCGAGAGATTTTTGAGAAGTCCTTAATGAACCTCCTATAAAAACCGCATGACCAAGGAAACTTCTTATACCTTTGATGTCCTTGGGACATGGCATCTTTTCAATAGCATCAACCTTGGCTTTATCAACTTCAATACCTCTTTCAGAAACTTTATGCCCCAAGACAATACCTTCATTAACCATAAAGTGGCACTTTTCCCAATTCAAGACAAGATTAGTTTCTTCACATCTCTGCAAAACTCGATCAAGGTTGCTCAAGCAATCATCAAAAGAAGATCCATAGACGGAAAAGTCGTCCATGAAAACCTCACAAATCTTTTCACAAAAGTCAGAGAATATAGCCATCATGCATCTTTGAAAGGTAGCAGGTGCATTACATAAACCAAAAGGCATACGTCTATAAGCAAAAGTACCAAAAGGGCATGTAAAAGTAGTCTTTGATTGATCTTTGGCTGACACAGGTATTTGAGAGAAACCAGAATAACCATCTAGAAAGCAAAAATGTGTATGTTTGGATAATCTTTCTAGCATTTGATCGATAAAAGGTAAGGGGTAATGATCCTTTTTAGTAGCCTTATTTAATTTGCGGAAATCAATTACCATCCTATAACCTGTAATAATTCTTTGAGGAATCAATTCATCTTTATCATTAGGAACAACAGTAATACCTCCCTTCTTAGGGACACAATGGACAGGGCTTACCCACTGACTATCAGCAACGGGATAAATTATACCTGCCTCAAGGAGCTTTAGTATCTCCTTTCTTACCACTTCTTTCATTTTAGGATTCAGCCGGCGTTGATGATCACGAACTGGTTTAGCATCTTCTTCCAAATTAATTTTATGTTGACATAGAGTGGGACTAATGCCCTTAAGATCATCAAGAGTATACCCAATAGCAGCACGGTGCTTCTTCAGAGTTTTCAATAATCTCTCTTCTTCATGCTCTGAAAGGTTAGCACTAATAATAACAGGATATATCTTTTTCTCATCAAGATAAGCATATTTAAGAGTATCAGGTAACGGTTTAAGCTCAAACACGGGATCACCCTTGGGTGGAGGAGGATCCCCTAGGATTTCAACAGGTAAATTGTTTTTCAGAATAGGTTCCTGTTTAAAGAATACTTCATCTAATTCCCTTCTTTCATTCATAAACATATCATTTTCATGGTCTAGCAAGTATTGTTCTAAAGGATCACTAGGAGGTACGGCAATAGAAGCAAGACCAATAATTTCATCCTTACTAGGTAATTCTTCTTCACGGTGTTGTCTACTAAATTTAGAAAAATTAAATTCATGAGTCATATCATCTAAACCGATAGTAACAACATCTCTTTTGCAATCTATGGTAGCATTAACAGTATTTAAGAAGGGTCTACCAAATATAATGGGACAAAAGCTATCTTGTGGGGAACCAAGAACAAGAAAATCAGCAGGATATTTAGTTTTCCCACACAAGACTTCAACATCTCTAACAATTCCCATTGGTGAAATAGTATCTCTATTGGCAAGTTTAATTGTGACATCAATATCTTCCATCTCAGCAGGTGCAATATCATGCATAACTTCTTTGTATAAGGAATAAGGTATTGCACTAGCACTAGCACCCATATCACATAAGCCATGATAACAATGATCTCCTATTTTAACAGAAATAACAGGCATGCCTACCACAGGTCTAGGTTTATCTTTATCACGGGGTTTAGCAATTCTAGCAGTTTCATCACAGAAATAAATAACATGCCCATCAATATTATCAGACAAGAGATCTTTAACAATAGCAATATTAGGTTCAACTTTAACTTGCTCAGGAGGTGTATATGTTTTAATATTGCTTTTACGAACCACAGTTGAAGCTTTAGCATGATCCTTTATCCTAACAGGGAAAGGTGGTTTCTCAACATAAGAAGTAGGAACAATAGGATCATTATAAGTGATAGTCTTTTCTTCAACTTTAATAGGTGCAGCTACTTTTACTTCTATGGGAGGATGATATTTAAACCACTTCTCCTTGGGGAGATCAACATAAGCAGCAAAAGATTCACAGAAAGAAGCTACTATCTCAGAGTCAAGTCCATATTTAGTGCTAAATTTACGAAAAATATCGGTATCCATAAAAGATTTAACACAATCAAAACTAGGTGTCATACCTGACTCCTTACCATTGTCGAGGTCCCAATCTTCAGAGTTGCGTTTAATTCTTTCCAATAAATCCCATTTGAATTCAATAGTCTTCATCATAAAAGAGCCAGCACAAGAAGTATCAAGCATGGTGCGATTGTTACCAGAAAGCCGAGCATAAAATTTTTGAATAATCATTTCTCTTGAGAGCTCATGATTGGGGCATGAATATAACATTGATTTAAGCCTCCCCCAAGCTTGAGCGATGCTTTCTCCTTCGCGAGGCCAAAAATTATATATATAATTGCGATCACGATGAACAAGATGCATAGGATAAAACTTCTGATGAAATTCCAATTTCAATCGTTTGTAATTCCAAGACCTCATATCATCACATAGCCTATACCATGTCGATGCATCTCCCCTCAAAGATAAAGGGAAGACCTTCTTCTTAACAACATCTCCGGGTACACCTGCAAGCTTAAATAATCCACAAACTTCATCCACATATATCAGATGTTCATCAGGATGTTTTGTTCCATCTCCTAAAAAAGGATTAGCTAGCAGTTTTTCTATCATACCCGAAGGAACTTCAAAGCAAGCATTTTCATTTTCATTTTCAGTAGGTTCAGTAGGTTGAGGAGCAACTCTTTGCTCTACTGGTCGGGGTGAAGATACCCCGAACAAGCCCCTCAGAGGATTACTTTCCATAGTAACAAGTGACAGTAAATTTCAGCACACTATATAAATTTTTCCTTACCAAATTCCACCTACCAAAGGCGCTTCACTCCCCGGCAACGGCGCCAGAAAAGAGTCTTGATGACCCACAAGTATAGGGGATCTATCGTAGTCCTTTCGATAAGTAAGAGTGTCGAACCCAACGAGGAGCAGAAGGAAATGATAAGCGGTTTCCAGCAAGGTATTCTCTGCAAGTACTGAAATAAGTGGTAACAGATAGTTTTGTGATAAGATAATTTGTAACGAGCAACAAGTAACAAAAGTAAATAAGGTGCAGCAAGGTGGCCCAATCCTTTTTGTAGCAAAGGACAAGCCTGGACAAACTCTTATATGATGTAAAGCGCTCCCGAGGACACATGGGAATATCGTCAAGCTAGTTTTCATCACGTTCATATGATTCGCGTTCGGTACTTTGATAATTTGGTATGTGGGTGGACCGGTGCTTGGGTGCTGCCCTTACTTGGACAAGCATCCCACTTATGATTAACCTCTATTGCAAGCATCCGCAACTACAACAAAAGTATTAAGGTAAACCTAACCATAGCATGAAACATATGGATCCAAATCAGCCCCTTACGAAGCAACGCATAAACTAGGGTTTAAGCTTCTGTCACTCTAGCAACCCATCATCTACTTATTACTTCCCAATGCCTTCCTCTAGGCCCAAATAATGGTGAAGTGTCATGTAGTCGACGTTCACATAACACCACTAGAGGAGAGACAACATACATCTCATCAAAATATCGAACGAATACCAAATTCACATGACTACTAATAGCAAGACTTCTCCCATGTCCTCAGGAACAAAAGTAACTACTCACAAAGCATAAACATGTTCATAATCAGAGGGGTATTAATATGCATATAGGATCTGAACATATGATCTTCCACCAATTAAACCAACTAGCATCAACTACAAGGAGTAATTAACACTACTAGCAACCTACTAGCACCAATCCCGGACTTGGAGACAAGAATTGGATACAAGAGATGAACTAGGGTTTTGAGATGAGATGGTGCTGATGAAGATGTTGATGGAGATTGCCCTCTCCCGATGAGAGGAGGGGTCGGTGATGATGATGGCGATGATTTCCCCCTCCGGGAGGGAAGTTTCCCCGGCAGAATAGCTCCGCCAGAGCGCTAGATTGGTTCCGCCAAGGTTCCTCCACGTGGCGGCGGAGTTCTGCCCGAGAAGATGGCTTATGATTTTTTTCCCATCGAAAGACTCCATATAGCAGAAGATGGCCACCGGAGGGCCATCAGGGGGCCCGGGACTTTGGAAAACATCTTCCGTGAAGTTTCAGGACTTTTGGAGCTGTGCAGAATAGGTCTCTAATATTTGCTCCTTTTCCAGCCCAGAATCCCAGCTGCCGGCATTCTCCCTCTTTATGTAAACCTTGTAAAATAAGAGAGAATAGGCATAAGTATTGTGACATAATGTGTAATAACAGCCCATAATGCAATAAATATTGATATAAAAGCATGATGCAAAATGGACGTATCATAAGTTAGATTGTTGTCCTCATAGCAGAGGTGCTAGGGTTTTGGTCAGAGAAGATGGAAGAAGAGATAATACGCATAGTGTGTATTTATAACGGGACGGACAGGGTTTTAGGTGCTCATGGCAGTTCACATCTTAGACAAATCAACTCATTGAAATTTTCATGTGTCACACACGCCTATGTCGGTTCGTCGCTCTCCTAGAGGTAATAATCTGGCATTGAAACATATTTAAACGATTGTCTCTTTGTCTTCAGCTGACAAGGACTCAGAGAAGACAAATGACGGGTTTCGATAGAATGCATATGATTTGGATAGATAGAATCTGAGGTAGAAGCATAGAGGGGGTTAGGGTCCGATCACATTCACTTAGATCAAAAGATTCGAGCAGGAAGACATAGCTATAAGTGAATGTTGTAGAGGACAGAACACAATATATGTATATATCAGTATGAGACCAAATCAACACTGTGAAGATAAACATGACACCAAATCAGTGTTGAAGACAAACCAAATGCGAAGACTATGCAAATGTGACGCTAATAGAAACACTTCAAACAAGAGTTTGGTGGTGGAGTTACCCACCGTATAGGAAGTATTAGACCCAGACATGGCGCACAATTATCGTGGTGCTCTAAAGTCAAATTCTGCATTAATGTATTCACACTTAGAGGGTATGTCTTCATTGATTGAAGATATACGTTACTTCGTGGTAGGGGGTGTAACGCCCATGATGCGGCTATATCTCCCACGTGTCTAAGCACGACTTAGAGGCATAACCGCATTCTAAGCAATGTCGCAAGTGGGGTAATCTTCACACAAACCCATGTAATGAATAAGGAAAAGAGTACATAGCTGGCTTACACTCGCCACGTCACACAATAGCATAAATATCATTACATTCATCCAGATACAATCAAGGTCCGACTACGGAACCAAAATAAAGACAACCCCAAATGCAACAAAGTCCCCGATCGCCCCAACTAGGCACCACTACTGATCGTCTGGAAAGGAAACATAGTATCGTCCTGAGTCCTCATCGAACTCCCACTTGAGCTCAGTCGAATCTCCTGGAGCGGTATCATCGGTCCCTGCATCTGGTTTTGGAAGTAATCTGTGAGTCACGGGGACTCAGCAATCTCACACCCTCGCGATCAAGACTATTTAAGCTTATAGGAAGGGTAAAAGGTATGAGGTGGAGCTGCAGCAAGCGACTAGCATATATGGTGGCTAACATACGCAAATGAGAGCGAGAAGAGAAGGCAAAGGCACGGTCGAGAAACTATGATCAAGAAGTGATCCTAGAACAACCTACGTTCAAGCATAACTCGAGACCGTGTTCTCTTCCCGGACTCCGCCGAAAAGAGACCATCACGGCCACAAACTCTGTTGATTCATTTTAATTAAGTTAAGTTTCAGGTTATCTACGACCAGACATTAACAAATTCCCTTCTGCCCATAACCGCGGGCACGACTTTCAAAAGTTCAAATCCCTGCAGGGGTGTCCCAACTTAGCCCATCACAAGCACTCACGGTCAACGAAGGATATTCCTTCTCCCAAGACAATCCGATC
This sequence comes from Triticum aestivum, assembly GCF_018294505.1. Lineage (NCBI taxonomy): Eukaryota > Viridiplantae > Streptophyta > Magnoliopsida > Poales > Poaceae > Triticum > Triticum aestivum. Next base: position 583,569,774 of record NC_057806.1, on the reverse strand, counting down.
AGACTCGGAATCCCGGTTACAAGACATCTCGACAATGGTAAAACAAGTCCAGCAAAGCCACCCGAATGTGCCGACAAATCCCGATAGGAGCTGCACATATCTCATTCTCAGGGCACACCGGATAAGCAATCCGTACAACTAAAACCAGCCCTCGAGTTTCCCTGAGGTGGCGCTGCAAGGGGCTCTAACTTGGACCAACACTAAGAGGAGCACTGGCCCGGGGGGGGGGGGGTTAAAATAAAGATGACCCTCGGGCTCCGGAAACCCAAGGGAAAAGAAGCTAGGTGGCAAATGGTAAAACCAATGTTGGGCATTGCTGGAGGAGTTTTATTCAAGGCGAACTGTCAAGGGGTTCCCATTATAACCCAACCGTGTAAGGAATGCAAAATCAAGGAACATAACACCGGTATGACGGAAACTAGGGCGGCAAGAGTGGAACAAAACACCAGGCATAAGGCCGAGCCTTCCACCCTTTACCAAGTATATAGGTGCATTAAATAGACAAGATATAATAATGATATCCCAACAATAAACATGTTCCAACAAGGAACAAACTCCAATCTTCACCTGCAACTAGCAATGCTATAAGAGGGGCTGAGCAAAGCGGTAACATAGCCAAACAACGGTTTGCTAGGACAAGGTGGGTTAGAGGTTTGACATGGCAATATGGGAGGCATGATAAGCAAGTGGTAGGTATCGTAGCATAGGCATAGCAAAAGAGCGAGCATCTAGCAAGCAAAGATAGAAGTGATTTCGAGGGTATGGTCATCTTGCTTGCAAAGTTCTCCGAGTTGACGTTAGCTTGATCCTCGTAAACGTACTCTATGGGTTCCTCGATCACGTACTTGCCTCCCGGCTCTACCCAAAGCAAGAACACAAGCAAAGGGAGACACAATCAACCACGTGCAATGCACAAGCAACATGATGCAAAACATGGCATGATATGCGGGATGCGATATGCAATGCATATGCATGTTTGGGAAAGGAAAGATTGAACCCGGCCTCAACTTGGAAAAACCAAGAGTGCCACTGGAAAGAGGAGTTGATTTCGGTCGAAATCGATATAAAGATCACCAGAATCGGATGCACGGTTTGCAAATGGCAAGCAAAACAAATATGGCACCGATCTGCGATTAACAGCACGAGGCCATCTAAATGCATCAAGAACAACAAGCTACTCAACTCTAACATAGCAACAAAATACATGGCAGGGATCCACCCAAGATGCTTGACAAAATATGAACACTGAGCTACGGGTAATTCACTCAATAGCAGGTTCAAACAAGCATGGCAAAAGTGCAAAAGATATCAGGTTACAGACTTGGTGAAATTAACATGTCAGGAATTTAACATCAGGAAACAATGTTTAGAGCAAGATAACACATGCTACAGGAACATATCATGGCAAAGCAAGGCATGGCATGAAGCTACTCAAAGCATACAACAAAAGTCCCTTACTGACCATAAGCCAAAAGGGATCAGAAAATACAATGGCAACCATGTGAACATAGCAATTATCGTTAACAGATTCAGACCTAGTAGAAAACTGGAACATGGCAAAACAGATATTAAGTAGGCATGTTTACGAGCTCGATGCACTCACCACAAGGCATTGCATGACAAACTAAGCATACACCCAGCAAGTAGACATGGCATAGAAGCTAAACATGGCAAGAACAACACATAGCATGCACGGATCAACTACAACAAGCTCGGCAAAAATGCTTAACACGTAAACATCTGCCAGGAACATTTTATAGCAAAAGTAGAGCTCGATTGACTCAAGCTAGGGTGCTCCATAATTGCAAACAAAGACATGGATGGATAGAGCACAACAATATCTACAAAACATCCTTACTGATCATGCTCAAAAGAGGCATGGATCACTCTGTAGCAACAAGAATACATGGCATAAAAATAATGACAGGACAAAGACTTAGAACATTTCTAAGTCCCTGAAATCAACAACATTATGAGGGCTACTTTGCATGCTTGTGCTAGTCACCACAAAGATCACAAAAATACATGGCATACACCCCTGTAAAGATGGCATGGCATACTTCAAAACTCATGTAGGGCTCAAGATCATAGGAAGCACACATCAATCATGGCAAAAATGGCAAATGCCCAATTACTGATAAGAATCTGAAACTAACATAAACTAGCACTCTTGCAACTGCATTTAGGGCATCAAGATGAGCTCAAATGAACATGGTGCAATTGAATGAAATGAAGTACTCGTCGAGGCGAACAATTTGATATGCTACACGCCCAAAATGGAGCCACGGGTGCAGAGATATGACATGATGAAAAATGCCAAAAATTACGGGGATTAGGGCAAAAAGTCAACCGAATATCTCAGATCTGGATCCGGATCGGGCGGCGTGGGAAAACGAGGATGGCCAGGGCTCGCCGAAATCACTGTAGACGGCGGCCGGAGTCGGGAAGGAGGGAGGAGAGGTCGCCGGCGCCGGCGGCGAGGTGGCCGCGATGGGGCGGCGTGGAGGCGGGCCGGACGGCGAGGAGGGAGATGCCCGAGGAGGCGGCGGACGCGGGGCTCGCCGCGGCAGAGCTCTGCTCCGGCCGGCGAGGGTCGTGGCGGCGGAGGAGGGGGCGAAGGAGGCAGGCGGCGGCGTCGGTGGGATGGGCCACGGGGGTCGGCGCTGGGCCTGGCGGGCCCGCGCGGTCGGTGGCGAAGTGGGGCTCGCCCGCAGGACACATGGCGGCTGCTGATTCGTCCGGCGGAGTGGGCGGACGTGTCCGGCCGGCCGGTTTTTATCTAGCGACGCGAGGAGAGGGAGGGGTCTAGGGTTTGATCCGAGATTTGGTATGGGAGGACCTTTTTATAGGTAGGAGGAGCTAGGAGGCTCCAAATTGAGCATGGTTTTCGACCACGCGATCGTGATCAAACGACCTAGATGATGAAGGAGGTTTAGGTGGGTTTTGGGCCACTTTGGAGGGGTGTTGGGCTGCAACACACATGAGGCCTTCTCGGTTCCTCGGTTAACCGTTGGAGTATCAAACGAAGTCCAAATGGCAGGAAACTTGATAGGTGGGTGTACCGGTAGTAAACCAAGGCCGCTTGGCAAGTCTCGGTCCAATCCGAGAACGTTTCATACCTGCACACGGATAGAGGTAAAAGGGGACACCGGAGGACATAGGAGCGCTGGAATGCAAAACGGACAACGGGGAAAATGCTCGGATGCATGAGACGAACACGTATGCAAATGTGATGCACATGATGACATGAGATGAGATGCATGACAAAGATGAAACAACACGAAGACAAAAACCCGACAACAAGGAAATATCATAACTTAGTGCCGGAAATGGCAAGAGTTGGAATACAAATATGGCAAGTTACATACGGGGTGTTACAACACTCCACCACTACGAAAGGATCTCGTCCCGAGATCTAGGACTGGAAAAACTCCGGGTACTCAGAACGGAGGTGGTCCTCGCGTTCCCAGGTGGCTTCACGGTCGGAATGATGTGACCACTTGACTTTCAGGAATTTGATAGACTTGTTGCGAGTCTTGCGCTCAGTTTCTTCAAGAATAGCAACGGGGTGCTCATGATAAGACAAGTCTTCCTGGAGATCAATCTCTTCAAAGTTGATGGTGCGGTCAGGAGTCTTGAAACACTTGCGGAGTTGAGACACGTGAAACACGTCGTGCACATTTGCAAAGTTGGATGGTAGCTCAAGTTGATAGACGAGATCGCCTCTTTTGCCAATGATCTTGAAAGGGCCCACGTATCTAGGGGCAAGCTTCCCTTTGATACCGAAGCGACGAGTACCTTTCATTGGAGAGACGCGGAGGTAGACATGGTCTCCGATCTCGAAAGCCAAGTCACGATGCTTGCTATCATAGTAACTCTTCTGGCGCGATTGCGCGACTTTGAGATTTTTGCAACTGACTTTACACATTTCTTCTACCTCTGTGATCAAGTCATTGCCAAGAAGTTGGCGCTCACCAGTCTCTGACCAGTTAAGAGGAGTATGACACTTCCTGCCGTAGAGAATCTTGAATGGGGCCTTGCTCGAACTCGCTTGGAAGCTGTTGTTGTAGGAGAACTCGGCATATGGAAGACAATCTTCCCACTTCATACCGAAAGAGATGACACATGCTCTGAGCATATCTTCAAGAATTTGATTGACTCGCTCAACTTGGCCACTGGTTTGAGGATGAAAGGCTGTGCTGAAGCGAATGTTGGTGCCCATGGCCTTCTAGAAAGAAACCCAGAACTTAGAGGTGAAGATACTGCCACGATCTGAAGATATCAACTGCGGAATGCCGTGCAGGGAGACAATCCTGGAGGTATATAGCTCTGCCAACTGATCTGTTGTGATAGATTCTTTGATAGGAAGAAAATGAGCCACTTTAGTGAGCTTGTCGATGACAACGAAGATAGCATCATTGCCACGCTTGGACTTTGGAAATCCAGTCACGAAGTCCATCTCAATATGGTCAAACTTCCATTCTGGAATGGCAAGAGGTTGGAGGAGACCAGCTGGTCGTTGGTGTTCTGCTTTCACTCTTCTGCAGACATCACATTCATTCACGAACTGAGCAATCTCGCGCTTCATTCGAGTCCACCAATACGACTGCTTGAGGTCCTGGTACATCTTTGTACTTCCAGGGTGAATAGAGAGGAGTGAATTGTGAGCCTCGTTCATAATGACTTTACGAAGGTCACCTTTAGGCACAACAATGCGATCCTCGAAGAATAGAGTATCCTTGTCATCAAGACGATAGCACTTGTACTTGGGTTGACTCTTGGCAATCCCAATCTTCACCTTCTTCACCATAGCATCAAGAAGCTGAGACTCGCGAATCTGATCTTCCAAAGTAGGAGAGACTTGGAGGTTGGCAAGGAATCCTTGAGGAACAACTTGGACATTGAGTTTGCGGAAAGCTTCACAAAGCTCTGGTTGGTAAGGCTCAAGAATCAAACTGTTGCAGTAAGCCTTTCTACTCAATGCGTTAGCAATTACATTGGCCTTGCCTGGAGTATATTCAATACTCGGATTATACTCTTGAATCATTTCGACCCAACGAGTCTGCCTGAGGTTGATGTTAGGCTGAGTGAAGATGTACTTGAGACTCTTGTGATCAGTGAAGATGTCCACTTTTCTTCCCAACAAGAGATGTCTCCATGTTAAAAGAGCATGGACAACTGCCGCCAACTCGAGGTCATGAGTGGGGTAGTTCTTTTCGTTGGGCTTCAACTGGCGAGAGGTATAGGCCACAACTTTCTTCTCTTGCATCAACACTGCACCAAGACCTTGAAGGGAAGCATCACAGAAGACCTCGAACGGTTTGGATTCATCAGGAGGAGTCAGAACTGGAGCAGTGACTAACTTCTCTTTCAGGGTGTTGAAAGCGATGTCACATTCAGGCGACCAGACATACTTCACATGCTTCTGGAGAAGGTTGGAAAGAGGCTTCGCGATCTTAGAGAAGTTCTCAACGAACCTTCGACAATAGCTTGCGAGCCCAAGGAAGCTGCGGAGTTGCTTCACATTCTGAGGTGGTTCCCAATTCACAATTGCAGACACCTTCTCAGGATTAACAGCTATGCCCTTGGCGGAGATGATATGCCCAAGGTAGAGAACCTCATCGAGCCAAAACTCGCACTTTGAAAACTTCGCATAGAACTGATGTTCTCTGAGTTTATCCAGCACCAATCTCAAATGCTTGGCATGATCCTCCTTGTTCTTGGAAAAGACCAAAATGTCATCGAGGTAGACCAGGACGAAGTCATTTGTGTAGGCATTGAAGATGAAGTTCATCATGCGAGAGAAAGTTGGAGGAGCGTTGATAAGGCCGAAAGACATGACAGTGTATTCATATGAACCATAGCTTGTTCTGAATGCTATCTTGGGGATATCTTCTTCACGAATGCGAATCTGATGATAGCCCATACGGATATCAAGCTTGGAGAATACTTGAGCACCTTTGAGTTGTTCAAAAAGCTCATTGATGTTGGGAAGTGGGTACTTGTTCTTTATGGTCTTCTTGTTCAATGGACGATAGTCGACACAAAGTCGGTCCGTTCCATCCTTCTTCTTGACAAAAAGAACTCCACAACCCCACAGAGAAGAACTTGGTCGGATGAGACCCATACGCTCTTGAATGTCGAGTTGCTTCTTCAGCTCCTTCAACTCTTCAGGTCCATGCTTGTAAGGACGTTTGCAAACAGGTTCCGTGCCAGGCTCAAGATCGATGATGAATTCAACTGGTCGGTGCGGAGGCATTCCTGGAAGCTCTTCTGGAAAGACGTCTTGATACTCACAAACGTCTGGAATCTGAGAGATGACATCCAACTAGCCCTTCTCATTGAGAGAAAACAGTCGAATGGTATCATCATGAGCGGCAAATACGATTACATCCTCAGACGAATGTGTCAATTGAATCTACCTGGCAGCACAATCAAGCTGAGCCTTGTGCTTAGAAAGCAAGTCCATTCCGATAATAAGATCAATATCTGAGTTACCAAGGACCATAGGAGAAGCTAGAAACATGAAGTCACCCATCATGATAGATACATCCGGGACTATCGAGGTAGCCCTCATAGACTTGGCCAGAGAAACACTCCCATAGGTTTACCCAACATTTGAAACGAAGTCATGCTTGAAACAAATGATCTTACATGAAACAATGCGATGCACCAGTATCAAAAAGGACTTTTGCAGGAGTAGAGTTAACTGGAAAGTTACCCATAATCACATCTGTCGAGTCCTCTGCCTGAGCTATGTTCAACAAGTTGACCTTGGCGTGCTTGGGATTAAGCTTAACCACTGCGGTACTGGCAGATCTCACAGGAGGAGGAGGAGGAAGACGCCTCTGATTGAAGCATTTGTTGGTATAGTGACCCTTCTGCTGACACTTGTTGCACATGACCTCCGAGAGCGGACGATGATACGGAGCACTTGATCTTGGAGCATGAGATGAAGTCTTGTTCTGAAAGCCTGGGTTGGGTGGGTGGGAAGATCCATTGCCACCTTTGCTCTTCTGCTGATAAGGCTGACGGAACGGAGGAGGAGGAGGCAACCAATACTTTTGCTGCTTAGTTGCCACTTGAGTTGAGGAAGAAGTCGCATCTCTAACTCGCTTCTTGGAAGCATCGCACTTTAGTTGGGCAGCCTCTTGCTTCAGTGCCATGCTGTAAAACTCATCGTACTTCTATGGCTCAAAAAGCACAAGAGGAAGTTGGAGATCTTCTCTGAGGCCACCTCTGAACTGATATATCATGCTCTTCTCGTCACAGACGTCTTGCTTAGCGAAACGGGCGAGCTTCTGGAACATGATGTTGTACTGATAAACAGACAAGCTGCCTTGCTTCAGATTGCGGAAGTCCTCACGCTTGCTCTCAACAATACTCTGAGGAATGTGGTGAGCTTTGAAGTCTTGACGGAATTCATCCCAGGTAATCACACGACCTCCTCTGGAATATTTGTATTGTTGATACCACTCAGCAGCTTGGTCTTTGAGTTGGAACGAAGCAAACTTAACAAAGTCCTCAGGCCTGACATTGCTGCACTCGAAATGCTTGTAGATATCCACGAGCCAATCATCAGCATCTGTTGCCTCGATACAGTAGCTGAAGGTCTTTGGCTGGTTTGCGAGGAACTGGTTGAGTGTAGCAAACTGATTTTGATTGTTGCCATGGCCATGATCCCCTTGGTTGCGCTCTTGCAAGAGTTGCATGAGCATCTGCGTGTTTGCATTGGTAGCAGCCATCACAGCTTACCATGCCTTCGAAGGTGGGGGTGGTGGTGGCGGTTCAGGATTCGAGCGCGTTGGAGGAGCCATCCTGAAGAGGATGGCATTCGTTAGCATCTTGACGGACATATATTCAAGCTGAATCAAATGGATTGAAATTGCAACATATAGTCTTAACATCCGAACAAAATGAACGAATGAATTCCAATTGAAATGGTCACACATTCATAAATTGAGAATCCACTTAGATATAGGTAGAAGAATAAAACAACAAGGTACAGACAAGAACAAATACTTGGTGAGGATTACCCAATCACAAACCAAATATCCGTGGAAGAAATACTAGAGCTACAAGAATTCCCACCTATGAAACTCCCAAAATTCTCCCGGTTATGCAATCAGGTGTTGGGGATACAGGGGAAGCATAATATGTCACCCAAAGCTAGCAAATCCTACATCCAGCTGTATCCATCCTTCAACACATAACCAAGAAACCTTCAGAAATCATCTACCTCAACCTTCAAAAAGCATCTGTTATACGAGTTATGGCAATACTCCTGAACTTGAAAGTGCGTTCTATCGACTAGAGGGGGGTGAATAGGCGATTTTTATGAAATTCTTCACTGAGGAATTTGCCGGTGAGGAAATTCCTTAGTGAAGAACTACTAGCAGCGGAATAAGTACTCAACAGAATACAAGCATAGTAATCATGATGAAATGAAGACAGGCACAGAGTACAGGAAGCGTAATCACAGGATAACACAGGATGAAGACAAACAGACTGAAGAAATTGAACTGAGGAAATTGAGAAAGTCTTCAGTCAAAGTCTTCAAACACAGATATGAACAAACATACAGCACAGTTATCAGGAAATGAAAGAGTTGAGCAAATAGAACCAGTAAGCTTGGTGAAGACAATGATTTGGTAGACCAGTTCCAACTGCTGTCTCAGTTGTACGTCTGGTTGGAGCGGCTGGGTATTTAAACTCGAGGACACACAGTCCCGGACACCCAGTCAAGGACACTTAGTCCAAGACACCCAGTCCTCACCGTATTCTCCTTGAACTAAGGTCACACAGACCTCGTCCAATCACTCGTGGTAAGTCTTCAGGCGACTTCCAAACCTTCACAAACTTGGTCACCCGGTGATCCACAATTCCTCTTGGATGCTCTAGACCATGACGCCTAACCGTCTGGAAGAAGCACAGTCTTCAAAGGTAACAAGCGTCGAATCCACTCAGGATCAATCTCTTCAGTGATGCTCAATCACTTGGGGTTTGTAGGTGTTTGGGTTTTTGGTTTTTCCTCACTTGATGATTTTCGCTCAAAGTCCTCGGAGGATGGGTTAATCTCAAATGACAAGTGTCGGTTTCTCTCGGAGCAGCCTCAACCAGCTAGTGGTTGTAGGGGGCGGCTATTTATAGCCTAGGGAGCAGCTTGACATGATAAGACATAAATTCCCTTCAATGATATGACCGTTAGGTGGATAGATATTTTGGGACAGCTGGCGCATAGCACAGCAACGGTCGGAATTTTGAGTAGCAAAATCCTCAGGGCTATCATGTTCCTCACTGTGTAGGCAATCTGCACTGGCGAATTCCTAACTCCTCAGTCAGGACAAATTCCTCAAACACCAGAAGAAGTTCGTCTCTATCACTGAAGAAATTGACTGAACTGTATGAGATTTCCAATGGCTTCACTCAAAGGGATTGGTAGGTGTAGGATTTTGAGTTGAGCATCACATGGAAATTTTTCCTTAGTATTTCCTCGACCCCCTTTAAAAGTACGGTGTTTCCTATGACTCGAGAAAGAGAAAAACAAAACTATGAAAACGAAAGTCTTCAAGCTTCATATTCCTCGCATGAATATCAAGTCTTCACGGACACACCAATTTCTTCACTTTCAAAGTCTTCATGAAAGTCTTCAGAAATGCCAAAATCTTCAATCAAAGATATTCATTTTTAGAGGGTCGACTTTTCCTGTAAATATCAAACTCCTCATAGACTTATAGACCTGTGTACACTCACACACGCATTAGTCCTTTAACCTATAAGTCTTCAATACACCAAAATCACTAAGGGGCACTAGTTGCACTTACAATCTCCCCCTTTTTGGTGATTGATGACAATATAGGTTAAGTTTTCAATGGGGATAAACATATGAAGTATAAATACTGATATTGAGGAATTTGATTGCAAGATATAGAAGAACTCCCCCTGAAGATGTGCATGGTGAGGAATTTGCTTTTGAAGCAATGCACACTTGAAGAGTTGAATCATGGAGATCTCCCCCTATATCTTGTAATTCATACATGCATTTAACATATAATATGAAGAATTTGAAATGCATGATGAAATATGGTGCCTGATGAAATTCAGCATGCGTGCAATAATATTAACGAGGAATAAGCATGCAGAATAGTGCATCAAGAGTGTCAGAGCACCATCGGGTTTAAGATTACAACTTGATCCAATAAAGTTTCAGAAGAACGAGAGTTGTAACTTAGCATATAAAAACGTTGTACATGGGCGACCCGCTTGAAGACTAACTCATATTTCTCCCCCTTTGTCATCGAATGACCAAAAGGATCGAAACTGAGGACTAACGCCCCTAAAGATAATCATGTTGATGAAGGAGCACTAGCGTTGTTGGGGTCGTTGGTTGATGTAGGGCCTGCTGCAGTGTCGTCCAAATCTTCATGTTCATCAGTGTTGCGCGATGAAGAATATGAGCTGGCCACCAGAGAAGGAACCTTGACCTTCTTGAATTTCTTCGGTGGAGATGCAGACCAGTCAAAATATTCATTAAGACCCATGTTCTTCAGTTCTTCTTCACCATACAGATGTGATAGGATTGCCTAGGTGCGACCGAAGACTTGATGGAGGTAGTAGTGGTTTTTCTTCACTGCATTGTGTGTGGTAGTCATGTTGTGAAGAAGTGAACCAAACTGACGCTTAACCCATTTGTGATTTCGATCCACCTTCTGGTGAAGACTAAGCAAAAGTTCACGGTCTGTCATCACGCGCGGAGCATTGGCTTGAGGAGTGGACTTGGGTGCATTGGCAGAGTCATGTGGGGCAGAGTCATCATTGGTGGAATAAGATGCAGCTTTGCGAAACTGACCATCCAATGGACGAATGCCTTCATCAATTACAGCTGGTGCCTTGCCCTTTCCATCAACTGAGGAATATGTCTGCTTGAGGACTTCAATTGGGGGCAAGTAGCTGAGATGATTCTGGAAATCAGCTTTGTAGTTGAGTGAAGACCTTGTCCTGAGGAATCTCATGATCCAAGGTGCATAAGGCTTCATCTCAAACGGAGATAGTGCAACATTGGCCATAGTCCTCATGAAGAAATCGTGATAATTGACAGGAATGCCATGAACGATGTTGAATACCAGATTCTTCATGATGCCAACAATTTCCTCATCAGATGAGTCGTGGCCTTTGATAGGACTGATTGTCCTCGTAAGAATATGATAGATAGTTCTGGGCACGTACAACAATTCCTTCACGAGGAATTTGGTTCGTGGTGCCTGACCTGGTTTCAAAGGCTTCATCAGCACTTGCATGTAAGGATGTGTGAGCTCAGGTTCACTGTAGATGCAGCGAGCTTCTTCAAGGGGAGGACTGAGTGGTAGAGCATGAAGCAATTCAGAGGCTGGTGCAGTGTAGCGAGTGTTTTTAGACATCCAGTCCAGCACCCATGAATTCACATCTTCAGCATTTCCGGTGATGTGCAGCGGTGCATAGAATTGAAGAATCAGTTCTTCATTCCAATCACAGATGTCAGAGCAAAAATTGAGCAGTCTAGCGTCATGAAGAACACTGAGGACTGGTGCGAAGCACGACAGAGATTCCATATCCACATGAGGAATATGCTCATGGTAGAAAATCTTCTCCTTGTTGAATAGCACTGAGGAATTGAAGTCGGCTTGACTAGCAGTCCAGAAATGCCTCTTCCTAATGCGAGCAGAGTCATATGGGTTGTAATCTTCGAAGAATACGTGCTCGCCGAAGAAATCATCAGCCTTGAACTTTTTCTTGCGTGAGAATGGATCCTTTGGCTTCAACAGAGGAGTGTCAGTGAGTTGCATCACGACCTCAGGAATCTTAATCGCATATTCTTCTGGCTGAGGAATTTCTGGTTCTTCCTCAGTGGCAGTCTGCGTTGTTGGTTGTTCAGCAGCAGCAGTTTCTTCAGCGCTAGTGGCTGGAATTTCCTCATGGACAGATGCAGTGGGATGAGTTTCTTCAGAGCCCATGTGAACAGTTTGTGTGGGAGACTGGAGAATTTGCTGTAGAGGGGTGAACATTGGAGAATTTGGATGCTGATTTCCCCAGAATTCATCACTGATTACGGGTGTGGAGCAGCCAATGTCCACATCTTCATCTTCCATTTCTTCAACGCCAGCCTCTTCAGCTATGAACTGATGCATAGGCGAGGAGATGATATGTGTTGAAGGGATCGCATCCACTTCAATTTCTTCATCCAACGGTTCAGACGAAGCAGTAGAAGGAGTTTCTTCATCAGATCCACTGGGCATCACATATTCTTCATCAAAAGGAACAAGGTCATTTGATGGCCTGGTTGAGATGGGAACAGCATCAATCGGATGTGCAAATGAACTTGTCATAGGCTTTATTTTCTTCGAAGCTGAAGAATCTGAAGTAGTTGATGCTTTCCTTTTCTTCACTGCAGCACGCTCTGTAGCCTTGGTCTTCTTCACATCTGATGCAGATGGAAGGATTGGAATTGAAGTTGGTGCAGGAGCAGCTGAGGAATCTGGTTGATTTTCTTCAGGCACAACTGATGCAGTTGCCCTGAGTTCTTCAGTTTCTTCAGGCACACCACTAGTGGGTGCCCTGGCAATTTCTTCAGTGGCTGGAATGTAGTCATCAGCCCTGGAACTCACATTTTCTTCAGGAGCCTGATTTTCATCAGCGGTGCTGGCATGTTCTTCAGTCGGCTGAGCAGATGCTTCAGCCTGAGGAATTTCCTGTTGCGTTGGGGCAGCAACATTTGAAGTGAACTGTTTAGTTATCTTTACAAGTCTAACTTTGGCTCCTTGCCAATCAGCATAGTAGGCTTTGAAGTCATCGCTGAGGGTTTTGATTTCAGATTGGATTTTTACAAGTTCATCAGTTCTCATAGTGACAACGTTGTTCTTCAGAAATTTCTCTTTCTTGTACTGGGCCTTCTTGATCTGCCTGGCCTGATCATATTTCCATTTCTCCTCTTGGATGAAATGAGGCAGCATGTGATTTTGACTAGGCGTCAGCTTGAAGTCAGGCATAGGAGTATTTGGGTCCTTGTGCCAGAGATCAATGTAGTCGAGGATCAGCTTGGGATCCAAAAGCAGTGGCACAGGTGTGCCTTTGGCTCTAGTGGCCCTAACTTGTCTGTCTCTGATGATTTCTGAAAGTTCATCATCATCAGCTTCATCTTCTTCAGACGGCACTTGGAAAGCGGCTTGCTTCTTTTGAAGACATGGACGTGGACCTCGTCCAGCAGTTGCCTTAGTCTTCAGCAGAGTGGGGCCAGATGAAGAATTTGGTGCAGCTGAGGAGCTTGCTGAGACACCAAAGGCAATGGAGATGCCTGCAGTCCTTTGGCACGAGGCCAGATGCGCAGGTGCTAAGGACTTTGTCGGAACAGCTGAGGACTTTGGAGGAGGTGCTGAGGATTTTGAAGGAGCAGCTTGAGGGATTGGTCGTGAGGACCTTGAAGAGTCTGGCCGTGAGGGCACAGCTGAGGAACTTGGCCGTGAGGGCACTGTTGGTGAAGCACTTGGCTTATGAGCAGACTTCTTAGGCATGGATTTCCTCAGCTTGACAGAGGCCTCAGCAAAGGCAGCAGCAGCCATAGGAGAGTCTTCATTGAATTTCCTCACTGCTTCTCAGGCTTGCTTGGCCAGCTTGGCTTGGCGCTTGGCCCATTCATTAGGATAGTCCTCACCGCGCTTGAGGCTGGTGGGATCAGCAATTTGGCCAGGTGCCAGTGGTGCTCTTGGGCATGGAGGATTGAGTGCGAATTTCTTCATGTACTTAGGAGTGACATATCTGTACTCCATTCTCTTGCCCATCTCCTCTCTATCTTCTGAATGCACACTTTGCGCTCATTCTTGGTTTCCTCAGTAGGTGTGCAGTACCCAGCATATATGTCATCAGTGATTTCAAATGATGTATTTACCTCAGGCCTCTTTCCTTCCTTCTGTGGCTTCTTACCGTCAGCCATTTTCTTTAGTTGAGGAATTTGAACAATTGAATTCTCTGAAGAAGTATGCAACTTTTCTTCGAGGAACGCTGCAAATGAGTTAAGTTGATGAGAACCTAGTGATTCAGCAGCTGACATGTGTACCTATGAACATAGTATAGTTGCGAGGAATTTGGAGAGGTCATATGCATTCTCAGAAGGTTTTTCAAGAAGAACAAGTTTGAGGAATTTGACTAGATGAGTCTTGAAGATTTTCACTAAGCGTTCTTTGTCTTATGTTCCAGAGTTGTATAGATCAAAAATCCACACAATTGAGGAATCTTGAAGAAAAATGATGCTTAGAGAAACGAATCAAGAACAGATGACTTTGTGAGGTGTTCAGTGTGTGAAGATATGAAGAAAAACACTTTTGAAGATTTTGTAGATAATCATTCGAATCAACGAGGGCAGTAAAAGTAACTTTTATTTACCCTAGACGAAGAACATGACGAACTGGAGTGAGGAGATGTGAAGTTCGTCTGTGCAGATCTTCCACGCCCTAACTTGGCGGAGGAAGACGACTACGGCGGCGGCGGAGTGAAGATGTTCGTGGTCGACGCGAGTATGTTGGCGACGAGGTCGAGGCAGTGAAGCTCTTCCTCACCGGCGGCAATGAAGTAGCGGCAACGCTAGGGTTTGAGAAGCTCGAGCTGGAGAGAGAGGTCGAGCAGAGTAGAAGAAGTGAGGAAGGGAAGGAGGGGTATTTATGGCCTCGGTGAAAAACTGCTCGCCCGAAGAAATTGGACGAACGTGCCCCTGACCCTTCTCATTCGCATGACATGTGTCACCCACGTAGTGAGAGGTGGAGATCATGTTAGATCGTGGGTGAGTGGATAAGTGTATCGTGGGATGCGGAACGGTTTGAGCGGCAAAGCCGAAAATTTAGATAGAATAGATTTTAAAGTTCCGTTTGCAATTTCTTCAGCTGACAAGGACACAGTGAAGATTTTGAACGAGTTTCAAATAGAACGCACATGAAGAATTTGTGAACAGATTGGGTTGAGTATAGCATAGAGGGGAAGGGTCCGATCACATTCACTTAGCAGAAAACCAACTTGAAGAAATAGCAATAAGTGAATGCTGTAGAGGACATAAACTCATATATATATATATATATATATATATATATATATATATATATAGGCAATGAAGAAAAATGGCGGAAACAGTGAAGACTATGCAAATTTGAACAATATGAATAATTTGAGGAATTTCAACTTTTGGTGGCGGCGTGACCCACCGTATAAGAATGATGATTTTAGACACCGCGTACAATTATCGTAGGGTTCTGAGAATCAAATTCTTCATTAATTTCTTCACACTAAGAGTGTTATTCTTCATTGATTGAAGTAAAACGTTTCTTCATGTGTTGTACATCTAAGTCATCAATTTTGCATAAGTGTTAGGATGAGTGTCCTTTTCACAGAACATTCGAAGATTCTAGGATATTTAGCTCACACCGCAACTTGCTAAATCTCTTCTCATCCAAGGGCTTTGTGAAGATATCGGCTAGCTGTTCTTCAGTCTTCACATGCTCAATAGAAATGTCGCCCTTCAACACATGATCACGAAGAAAATGATGACGAATCTGAATGTGCTTTGTCTTCGAGTGCTGAACTGGGTTGTGAGCAATCTTGATGGCACTCTCATTGTCACATAAGAGAGGTACATTCTTCATGTTGACGCTGTAGTCCTTGAGAGTTTGCTTCATCCATAGCAATTGGGCACAGCAAGAACCAGCGGCAATGTACTCAGCTTCAGCAGTAGATAGTGATACGCAGTTCTGTTTCTTCGAGGACCAATAGACCAAAGATCGTCCGAGGAAATGACATGTACCAGATGTTAACTTGCGATCCACACGATCACCAGCATAGTCAGAGTCAGAATATCCAACAAGATCAAAAGCCGAGCCCTTGGGGTACCATAATCCAAGTGTTGGTGTGTGACCTAGATATCGAAGAATATGCTTCACAGCCTTATGGTGTGATTCCTTCGGTGCAGCTTGAAATCGGGCACACATGCAAACACTAAGCATTATATCTGACCTAGATGCACATAAGTATAATAAGGAACCTATCATGGAGCGGTATACCTTATGATCGAAGTCAATACCATTTTCATCAGTGCACAGATGACCATTTGTAGGCATAGGAATTTTGACGCCTTTGCAGTCTTGCATGCCGAATTTCCTCAGTACATCCTTGAGGTATTTCTCCTGAGATATGAATATGCCATTGTGTTGTTGACGAATTTGAAGACCTAAGAAGAATTTCAACTCTCTCATACTAGACATTTGATATTCTTTACTCATCATATAGGCAAATTCATCACTATAACGTTGGTCAGTACAGCTAAAGATAATATCATCAACATATACTTGGCACACAAACAATTCACCATCATAAGATTTAGTGAAAAGAGTAGGGTCGAGTGAACCGGGTTTGTAGCCTTTCTTCATGAAGAGTTCCTTCAAGGTATCATACCAAGCCCGTGGGGCTTGCTTGAGGCCATAGAGGGCCTTGTTGAGTCTGAAGACTTTGTCAGGATTCTTTGGATCTTCAAAACCTGGGGGTTGAGCAACATATACTTCTTCCTCAAGCTTACCATTGAGGAATGCACTTTTCACATCCATTTGATATAGAGTGATATCATGATGGTTAGCATAAGCAAGTAATATGCGAATAGCCTCAAGTCTAGCAACAGGTGCAAAAGTTTCATCAAAATCAATTCCTTCAACCTGTGTGTAGCCTTGAGCTACAAGCTGTGCCTTATTCCTCACAACAAGGCCATTTTCATCTTGCTTGTTGCGGTAGATCCACTTTGTGCCGATGATATTGTGCTTGCGAGGATCTGGGCGTTTGACTAGTACACAGACATTGTTGAGCTCGAACTGATGTAATTCTTCTTGCATGGCCTGAATCCACTCAGGCTCCAGAAATGCTTCTTTTGCAATGCGAGGATGAGCTGGTTGTCGTTGAAGAGTTTGATCAGCGTTTTCTTCAGCACCATTTTCTTCAGGTGCATTAGCTCGACGTTCTTCATGTTCTGGAATGAATTCTTTAGCAGATTCTTCAGTAGGAATGACATCCTCAGTAGCCTTGAACTTGATAGTTTCCTCAGGTGCTGGTTCATCTATCACAGTAGGTAGGTGCTCTCGTTGCGAGCCATTAGTTTCATTGAACCGCACATCTACAGTTTCAACAACTTTGTGAAGAACGTTGTTGAAGACTCTGTAGGTGTGCGAGTCCTTTCCGTAACCAAGCATAAAACCTTCATGTGCTTTCGGTGCAAATTTTAAGTTGTGATGAGGATCTCTAATCCAACATTTAGCACCGAAGACTTTGAAATAACTTACATTGGGTTTCTTATCAGTGAGGAGTTCATAGGCAGTCTTTTTGAAGAATTTGTGAAGATATACTTTGTTGATGATGTGGCATGCAGTATCAATTGCCTCAGTCCAGAAACGACGAGGCATTTTGTATTCATCAAGCATAGTGCGAGCCATCTCAGCAAGAGTCCTGTTCTTGCACTCCATGACGCCGTTCTTCTGAGGAGTGTAAGGAGCAGATAACTCATGAGTAATACCAAGTTCATCAAGATAGTCATCGAGACCAGAATTCTTGAACTTAGTGCCATTGTCACTTCTGATGTGCTTGATATTCACACCAAAGTTGGTTGAAGCCCTCGAGGAAAATCGTTTGAAGACTTCCTGCACTTCATGTTTGTAAATAACAAGGTGTACCCATGTGTAACGAGAATAATCATCAACAATAACGAAGCCATATTGAGATGCTTCATTTGAGATAGCAGAATAATGATTAGGACCAAAGAGATCCATGTGAAGCAATTCAAATGGGCGAGTGGTAGTCATGATAGTCTTCGCTGGATGCTTGGCCTTGGTCATCTTCCCAGCTTCACAGGCTCCGCATAGGTGATCCTTGAGGAATTTGACATTCTCGATGCCAATGACATGCTTCTTCTTCGCAAGCGTGTGCAGATTCCTCATGCCTGCGTGACCAAGTCATCGATGCCAGAGCCATCCTTCTAAAGCTTTTGCAAGTAAGCACACGGCTGGTTGTGGTCCTGTAGAGAAATCAACAATATACAGGTCTCCTCTCCTAAAGCCTTCGAAGACTTTGGAATTTTCAGCTTCCATAACCACAACACAACGGTACTTGCCAAAGACAACAACCATATCAAGATCACAAAGCATTGAGACGGACATAAGGTTGTATCCTAAGGACTCAACAAGCATGACTTTGTCCATGTGTCGATCCTTTGTAATCGCAACCTTACCTAGACCCAATACCTGACTTTTGCCTTTGTCAGCAAAGATGATATGCTTCAGATGCGACGGTGATAAAGGAGCATCCATCAATAGATTCTTGTCACCAGTCATGTGGTTTGTACATCCACTATCGAGAACCCACTCAGTGGCTTTGGGTTGATCATCCTGCAGATGAATTAGTGCAGCTTACAAACTCATATACTTCATCAGTGAAGAATATGACATCAATTCATCAGATCAATTTCATCAAGTAAAAGAACTGATAAAGCAATATGAGGACGTGAGAAATGAAAGTTCATTTCTTCATGATTAGCATGCGTCCTTTCAGGCAGCTCAGGTTTCCAGCAAATTCTTCAGACGATTATGTGCGTCTGGAGACCTGACCCTGCAGAAGAGATTAGTTCAATTTCTTCACCACCCACATCTGAAGGGGTGGCAAAGAGTTCATCATTCTGCGAGCTCCATACGAGAAGGATGGCATAGAAGCCAGTCCATTTCGTTTCACATAAGAGGGGTTAGAGTAAGCATAAGAGTAAGCAGAGAAATTCTTCGAAGACTTATGGACATAATGATTTGAAGAATAATGCACATATCCATAATCCTTAGATCTTCCCTGCGAAACAGACGGGTTAGCACGATGATGTTCATATGAGGACTTTGATCCATATGAGAAATTTGGTCCATATGAAGAACTTGGTCCATATGAAGAATTTGATCTGGGGTTCCTATTCTTCACATGTGGCGTCATGATGACATTCACCTGAAGATTTTCAAGGCATCTTTTGGGAACCCAGATTTTCTTCATAGGGGAGTCGTTCCTGCAGTTAGTGCCAACATATCAAGCAAATACTTCACCATTCTGATTTCTGAACAGTTTATAGTTGGAGTCAGTTGACTCATCATCAGAATGAGGAGATTCACATGCAAATCCAGATAAGTTAGATGGATCAACTGGAGGTCCCTTCGCAGCAACCCATGTAGTTTTGGGGTACTGCTTAGGCCTCCAATATGTACCATCAGCATTGAGTTTCCTCTCAAAGGCGATACCCTCTTTCCTAGGGTTCCTGTTGAGGATCTCCATTTTAAGCACATCACAAAGAGCCTGATGCCCTTTGAGGCTTTTGTACATGCCTGTCGTGTACAATTCCTTCAGCCCTGCATCGTCAGTGATACTAGCAATGTCCTCAGATGAGGAACTAGTGATAGCAGAGGCATGTGAAGAATTTGAAACATTAGCAGCATTTGAACATTCAGGTGAAGAATTAGCAGATTCACATTCAATGCACTTCAAGCATGGAGGAACAAATTCTTCCTGAGATGTGCTGATTTGTTGACCAAGTAATGAATCGTGCTCCTTCTGAAGATCTTCATAACTCACTCTTAGCTTCTCAAGGTCTTGCTTTCTCTGAAGAAATTCATAAGAAAGCTTCTCATGATCCGATAAGAGAGTGTTATGTTGATCTTGAAGGGTGTCATACTTAGTATGAAGTCTCTGAAGACTTTCAGCCAAAGCTTTTGACCGATCCATTTCCTCACCCAACATATCATCGCTCTTGTTTAGCATATAGTGAGCTTTTCCAAAGCTCTTTGTTGTTTAGTAGCAAGGGAAGCAAGTTTGACATAGTTGGGTCCAAATTCATCACCAGATTCATCATCACTGGACTCGGATAGGTAGCATTCAGTTACCTCAGCATCTTTTGCCATAAGGCATGATGTAGAAGATGATGATTCTGGTTCGAATGTCATCGTTTTGAGAGATTCCTTGAAGTCCTCAAACCAAGGATCATGACAAGTTCGATGACCTTCATAGACCTCAGGGAGACGGTCCCAGATGAGCTTCGCATGATCGAGATGCATGATATTCCTGAACTGATTTTGTGACAGGCTGGAGCAGATGACATCCTTCGCCGTGAGGTTGAGAAGAGTATACTTGCGGATGTCATCAGCATCCGCCATCTTGCACAGATCAATCAGGCCAATCTCAGTGACGGTCCACAACTTGTTGTTCATCGCCATGAGGCGTTTCTTCATCATGTCCTTCCACTTGGCATACTCGTGACCGTCAAAGATGGGGCATGTCACCTTTGTCATACCTGCGGTCGACATAACTAAAACTCCAGACAGTTAAACCAAAATCACACAGAACAAGGGAGTACCTCGCTCTGATACCAATTGAAAGTGCGTTATATCGACTAGAGGGGGTGAATAGGCAATTTTTATGAAATTCTTCACTGAGGAATTTGCCGGTGAGGAAATTCCTTAGCGAAGAACTACAAGCAGCGGAATAAGTACTCAACAGAATACAAGCATAGTCATCATGATGAAATGAAGACAGGCACAGAGTACAGGAAGCGTAATCACAGGATAACACAGGATGAAGACAAACAGACTGAAGAAATTGAACTGAGGAAATTGAACTGAGGAAATTGAGAAAGTCTTCAGTCAAAGTCTTCAAACACAGATATGAACAAACATACAGCACAGTTATGAGGAAATGAAAGAGTTGAGCAAATAGAACCAGTAAGCTCGGTGAAGACAATGATTTGGTAGAGCAGTTCCAACTGATGTCTCAGTTGTATGTCTGGTTGGAGCGGCTGAGTATTTAAACTCGAGGACACACAGTCCCGGACACCCAGTCAAGGACACTTAGTCCAAGACACCCAGTCCTCACCGCATTCTCCTTGAACTAAGGTCACACAGACCTCGTCCAATCACTCATGGTAAGTCTTCAGGCGACTTCCAAACCTTCACAAACTTGGTCACCCGGTGATCCACAATTCCTCTTGGATGATCTAGACCATGACGCCTAACCGTTTGGAAGAAGCACAGTCTTCAAAGGTAACAAGCGTCGGATCCACTCAGGATCAGGTGTTTAGGTTTTGGGTTTTTGGTTTTTCCTCACTTGATGATTTTCGCTCAAAGTCCTCGGAGGATGCGTTGCTCTCAAATGACAAGTGTCGATTTCTCTCGAAGCAGCCTCAGCCAGCTAGTGGTTGTAGGGGGCAGCTATTTATAGCCTAGGGAGCAGCCTGACATGATAAGACATAAATGCCCTTCAATGACATGACCGTTAGGTGGATAGATATTTTGGGATAGCTGGCGCATAGCACAGCAACGGTCGGAATTTTGAGTAGCAAAATCCTCAGGGCTATCATGTTCCTCACTGTAGGGCAATCTGCACTGGCGAATTCCTAACTCCTCAGTCAGGACAAATTCCTCAGAGACCAGAAGAACTTCGTCTCTATCACTGAAGAAATTGACTGAACTGTATGAGATTTCCAATGGCTTCACTCGAAGGGATTGGTAGGTGTAGGATTTTGAGTTGAGCATCACATGGAAATTTTTCCTTAGTATTTCCTTGACCCCCTTTAACAGTACGGTGTTTCCTATGACTCAAGAAAGAGAAAAACAAAACTATGAAAACAAAAGTCTTCAAGCTTCATATTCCTCGCATGAATATCAATTCTTCACGGACACACCAATTTCTTCACTTTCAAAGTCTTCATGAAAGTCTTCAGAAATGCCAAAATCTTCAGTCGAAGATATTCATTTTTAGGGGGTCGACTTTTCCTGTAAATATCAAACTCCTCATAGACTTATAGACTTGTGTACACTCACACACGCATTAGTCCCTTAACCTATAAGTCTTCAATACACCAAAATCACTAAGGGGCACTAGATGCACTTACGGAACTCCCGCCCCAGTACTGGGTGGCGTCGAGGTTGTCTCACCAACAACTGCATAAAAGAGATTTTCGATGTCGGCGAAACTCAGGTATTCCAGAAATGCAACGATAAAATTGTGACGACAACACCTTGGAGCTCAACTCCCCGGGACACTGCCACAACCCCTAAATGTCAGGAGGCACCAAGAACAATGTTCTCGTCACAAAACCATCGGAACGATTCCAAGATACCCGCGTGATCCTAAAAAAAATTTAGTGAAATTTGAGAAGAGAAGAGTCAAAACTCTACGTCAGGATGCCTCACCAGAGCGACGAAGGGACTGGGCAGTAAAAAGAATCCTACTCTCCGATATATATAATCCTAAATGACTCAAAACATTTTTTCCTAGACACAACAACGCCAATGATTCGATCAAGCATGGAGCTCCTAAGGTCGGGGAAGGCTCTGATACCAACTTGTAACACCCATGATGCGCTATAGCTCACACGTGTCAAAGCACAACTTAGAGGCATAACCGCATTGTAAGCAATGTCGCAAGTGAGGTAATCTTCACAACAACTCATGTAATGAATAAGGGGAAAAGATACATAGTTGGCTTACACTCGCCACGTCACACAAATAGCATAAATAGCATTACATTCATCCAGTTACACTCAAGGTCCGACTACGGAACCAAAATAAACATAAACCCCAAATGCAACAATGTCCCCGATCGCCCCAACTGGGCTCCACTACTGATCGTCGGGAAAAGAAACGTAGTATCGTTCTGAGTCCTCATCAAACTCCCACTTGAGATCAGTCAAAACACCTGGAGCGGTATCATCGGTCCCTGCATCTGGTTTTGGAAGTAAATATGTGAGTCACGGGGACTCAGCAATCTCACACCCTCGCGATCAAGACTATTTAAGCTTATAGGAAGGGTAAAAGGTATGATGTGGAGCTGCAACAAGCGACTAGCATATATGGTGGCTAAACATACGCAAGAGGGAGCGAGAAGAGAAGGAAAGGCACGGTCGAGAAACTATGATCAAGAAGTGATCCTAGAACAACCTACGTTCAAGCATAACACGAGACCGTGTTCTCTTCCCGGACTCCACCGAAAAGAGACCATCACGGCCACACACTTTGTTGATTCATTTTAATTAAGTTTAATTAAGGTTTTCTACAACCGGACATTAAAAAATTCCCACCTGCCCATAACCACGGGCACGGCTTTTGAAAGTTCAAATCCCTGCAGGGGTGTCCCAACTTAGCCCATCACAAGCTCTGAAGGTCAACGAAGGATATTCCTTCTCCCAAGACAATCCGATCAGACTCAGAATCCCGGTTACAAGACATCTCGATAATGGTAAAACAAGTCCAGCAAGACCACCCGCTGTGCCGACAAATCCCTATAGGAGCTACACATATCTCGTTCTCAGGGCACACCGGATAAGCTAAGCGTACGGAAGCCAACGTAACCCAAGTTGCCAAGGGACGGCCCCACATGGTGCTCTGAGTTGGACCAACACTTAGAGAAGCACTGGCCCGGGGGTTTAAAATAAAGATGACCCTTGAGTCCACGAAACCCAAGGGAAAAAGGCTAGGTGGCGAATGGTAAAACCAAGGTTGGGCCTTGCTGGAGGAGTTTTATTCAAGGCGAACTGTCAAGGGGTTCCCATTATAACCCAACCATGTAAGGAATGCAAAATCAAGGAACATAACACCCGTATAACGGAAACTAGGGCGGCAAGAGTGGAACAAAACACCAGGCATAAGGCCGAGCCTTCCACCCTTTACCAAGTATATAGGTGCATTAAATAGACAAGATATAATAATGATATCCCAACAATAAACATGTTCCAACAAGGAACAAGCTCCAATCTTCACCTGCAACTAGCAACGCTATAAGAGGGGCTGAGCAAAGCGGTAACATAGCCAAACAACGGTTCGCTAGGACAAGGTGGGTTAGAGGTTTGACATGGCAATATGGGAGGCATGATAAGCAAATGGTAGGTATCATAGCATAGGCATAGAAAAAGAGCGAGCATCTAGCAAGCAAAGATAGAAGTGATTTCGAGGGTATGGTCATCTTGCCTGCAAAGTTCTCCAAGTTGACGTTAGCTTGATCCTCGTAAACGTACTCAACGGGCTCCACGATCATGTGCTCGTCTCCCGTCTCTACCCAAAGCAAGAACACAAGCAAAGGTAGACACAATCAACCACGTGAAATGCACAAACAACATGATGCAAACATGTCATGATATGCGGGATGCGGTATGCGATGCATATGCATGAATCGGAAAGGAATGATTGAACCCGGCCTCTACTTGGAAAACCAAGAGTGCCACTGGAAAGAGGAGTTGATTTCGGTCGAAATCGATATAAAGATCACCGGAATCGGATGCACGGTTTGGAAATGGCAAGCAAAACAAATATGGCACTGGTCTGCGATTAACAACACGAGGCCCTCTAAATGAATCAATAACAACATGCTACATCACTCTAACATAGCAAAAAAAATACATGGCAGGGATCCACTCAAGATGCTTGACCAAATGTGAACACTGAGCTACGGCTAATTCACTCAATAGCATGTTCAAACAAGCATGGCAAAAGTGCAACAGATAACAGGTTACAGACTTAGTGAAAATAACAACATGTCAGAAATTTAACATCAGCAATCAATGTTTAGAGCAAGATAACCACATGCTACAGGAACATATCATGGCAAATTAAAGCATGGCATGAAGCTACTAAAAGCATACAACAAAAGTCCCGTACTGACCATAAGCCAAAAGGGATCAGAAAATAGAATGGCAACCATGTGAACATAGCAATTATCGTTAACAGATTCAGACATAGTAGAAAACTGGAACATGGCAAAACAGATATTAAGTAGGCATGTTTACGAGCTCTATGCACTCACCACAAGGCATTGCATGACAAACTAAGCATACACCCAGCAAGTAGACATGGCAAGAACAACAACATAGCATGCACGGATCAACTACAACAAGCTCGGCAAAAATGCTTAACATGTAAACATCCTGCCAGGAACATCTTATAGCAAAAGTAGAGCTCGATTGACTCAAGATAGGGTGCTCCATAATTGCAAACAAAGACATGGATGGAAAGAGCACAAAAATATCAACAAAACATCCTTACTGATCATGCTCAAAAGAGGCACGGATCACTCGGTAGCAACATGAATACATGGCATAAAAATAATGACAGGGCAGAGACTTAGAATATTTCAAAACTCGTGTAAAGATGGCATGGCATACTTCAAAACTCATGTAGAGCTCAAGTTCATAGGAGGCACACATCAATCATGGCAAAAATGGCAAATGTCCAATTACTGATTTGAAACTAAAACTAACAAAAACTAGCACTCTTCCAACAGCATTTAGGGCTTCAAGATGAGCTCAAATGAACATGGTGCAATGAGATGAAATGAAGTAATTGTCGAGACGGACATTTCGATATGCTACACGCCCAAAACGGAGCTACGGATGCAGAGTTATGGCATGTTGAAGAATGCTAAAATAATTAGGGTTAGGGCAAAAGAGGTCAAGCGGATCCGAATCTGGATCTGGGCACTATAGCGGCTCGCCTCCCGAGGTGCTCGCCGGAGTGGCTCGCCGGAACAGGGACATGGTGGCCGGCTGGGAGGACGCGGAGGAGGACGGAGAGGCCCGCCGGGCTTTGGAGGAGGCGCGGCATCGGCGGCGCGGAAGCCGGGGCGTCCGGCGAGGAGCGAGGCGGCGGGTTCGCCGGCGTTGACCGAGGCAACGGCGCGCGGCGGAACAAGGCAGCGCAGGGCGGCGGTCGCCGGAGCGGCGAAGGGCGAGGAAGGGCACGGGCGGCGCGGTGGCAACGGTCCGCGGGGGCCTCCCGCGGGCCGGGCGGCGACGCGGCGAAGTGGGGCTCCCGCGGTGCCACGTGTCGAGCGGGGATAGGCTGAGGCGGCGGGTGGACGTGTTCGGTCCCCTCCGGATGTGTCCGGCGGCGCGGGGAGCGAATTTTTTTAGGGTTTGGGGGGAAGAGATCGGGGAATGCGGGGCAGAGGCTATATTTATAGGTAGGAGGAACTAGGAGCCTCCAAATTGAGCATGGTTTTCGGTCACACGATCGTGATCGAACGGCCTAGATGATGGAGAGGGTTTAGGTGGGTTTTGGGCCACCTTGGACGGGTGTTGGGCTGCAACACACATGAGGCCTTTTCGGTACCTCGGTTAACCGTTGGAGTATCAAACGAAGTCCAAATGGCACGAAACTTGACAGGCGGTCTACCGGTAGTAAACCAAGGCCGCTTGGCAAGTCTCGGTCCAATCCGAGAACGTTTAACACCCACACACGAAAAGAGGTAGAAAGGGACACCGGGGTCATAGGAGCGCCGGAATGCAAAACGGACAACGGGGAAAATGCTCGGATGTATGAGACGAACATGTATGCAATGCAATACACATGTTGACATGATACGAGATGCATGGCAAAGACAAAACAACACGAGACAAAAACCCGACAATGAGGAAATGGAATAACTTAGTGCCGGAAATGGCAAGAGTTGGAATACAAATATGGCAAGTTACATACGGGGTGTTACATTGCTTCATCCATAGGAGCTGAGCACAGCAAGATCCAGCAGCAATGTATTCAGATTCAGCAGTGGAGAGAGACACACAGTTCTGCTTCTTTGAAGACCAACAGACAAGAGATCGTCCAAGAAAGTGACATGTGCCTGATGTAGACTTGCGATCAACCTTGTCACCAGCATAATCAGCATCTGAGAATCCAACTAGATCAAACTCTGAGCCCTTTGGATACCATAATCCTAGTGTTGGGGTGTAAGCCAAATATCAAAGAATTCGCTTCACAGCTAAGTGATGCGATTCCCTTGGTGCCGCTTCGAATCGGTCACACATGCAAACACTAAGCATGATATCTGGCCTAGATGCACATAAATAGAGTAAAGAACCAATCATGGAGTGGTATACCTTTTGGTCGAACTCTTTACCATTGTCATCGGGGCCCAGATGACTTTTGGTTGGCATTGGCGTCGTGTATCCCATGCACTCTTGCATTCCAAACTTCTTCAGGCAACCTTTGAGGTATTTTTCTTGAGATATGAAGATGACGTTGCTTTGCTGACGGATTTGAAGACCAAGGAAGAACTTCAGCTCACCCATCATGGACATCTGATATTGCTCTTGCATCATGTGCCCAAATTCATCACTGTATCTTTTGTCAATGCACCGAGATAATGTCATCCACATAAATCTGGCACACAAACAGTTCACCATCGTATGTCTTTGTGAAGAGAGTGGGATCCAGGGAACCAGGTTTGAAGCCTTTGTTCTTCAGGAAGTCTTTGAGTGTGTCATACCAATCACAAGGGGCTTGTTTGAGGCCATACAGTGCCTTGTTGAGCTTGTATACCATGTCAGGATGTTTTGGATCTTCAAAGCCAGGTGGTTGTGCAACATACACTTCTTCTTCAATCTTGCCATTGAGAAAGGCACTCTTCACATCCATTTGGTATATGAGGATATTGTGATGGTTGGCATAGGCTAGAAGTATGTGAATGGCTTTAAGCCTAGCCACCGGAGCAAATGTTTCATCGAAGTCAATCCCTTCAACTTTAGTGTATCCTTGAGCAACGAGACGAGCCTTGTTTCTGACAACTTGACCATGCTCATCTTGTTTGTTGCGATAGATCCATTT
Organism: Triticum aestivum; assembly: GCF_018294505.1. Lineage (NCBI taxonomy): Eukaryota > Viridiplantae > Streptophyta > Magnoliopsida > Poales > Poaceae > Triticum > Triticum aestivum. The sequence goes on along the minus strand of NC_057806.1, from coordinate 583,542,112 downwards.
GTGCCTATGATATTGTGCTTGCGAGGATCAGGACGCTTGACCAGTTCCCATACATTGTTCAGCTTGAACTGTTGAAGCTCTTCCTGCATAGCTTGAATCCATTCAGGTTCCATGAAGGCTTCGGTAACTTTCTTGGGTTCAGATATAGAGACAAATGCAAAGTGCCCACAGAAATTTTCTAGTTGTGTTGCTCTTGAATGAGTGAGGGGACCAGGTGCATTGATGCTATCAATTATATTCTCAATTTGTACTTCATTTGCAACACGGGGATGAAGTGGACAAAGATTTTTCCCTTGCTGATCATTGTCTTCATCTTCAGCATTGGCTTCAGGCTAAGCAGAGTCTTCAGGTTGATTTGCGCAGAAATGATGATTTCTTCTTCAGCATGTGCCTCTGAAGGTATGATTTCTCCAGTACCCATAAGCTTGATGGATTCACTTGGTGAGACTTCATCTAGCACATTTGGCAGGTGCTCTCTTTGCGAGCCGTTAGTTTCATCGAACCACACATCCACAGTTTCAACCACTTTATAGTGAAAGAGGTTAAAGACTCTGTAGGAGTGCGAATGCTTTCTGTAACCAAGCATAAAATCTTCATGTGCTTTCGATGCAAATTTTGAAGTGTGATGCGGATCCTTGATCCAGCACCTAGCACCAAATACTCTGAAGTAGCTTACGTTTCGCTTCTTACCAGTTAGAATCTCAGAGGATGTCTTCTTTAGAAGCTTGTGAAGATAAAACGGTTGATGGAGTGGAATGCAGTATCAATGGCTTCAGTCCAGAACTTCCTTGGAGTCTTGTACTCATCGAGCATCGTTCGAGCCATCTCAATGGGTGTTCTGTTCTTGCGCTCCATGATGCCATTCTACTGAGGTGTGTATGGAGCTGAGAACTCATGACCGATGCCCAATGTATCAAGATAAGTGTCGAGGCATGTGTTCTTGAACTCTGTGCCATTATCACTTCTGATGTGCTTGATCTTGATGCCATAGTTCATCATGGCTCGATTAGCGAATCGTCTGAAGACATCATGCACTTCATTCTTGTAAAAGGATTATATGCACCCATGTGTATCTTGAATAATCATCAACAATGACGAAGTCATAGAGGCAAGCAGTGGTAGTGAGAGTAGAGTAGTGAGTAGGGCCAAATAAGTCCATGTGAAGTAGCTCGAAGGGTTGAGAAGTTGTCATGATTGTCTTCGAGGGATGTTTAGGCCTTGTCATCTTTCCAGCTTCGCAGGCACCACATAGATGATCCTTCTTGAACTTGACACCCTCGATGCCTACGATGTGTTTCTTCTTCGCGAGAGTGTATAAGTTCCTCATGCCAGCATGCCCTAGTCTCCAATGCCAGAGCCAACACTCTGAAGCTTTTGCTAGAAGACATACGGTCAACTGTGGTCCTGCTGAGAAATCTACAATGTACAGATCATCTTTTCGGTACCCTTCAAAGACTAGAGATTTGTCAGATTCCATAAGCACAAGGCAATGATATTTTCCAAATATTACTACCATATTCAGATCACAAAGCATTGAGAGAGACATTAAGTTGAAACCAAGGGATTCAACAAGCATCACTTTATCCATGTGCTGATCCTTTGAGATTGCAACTCTACCTAGACCCAATACCTTGCTTTTACCAGTGTCAGCAAATGTGATGTGACTCTTGTCAGATGGACGTAAGGTTGAGTCCATGAGAAGACTTCAATCACCAGTCATGTGGTTAATGCATCCACTATCCATAATCCATTCAGAAGCCTTTGGTATCATACCCTTGGCACCACATGCCATGAAGCAGTAGGTGGGTGCATAGTCATCCTCATCATTAGCATCAGCATTGGTGACTAGGCCATCCTCTTCAGTGTTGAAGATGGACTTGGCGACGTATGCTGAAGCTAGAGCCAGGCTTGCCACGCCTGAAACAGATTCCTCTCCAGAATCCACCTCGACCTCCTCAGATGCATACTCCTCCTCTGAATCCATCTCCTTGCCAAAAAACGCACGAGCCTTGCTGGATGAGCTCTTCTTGTGTGATGAAGACTTCGTCGAAGACTTGGAAGAAGACTTTGAGGATTTCTTCTTCTTCTTCTTGTCATCATAATCATATTCCTTGCTCTTATTCTTCTTCTTCTTCTCATTGTCCCATTGAGGACATTCGGATATGTAGTGACCAAGTTTCTTGCACTTGTGGCACGTTCTCTTCTTGTAGTCACGGGATGAAGCTTCATCATTTCTTGAGCTGGATCTCGAAGACTGTCTGAAGCCTTTCTTCTTGGTGAACCTCTGGAACTTCTTCACTAACATGGAAAGTTCCTTTCCAATGTCTTCAGGATCCTCAGAAATGCAGTCAAATTCTTCTTCAGATGAGGAAACAACCTTTGCCTTCAAAGCACGAGTTCGGTCATAGTTGGGACCATAGATATCTCTTTTCTCAGATAACTGGAACTCATGTGTGTTGAGTCTCTCAAGTATGTCAGACGGATCGAGAGTCTTGAAGTCAGGGCGTTCTTGAATCATTAGGGTCAGGGTGTCAAATGAGCTGTCGAGTGATCTCAAGAGTGTATTGAGGATTTCATGCTTGGCGATCTCAGTGGCACCGAGTGCATGAAGCTCATTTGTGATGTCAGTGAGGCAATCAAACGTCAGTTGAACATTCTCATTGTCATTTCTCTTGAAGCAGTTGAAGAGGTTGCGAAGAACACTGATCCTTGAGTCTCTCTGGGTTGAGACGCCTTCGTTGACCTTGGAGAGCCAGTCCCAGACTAACTTCACAGTTTCCAGAGCACTCACACGACCATACTATCCTTTGGTGGGTTGATCACAAATGATGTTCTTCGCAGTAGAATCCAGTTGAATGAACTTCTTGACATCAGCAAGGGTGACACCTTCACCGGCATTGGGAACGCCGTTCTTGACGACATACCAGAGATCGACATAATGGCTTCAAGATGCATGCGCATCTTATTGTTCCAGTAGGGGTAATCAGTGCCATCAAAGACAGGGCATGCAGCGGAGACTTTGATTATCCCTGCAATCGACATAGCTAAAACTCCAGGTGGTTAAACCGAATCACACATAACAAGGGAGCACCTTGCTCTGATATCAATTGAAAGTATTAGTTATTGACTAGAGGGGGTGAATAGGCGATTTTTATGAAAGTCTTCAAAACACGGGGGCTTTGAAGACAAACAGTAGAAATGAACCTATTGATATGTAGCGGAAGGTAGACTACACTGGACAAGCCATAGTCAAGTAAGCAATGAAGTGAAAGAACAAAGACTATCAGCAGCTAGGTTGTATGGATCAGGATGGAAGATAGTATGAAGCCAAACAACAACATTCTTCACACAATGAAGTCAATCAGATCATGCAAGTGGGCAATGACTTCACGAAGACAAACTGTAAGTAAAGAGAGGTAAAGGGTAGAACCAGTTGCTTGGTGAGGACAAGGATTTGTTGGACCAGTTCCAGTTGATGTGACAACTGTACGTCTGGTTAGGGAGGCTGAGATTCAACTCAGAAGACCGCGTCTTCGCCTTATTCCCCTTGGGATAAGGACACACAGTGTTGGGGAACGTAGTAATTTCAAAAATTTCCTACGCACACGCAAGATAATGGTGATGCATAGCAACGAGAGGGGAGAGTGTGTACACGTACCCTCGTAGACCGAAAGTGGAAGCGTTAGCATGAGGCGGTTGATGTAGTCGTATGTCTTCACGATTTGATCGATCAAGTACCGAACGCACGGCACCTCTGAGTTCTGTACACGTTCAACTCGATGACGTCCCTCGAACTCCGATCCAGCCGAGTGTTGAGGGAGAGTTTCGTCAGCACAACGGCTTGGTAACGATGATGATGTTCTACCAACACAGGGCTTCGCCTAAGCACCGCTACGATATGATCGAGGTGGATTATGGAGGATGGGGGCACCGCACATGGCTAAGAGATCAAGAGATCAATTGTTGTGTCTTTGGGGTGCCCCCTGCCCCCGTATATAAAGGAGTGGAGGAGGGGGAGGGCTGGCCCTCTCTATGGCGCGCCCTAGGGGAGTCCTACTCCCACCGGGAGTAGGATTCCCCCTTTCCTAGTAGAACTAGGAACCCTTCCAAGTAGTAGGAGTAGGAGGGAAGGAAAGGGAAGGGAAAAGGAGAAGGAAGGAAGGGGGAGCCCCCCTCCCTAGTCCAATTCGGACCAGCCCATGGGGAGGGGTGCGGCCACCCTTTGAGGCCTTGCTCTCCTTTCCCGTATGGCCCATTAAGGCCCAATACGAATTCCCGTAACTCCCTGGTACTCCCGAAAATACCCGAATCACTCAGAACCTTTCCGATGTCCGAATATAGTCGTCCAATATATCGATCTTTACATCTCGACCATTTCGAGACTCCTCGTCATGTCCCCGATCTCATCCAGGACTCCGAACTCCTTTGGTACATCAAAACACATAAACTCATAATATAACCGTCATCGAACTTTAAGCGTGCGGACCCTACGGGTTCGAGAACTATGTAGACATGACCGAGACACGTCTCCAGTCAATAACCAATAGTAGAACCAGGATGCTCATATTGGCTCCTACATATTCTACAAAGATCTTTATCGGTCAAACCGCATAACAACATACGTTGTTCCCTTTGTCATCGGTATGTTACTTGCCCGAGATTCGATCGTTGGTATCTCAATACCTAGTTCAATCTCATTACCGGCAAGTCTCTTTACTCGTTCCATAACACATCATCCCGCAACTAACTCATTAGTTGCAATGCTTGCAAGGTTTATAGTGATGTGCATTACCGAGTGGGCCCAGAGATACCTCTCCGACAATCGGAGTGACAAATCGTAATCTCGAAATACGCCAACCCAACAAGTACCTTCGGAGACACCTGTAGAGCACCTTTATAATCACCCAGTTACGTTGTGACATTTGGTAGCACACAAAGTGTTCCTCTGGTAAACGGGAGTTGCATAATCTCATAGTCATAGGAACATGTATAAGTCATGAAGAAAGCAATAGCAACAAACTAAACGATCAAGTGCTATGCTAACGGAATGGGTCAAGTCAATCACATCATTCTCTAATGATGTGACCCCGTTAATCAAATGACAACTCATGTCTATGGCTAGGAAACTTAACCATCTTTGATTCAACGAGCTAGTCAAGTAGAGGCATACTAGTGACATACTGTTTTTCTATGTATTCACACATGTATTATGTTTCCGGTTAATACAATTCTAGCATGAATAATAAACATTTATCATGATATAAGGAAATAAATAATAACTTTATTATTGCCTCTAGGGCATATTTCCTTCATTCTCCCACTTGCACTAGAGTCAATAATCTAGTTCACATCGTCATGTGATTTAACATCAATAGTTCACATCACCATGTGATTAACACCCATAGTTTACATCGTCATGTGACCAACACCCAAAAGGTTTACTAGAGTCAATAATCTAGTTCACATTGCTATGTGATTAATACCCAAAGAGTACTAAGGTGTGATCATGTTTTGCTTGTGAGGGAAGTTTAGTCAACGGGTCTGCCACATTCAGATCCGTATGTATTTTGCAAATTTCTATATCAACAATGCTCTGCACGGAGCTACTCTAGCTAATTGCTCCCACTTTCAATATGTATCTAGATTGAGACTTTGAGTCATCTGGATCAGTGTCAAAACTTGCATCGACATAACCCTTTACGACGAACCTTTTGTCACCTCCATAATCGAGAAACATATCCTTATTCCACTAAGGATAATTTTGACCAATGTCCAGTGATCTACTCCTAGATCACTATTGTACTCCCTTGCCAAACTCAGAGCAGGGTATACAATAGGTCTGGTACACAACATGGCATACTTTATAGAACCTATGGCTGAGGCATAGGGAATGACTTTCATTCTCTCTCTATCTTCTGTCGTGGTCAGGTTTTGAGTCTTACTCAACTTCACACCTTGTAACACAAGCAAGAACTCCTTCTTTGACTGTTCCATTTTGAACTACTTCAAAATCTTGTCAAGGTATGTACTTATTGAAAAACTTATCAAGCATCTTGATCTATCTCTATAGATCTTGATGCTCAATATGTAAGCAGCTTCACTGAGGTCTTTCTTCGAAAAACTCCTTTCAAACATTTCTTTATGCTTTGCAGAATAATTCTACATTATCTCCGATCAACAATATGTCATTCACATATACTTATCAGAAATGTTGTAGTGCTCCCACTCACTTTCTTGTAAATACAGGCTTCACCGCAAGTCTGTATAAAACTATATGCTTTGATCAACTTATCAAAGCGTATATTCCAACTCCGAGATGCTTGCACTAGTCCATAGATGGATCGCTGGAGCTTGCATATTTTGTTAGTACCTTTAGGATTGACAAAACCTTCTGGTTGCATCATATACAACTCTTCTTTAATAAATCCATTAAAGAATGCAGTTTTGTTTATCCATTTGCCAGATTTCATAAAATGCGGCAATTGCTAACATGATTCAGACAGACTTAAGCATAGATACGAGTGAGAAACTCTCATCGTAGTCAACACCTTGAACTTGTCGAAAACCTTTTTGCGACAATTCTAGCTTTGTAGATAGTAACACTACTATCAGCGTCCGTCTTCCTCTTGAAGATCCATTTAATCTCAATGGCTCGCCGATCATTGGGCAAGTCAATCAAAGTCCATACTTTGTTCTCATACATGGATCTCATCTCAGATTTCATGGCCTCAAGCCATTTCGCGGAATCTGGGCTCATCATCGCTTCCTCATAGTTCGTAGGCTCGTCATGGTCAAGTAACATGACCTCTAGAACAGGATTACCGTACCACTCTGGTGCGGATCTCACTTTGGTTTACCTACGAGGTTCGATAGTAACTTGATCTGAAGTTACATGATCATTATCATTAGCTTCCTCACTAATTGGTGTAGTAGTCACAAGAACAGATTTTTGTGATGAACTACTTTCCAATAAGGGAGCAGGTACAGTTACCTCATCAAGTTCTACTTTCCTCCCACTCACTTCTTTCGAGAGAAACTCCTTCTCTAGAAAGGATCCATTCTCAGCAATGAATATCTTGCCTTAGGATCTGTGATAGAAGGTGTACCTAACATTTTCTTTTGGGTATCCTATGAAGACGCACTTCTCCGATTTGGGTTTGAGCTTATCAGGTTGAAACTTTTTCACATAAGCATTGCAACCTCAAACTTTAAGAAACGACAGCTTAGGTTTCTTGCCAAACCATAGTTCATACGGTGTCGTCTCAACAGATTTAGATGGTGCCCTATTTAACGTGAATGTAGCTGTCTCTAATGCATAACCCCAAAACGATAGTGGTAAATTGGTAAGAGACATCATAGATCGCACCATATCTAATAAAGTACGGTTACGACGTTCGAACACACCATTACACTGTGGTGTTCCTGGTGGTGTGACTAGTGAAACTATTTCACATTGTTTTAACTGAAGGCCAAACTCGTAACTCAAATATTTTACTTCTGCGATCATATCGTAGAAACTTTTATTTTTGTTACGATGATTCTCCGTTTCACTCTGAAATTCTTTGAACTTTTCAAATGTTTCAGACTTGTTTTTCATCAATTAGATATACTCATATCTGCTCAAATCATCTATGAAGATCAGAAAATAATGATACCTGCCGCGAGCCTCAATATTCATCGGACCACATACATCAGTATGTATGATTTCCAACAAATCAGTTGCTTGCTTCATTGTTCCAGAGAACGGAGTCTTAGTCATCTTGCCCATGAGGCATGGTTCGCAAGCATCAACTGATTCATAATCAAGTGATTCCAAAAGCCCATCAACATGGATTTTCTTCATGCGCTTTACACCAATATGACCTAAACGGCAGTGCCACAAATAAGTTGCACTGTCATTATTAACTTTGCATCTTTTGGCTTCAATATTATGAAAATGTGTATCACCACGGTTGAGATCCAACAAACCATTTTCATTGGGTGTATGACCATAGAAGGTTTTATTCATGTAAATAGAACAACAATTATTATCTAACTTACATGAATAACCGTATTGCAATAAACATGATCCAATCATATTTATGCTCAACGCAAACACCAAATAACATTTATTTAGGTTCAACACTAATCCCGAAAGTATAGGGAGTGTGCGATGATGATCATATCAATCTTGGAACCACTTCCAACACACATCGTCACTTCACCCTTAACTAGTCTCTGTTTATTTTGCAACTCCCATTTCGAGTTACTACTCTTAGCAACTAAACTAGTATCAAATACTGAGGGGTTGCTATAAACACTAGTAAAGTATACATAAATAACATGTATATCAAATATACCTATGTTCACTTTGCCATCCTTCTTATCCGCCAATTACTTGGGGTAGTTCCGCTTCCAGTGACCAGTCCTTTGCAGTAGAAACACTCAGTTTCAGGCTTAGGTCCAGACTTGGGTTTTTCACTTGAGCAGCAACTTGCTTGCCGTTCTTCTTGAAGTTCCCCTTTCTTCCCTTTGTCCCTTTACTTGAAACTAGTGGTTTTGTTTACCATCAACACTTGATGCTTTTCTTGATTTCTACCTTCGTCGATTTCAGCATCACGAAGAGCTTGGGAATCGTTTCCGTTATCCCTTGCATATTATAGTTCATCATGAAGTTCTACTAACTTGGTGATGGTGACTAGAGAATTCTATCAATCACTATTTTATCTGGAAGATTAACTCCCACTTGATTCAAGTGACTTTAGTACCCAGACATTCTGAGCACATGCTCACTGCTTGAGCTATTCTCCTCCATATTTTAGCTATAGAACTTGTTGGAGACTTCATATCTCTCAACTCGGGTATTTTCTTGAAATATTAACTTCAACTCCTGGAACATCTCATATGTTCCATGACGTTCAAAACGTCTTTGAAGTCCCGATTCTAAGCCGTTAAGCATGGTGCACTAAACTATCAAGTAGTCATCATATTGAGCTAGCCAAACGTTCAGAACGTCTGCATCTGCTCCTGCAATAGGTCTGTCACCTAGCGGTGCATCAAGAACATAATTCTTCTATGCAGCAATGAGGATAATCCTCAGATCGCGGATCCAATCCGCATCATTGCTACTAACATTTTTCAACTTAGTTTTCTCTAGGAACACATATAAAACATAGGGAAGCAATAACGCGAGCTATTGATCTACAACATAGATATGCAAATACTATCAGGGCTAAGTTCATGATAAATTAAAGTTCAATTAATCATATTACTTAAGAACTCCCACTTAGATAGACATCCCTCTAATCCTCTAAGTGATAACGTGATCCATATCAACTAAACCATGTCCGATCATCACGTGAGATGGAGTAGTTTCAATGGTGAACATCACTATGTCGATCATATCTACTATATGATTCACGCTCGACCTTTCGGTCTCCGTGTTCTGAGGCCATATCTGTTATATGCTAGGCTCGTCAAGTTTAACCTGAGTATTCCGCGTGTGCAACTGTTTTGCACCCGTTGTATTTGAACGTAGAGCCTATCACACCCGATCATCACGTGGTGTCTCGGCACGAAGAACTTTCGCAATGGTGCATACTCAGGGAGAACACTTGTACCTCGATAATTAGTGAGATATCATCTTATAAAGCTACCGTCGAACTAAGCAAAATAAGATGTATAAAGATAAACATCACATGCAATCAAAATATGTGACATGATATGGCCATCATCATCTTGTTCCTTTGATCTCCATCTCCAAAGCATCGTCATGATTTCCATCGTCAACGGCATGACACCATGATCTCCATCATCTTGATCTATATCAATGTGTCGTCATATGGTCGTCTCGCCAACTATTGCTCTTGCAACTATTGCTATCGCATAGCGATAAAGTAAAGCAATTACTTGGCGCTTGCATCTTATGCAATAAAGAGACAACCATAAGGCTTCTGCCAGTTGCCGATAACTTCAACAAAACATGATCATCTTATACAACAACTTATATCTCATCACGTCTTGACCATATCACATCACAACATGCCCTGCAAAAACAAGTTAGACGTTCTCTACTTTGTTGTTGCAAGTTTTACGTGGCTGCTACGGGCTGAGCAAGAACCATTCTTACGTATGCATCAAAACCACAACGATAGTTTGTCAAGTTGGTGCTGTTTTAACCTTCGCAAGGACCAGGCGTAGCCACACTCGGTTCAACTAAAGTTGGAGAAACTGACACCCGCCAGCCACCTGTGTGCAAAGCACGTCGATAGAACCAGTCTCGCGTAAGCATGCGCGTAATGTCGGTCCGGGCCGCTGTAACACCCCGGTGTAATGATGCTACAGTAACCCCTGGGGCTCAGTTAATCATTTTGCTAAACAAGTGCTTGATCATCTTTGTCTCCTCTCTCTTTCAATTTCCAGTTGAATTCAAATTCAAATTTTGTGTGGAATTCAAAATTCTCAAACATGAAAACTAAAATGTTCATCATGTGTAAAATATTCTCCTGGTAATATTGGTGGTGATCCAGCATTTTTGCAAAATGCCTAGGTGGCCTAAAATGGCTAAAACAGAAAAGTAAAAAAAAGAAAAGAATAAGGGAAAGCAAATAAAAAAAGGGATGGGGCCAGAGCCCCTGGCCTCCCCCTGGGCCTCGGCCCACCCCTCCACCCGAGTCAGCTGGCACAACAGGCCATGTGGACCACTCCCCCTCCCCCTCTCGCTCTCCCCTCCCCCTGTTCAACCAACCGTGGGCGCGCGCTCGTGCGTCGCCGCTGAACCAGCTCGCCGTCGACGACGAGGGATGAGACCCCCGACACCTCGGGCTCCCCTCTCCCCTCCCACTTGCCGTGCCGCCCCCACTCGCGCCAGTCCCTATCCCCTCTCCCCGCTCGCTCCGTCGCCTCGCCTCCTTCTCAGAGCCACCACCCGAGCGCCATCGCCGCCGTCCTCTGTCGTCACCGTGGCCACAGCCACCACCTCACTCCGCCGTCTTGTCGTGAAGCTCCGCCGGGGTCGACTCCGTCATTTGGTGCCCTCAGGTGGAGCTGGGAAGCACCGCAGCCGCCGTTCGTCCTCATCCCCATCTCCGGCTGCCGTCGATCTTCTTCATCTCCGGCGACGCCTGCTGCTGCTACTAAGCCTCTCACCGGCCTCCGTGTGCCGTGCGGTGAGCTCCTCCCTCCCTCCTTTCCTCTCCTCGCGCCTTGTGCATCGCCGTAGCTAGCTTGCCGCTGTGCCACTTTTCTGTCCGCCGCCCGAGCTCGTTGCTGTCGTTGCTTTCGACCACCATAGCCGGCGCCGTTGGGTTAGAATGATGCGGTGATGCTCCTGCGTTCGAATGAGCCCGAACGCGCGTGCAATTTCGCACCGTAGCCGCCTCGCCTTAGCGCACCCACGAGCTCTGCCGCCGATGTGCTTGCCGTCGTCGCTGTGGAGCCTCCCTGGCCGCGAGACCTCCACCAGTCGATGCGGAATGCTTCCATGGTTCGAATGCAAGTTGTCGTGCGCGGTTCGGTGCTTCGTAGCGTGATACCGACGATGTCCCGAACGCCACCGCCGCCGGCAAGATTCTGGCCGTTTCGGCCCGCGCCACCACCACGGATGGAGGCGGCCCAGCCTCACCGTTCGAACGCGCCCTCGCACGCTCGGAACCGAGCCTCGTAGCCCGATTCCGACACTCTCCGGCGAACTCGCCACCGCGGGAGGCTCGCCGGAGCTACTCCGGCGCCAGTCCTGACCTGGCATGGCATGGGGGCCGCCCAGAGCCACTAACAGTGGGCCCCTGGGCCTTTGTTTGACTGCGTTGACCACGGTCAACGCGGGGTACTATTCCCCAGCCACTGACTAATGGGGCCCACAACCCTAATTAGGTTAGTCAAACGTTTTTAAAAATAAACCTAATTAGTTTAGTTAATTAGACACTAACAGGTGGGCCTAGAAGTTTTACTAACTAAATTTAGATTAGTTTGAACTCTGTTTAACCCACTGTCTATGACAGGTGGGTCCCTCATGTCAGTTTGACCTGGTCAGCCGTCTGTTGACCTGCTGATGTCAATGTGACATCATGCTGGCATCATATATCTTTTTCTGTAAATAAAATAATTCCAGAAAATAAGAAAATCTGTAGAAATTCATAGTAACTAAACTGTAGCTCAGATGAAATGTTTTCTATATGAAAGTTGCTCAGAAAAATCCAATGAATCCGAATACGCGGTCCGTTCATCGGTCACATGCCCCTAGCATGCTGAACAGGGAACCATTCCCCTCTCTTTCATCTGTCGGAATCCGCCTAACACCGGGAATTCACCCTCGGATGTTTATCATCTCCGTCTGCAACGTGTAGTACTACGTTAGGGCAACCCTAGCTCTGCCCTTCGTCATGTTATGCCTTCTGATGCATTGATTGCTCTATATTTACTGTTTCTTCTCCCTGTTCTCTCCGGTAGACCCCGAGACCGATGATGCCGCTGTGATCGCCTACGTCACCGACGACCTCTTCTTATTGTCCGAGCAACCAGGCAAGCAAACCCCCCTTGAGCATTCCGATATCGCCCATTCCTTTCTCTCATGCTTGCATTAGATTTTGCTACTGTTATTGTTTGCTCCTATTCTGACGCATAGCCTGCTTTTGTATCTGCTGTTGTACCTTATCTGCTTATCCTAAACTGCTTAGTATAGGTTGGTTAGTGATCCATCAGTGACCCCCACTTGTCCTTGTCACCCCTGCTTCATCATCGACGACTCGATCTACGTGATCGAAGACCAGGCCCCGACACCGCACATCACTTCCCCTTAGTTGCTCGACACTACTGGGTTACTATTGAGTACCAAGGGAGAACCTCTTCAGCACTTCTGATGTTAACCCTATAGTGTAGTCATTCGGTTGTGGTCATCGAGGGTGATTTCCTCCTTAACCACTTCCGATACGACTCTGTCGTGCAACCCCTCAAGTGTGAACCTCGGGGTGATTCCTCTTATGTTCACCTTGATGATTACATCTAGTGGAATTCATCGGGAGTGATTCCTCGGGTTTTCCCCTTGATGTTTGGACACACAGATACTTGTACTTTACCACTGTTACTTGGAAAGACGGGTCGGCCCTGAGGGGTACCCGCGCGAGCTTAATAGCGAGTGATGTCGAGTCGGGTTGACCTGGAAGGTGCCCGTGAGATACTTACGAGGCGTGGCCGGGCATTCTTAGCCCTTGCTGCAAGTAATCGAGATGGGGCGGCGGGGTCACATCGATCGTGAGCCTCTGCTCGTTACCGCACGTTCCTAATCCACTACGATTTGGATATTTGATCTGAGGGGCCTCTGGCCTGATAGCACTAACCATCACGTGGGCATAGTATGGGCGTTCTGCGTCATATGCATCAGCCAAAGCTTAATAGACGTCAGCGACTGCGCGCCGGGTTGGACTGCGTAAGCACCTGCCTTGTTGAAGGAGGTAGCTAGGTGTGCTCACCAGTCGCCCACACAACGTGTAGGAGTTCACGGGGAGATGGCCCATGACCCCTGGGGGCATAGGTTAGTCCGGCGTGCTGGCCTCTCTATTAATCCTAGGTCGGGTTGCGGTGTATTGTTTGGCCGAGGCCGGGCATGACCAAGGAAAGTGTGTCCGGCCAGAGTTAATCGAGCGTGGTGGGTAAGTTGGTGCACCCCTGCAGGGAAGAAACCATCTATCGATAGCCTGTCCTACGGTAACGGACACTTGGCGTTGTATCCCGATCGATACAACTAGAACTGGATACTTGTGATGAGAAATGGATGGTGATGAGAATTGGATTGTGATGATAACTGGATAGTATGGCTCTGGGATTGCTTTCTCGCAGGGAGTCAAGAAAGGATCTCTGGCCGAGGTTGATAACACTTCTACTACTTTACTTTATGCTACTCTACTCCCTCCTGCTGCTGCAAGATGGTGGTTTCCAGAAGATGCTAGTCTTCGATAGGCTAGGCTTTCCCCTTCTCTTCTGGCATTCTGCAGTTTAATCCACAGATACAACCCATTCCTTTGATACAGATGCATACTTAGTTTAGATCTGATGTAAGTCTTGCGAGTACTTTGGATGAGTACTCACGGTTGCTTTGCTACTTCTTTTTCCCCCATACCCGATTGTTGCGACCAGATGACGGATCCCAGGAGCCAGACGACACCACTGATGACTACTGCTACCCCGAGGGTGCCTACTACTACGTGACGGCCGCTGACGACTTGGAGTAGTTAGGAGGCTCCCAGGCAGGAGGCCTTGCCTTTTCGATCGTTGTTGCTTTTGTGCTAGCCTTCTTAAGGCAAACTTGTTTAACTCATGTCTGTACTCAGATATTGTTGCTTCCGCTGACTCTGGTGTATTCGAGCTTATGTATTCGAGCCCTCGAGGCCCCTGGCTTGTAATATAAAGCTTGTATTATTTTAATTTGTGTCTAGAGTTGTGTTGTGATATCTTCCCGTGAGTCCTTGATCTTGATCGTACACATTTGCGTGTATGATTAGTGTACGATTGAATCGAGGGCGTCACAAGTTGGTATCAGAGCCGACTGCCTGTAGGTAGCCCCCTTTCCAACTCCTTGGCCGAAGTCGAGTCTAGTCACTACAAAAACTTTACTAACATGGTTGTGTGGCTTACGGGCCCACGTCGCCATTGGGTGGTATTAGGATCTTTTATTCCTCGTCTATACTCTGGGACTCTGATCTCTCTTCTATTCGGGTTAAAATGGTTTTACTAACTCTAACATTAGGATCCCGTGACCACATCCACCCCAAAGCTGGATAAGCCATAGTTTTCCTTAGAATAGTGTTCTGGATAGTACACACACCGTCGTGATGACAACGAAGTGGTATCCATCGTACCTCTTTCATTATGCATGTTTCATCATGAATGATCCTTGTTTTTACAAATGCTCAATGCTGAACTACCCCCTGTTACTTGTTAGCAGGATGGTTAGACCCGCTGGTCGTGGCCGTGGTGCCAACGATCCACCACCGCCCGAATTCTTTGCTGGAATGATGCAACAGTTTGAGCTGAATCGCCAATTCATGGAAGGAATGATGGCTCAGTTTCCTCGTCCGAACATGAATCAACAGCCAACCCCAGGAACTCTGCAGGACTTCATGCGTCTCAACCCAACTATTTACCGCAGCTCAACTCAACCCCTTGATGCTGATGACTGGCTCCGCGACATCACATATGAAATGGAGTCTGCTAGTGTGGCCCCTGCTAGCTATGTCACCTTTGCATCTTTCTTTCTGAAGGGTCCCGCTGCTCAATGGTGGGACAGCCACAGGCGTACCCTACCTGCTGGAACGGTCATCACTTGGCCAGATTTCCAAGCTGCCTTCCGTGCCCGCTTCATTCCTCAGGGAATCATGGACAGGAAGAAGCGAGATTTCCGCAACCTCACCCAAGGCAACAATACTGTAGATGCTTATCAGCGGGAATTTCTGGACTTGTCTCGTTATGCTGAAGAAGACATTGCAACTGATGCTCGTAGGCAAGAAAAGTTCCATGATGGACTTCACCCTGATATTAAGCTAGCACTGCTCGCTCATGACTTTGCCGACTTCGCCACCTTGGTGAACAAGGCTATTCAGGTTGAGACTGGTCTTCAGGAACACCAGGGATCCCTTAGGCGCAGCCGTGATGCTGGCTCATCTTCGGGCCCGTCAGCGCAGAAGCGTCGGATATGGATTCCCCACAACATGTATCGTCCAACTGCACCTGCACCAAGACAGTCCTATGTCGCACCTCGTCTGCCTCCTCCACCGCAGAGGCAGCCCCTTCGGACTGTACCACCCCAAGCTTCTGCTCACAATCCCAATGATGGTCTGTGCTTCAAGTGTGGCCTTCCGGGCCATCGTTCCAGGAACTGCCCTCAGAATCAGAACCAGCTGGCTTTGCCTTCAACTGGCTGTAACAACCAGCCCCACAACAACAATGCCAGACAGTATGGTCGTGGTCAGGCTAATCATGTTGATCTGAATGAAGCTCAAGACCAGCCTGCTACTGTGATGGGTACTCTCCTTGTTAATTCAGTACCAGCATCTGTTTTATTTGATTCAGGAGCATCGCATTCATTCATGTCAGAAAATTTTGCATATGCACACGACATTCGATGCGAGCCCATGAACACCCCGATAGTGGTACGCACCCCTGCGGGTCAGTGTCGAACTACCATGATTGGTCGCGACGTCCCCGTTGAAATTGAAGGGTTGGAATTTCATGTTTCTCCCATTATTCTGGAGTCTTCCAACACTGACCTCATTCTGGGAATGGAATGGTTGAAAGCACATACTGCCTCCATCGTTTGTGCCACCAAAGCCGTTCACCTCCTACATCCTTCCGGTGAGATAGTAAGCTACCATGCTCAACTTGTTCAAAACGCTGAAGCACGACTTTATGTCTTGAATGCGTTGAACGCAGCACCTCTTGAGGGAATTGAAAAGATTCCAGTTGTTCGCGACTTCCTAGATGTCTTTCCAGAAGAACTTCCAGGAATACCTCCTGCCCGGGCTGTCGAGTTCGTCATCGATTTGAAACCAGGCACCGTTCCTATTGCCAAACGACCCTACAAGATGCCGCCTCATGAACTTCTTGAACTTAAGGAGGAAATCGACAAATCTCTTCGCAGTGGTTTCATTCGTCCAAGTTTCTCAGCTTGGGGAGCACCTTCTCTCTTTGTGAAGAAGAAGGATGGAACGAATCGTTTGGTCCAAGACTATCGTCCTATCAACCAAGCTACAATTCAGAACAAATATCCGCTTCCTCGGATCAATGATCTGTATGATCAACTGGCTGGTTCATCAATATTCTCTAAACTCGACTTGAGGTTGGGTTACCACCAGATCCGTGTTCGTGAAGAGGATATTCCAAAGACCGCATTCGTCACTCGTTATGGTTCTTACGAGTACACCGTCATGTCTTTTGGCTTGACCAATGCTCCAGCCACTTTCTCTCGTCTGATGAACTACATATTCATGGATTACCTCGACAAGTTCGTCGTAGTCTATCTGGATGATATTCTGGTATATTCGAAGAACAAAGAAGAACATGCTGAACATCTTCGACTTGTTCTAGAGAAGCTTCGAGAACATCAACTTTATGCCAAGTATTCCAAGTGCGAATTCTGGCTTCCTGAAGTCACCTACCTTGGTCATGTCATCTCCAAGGATGGTATTGCCGTCAACCCAGAGCGCGTTCAGGCTATTCTTGACTGGACCCCTCCGAAGACTGTCAAGCAAGTCAGAAGCTTTCTCGGTCTTGCCAGCTATTGTCGTCGCTTTGTCGAGAACTTCTCCAAGATTGCCAAGCCACTGACCAATCTGCTTCACAAAGGCGTTAAGTTCGATTGGACAGACAAATGTCAGGAAAGTTTCCAGGCACTCAAAGACAAGCTGACATCTGCCCCAGTGCTTGCTCCCCCTGATTCTCGCAAGGACTTTGTCATCTATTGCGACACTTCACGTCAAGGATTAGGCTGTGTGCTAATGCAAGAGCGCAGAGTGATTGCTTATGCCTCTCATCAAGTGCGTTCTCATGAAGAGAACTACCCAGTTCATGACCTTGAGCTTGCTGCGGTTATCTATGCACTGAAGCTATGGCGACAGTACCTTCTCGGTAATCGTTGCGAGATCTTCACCGATCATCAGAGTCTGAAGTACCTGTTTACTCAGCCAGATCTGAACCTCCGTCAGCAGCGATGGATGGAAGCTATTGCTGACTACAACTGCGGTATATCTTATACACCTGGCAAGGCTAATGTAATGGCCGATGCCCTGAGCCGTAAGTCTTATTGCAACAATCACATGGTCTTCAAAGCTCAACCCCGCCTTTATGAAGAGCTGTGCAAGCTGAACCTTCAACTAGTTCCACAAGGTTCTCTGAATAACCTTGTCCTGGAACCAACTCTGCTGAAAGCAATTAAGTCTGCTCAAGCCAAAGATGCTCACGTGGATTTGATGAAAAAGGATCTTGCCTTAGAGAAATCCCGAGATTTCTCGCTTGCTGAAGATGGGACCTTATACTTCAGAGATCGCATTATCGTACCCCGATTTGAGCTTATGACAGAGAAGGTGATGAAAGAAGCGCATGACACCCCTCTCTCTATTCACCCGGGAAGTACCAAGATGTATCTAGACATCCGTCAGAAGTACTGGTGGTCTAATATGAAGCAAGACATTGCTCGATATATTGAAGAATGTGACGTTTGTCGTCGCGTCAAAGCAGAACATCAGAAACCGGCTGGACTTCTACAACCGCTTCCGATTCCTGAATGGAAGTGGGATAAGATTCAGATGGACTTCGTCACAGGCCTTCCCAAGTCTCAGAAAGGTAATGATGCTATCTTTGTCGTCATCGACCAATTCTCAAAGGTTGCTCACTTTCTGCCAGTCAAGGAGACCATCACTGCTAGTCAATTAGCAAACTTGTATATCTCCCGAATTGTGTCACTCCACGGCATTCCGAAGGAGATCAGTTCAGACCGTGGCAGTATATTCACTTCAAAGTTCTGGGATAGTTTCCAAGAGGCAATGGGAACTCATATTACCTGGAGCACTGCTTATCATCCCCAATCCCAAGGCCAAGTCGAGCGAGTTAATCAAATTCTTGAAGACATGCTTCGAGCTTGTGTTATTTCTTTCGGTAAGAAGTGGGAAGAATCTCTCCCTTATGCGGAGTTCTCTTATAACAACAGCTATCAAGCCAGCTTGAAAATGGCACCCTTTGAAGTGCTTTATGGACGTAAGTGCCGAACCCCTCTGAATTGGTCAGAAACTGGGGAACGGACGCTCATTGGTCCAGACATTATTCAACAAGCTGAAGAGCAGGTTCGCATTGTCCGGGATAATCTCAAGGCGGCCCAGTCCCGTCAGAAGAGCAACTATGACCGGAAACACTGGGGTTCAACTTATCAACCTGGTGAACAAGCTTATCTGCGTGTCACTCCTTTGAGAGGCACTCATCGGTTCGGAGTGAAGGGCAAGCTAGCTCCGCGCTACATTGGTCCCTTCCGCATCCTCGCCCGTCGTGGACTGGTGGCTTATCAATTGGAGTTGCCACCTCAGTTCTCTCACGTCCATGATGTCTTCCACGTGTCGCAACTTCGTCGATGCTTCAAGGATCCGGAACGTGAAGTGGATCCGGAACTGATTGAAGTGCAAGATGATCTCACATACAAAGAGCATCCGATCTGCATTCTTGAAGAAGCTGAACGTCGAACACGCCAGAAGGTTACCAAGTTCCTCAAGGTGCAATGGTCAAATCATTCTAAAGATGAAGCCACTTGGGAACGCGAGGATAACCTCCGTGCTGAGTACCCCGACCTGTTCCCTTCTACCTCTTAATTCTTGGGACAAGAATTTCTTTTAGAGGAGGAGAGTTGTAACACCCCGGTGTAATGATGCTACAGTAACCCCTGGGGTTCAGTTAATTATTTTGCTAAACAAGTGCTTGATCATCTTTGTCTCCTCTCTCTTTCAATTTCCAGTTGAATTCAAATTCAAATTTTGTGTGGAATTCAAAATGCTCAAACATGAAAACTAAAATGTTCGTCATGTGTAAAATATTCTCCTGGTAATATTGGTGGTGATCCAGCATTTTTGCAAAATGCCTAGGTGGCCTAAAATGGCTAAAACAGAAAAGCAAAAAAAAAGAAAAGAATAAGGGAAAGCAAATAAAAAAAGGGAAGGGGCCAGAGCCCCTGGCCTCCCCCTGGGCCTCGGCCCACCCCTCCACCCGAGTCAGCTGGCACAACAGGCCATGTGGCCCACTCCCCCTCCCCCTGTTGCTCTCCCCTCCCCCTGTTCAACCGACCGTGGGCGTGCGCTCGCACATCGCCGCCGAACCAGCTCACCGTCGACGACGAGGGATAAGACCCCCGACGCCTCGGGCTCCCCTCTCCCCTCCCACTTGCCCTGCCGCCCCCACTCGCGCCAGTCCCTATCCCCTCTCCCCGCTCGCTCCGTCACCTCGCCTCCTTCTCAGAGCCACCACCCGAGCGCGGTCGCCGCCGTCCTCCATCGTCACCGCGGCCATAGCCACCACCTCACTCCACCGTATTGTCGTGAAGCTCTGCCGGGGTCGACTCCGTCGTCTGGTGCCCTCGGGTGGAGCTGGGAAGCACCGCAGCCGCCGTTCATCCTCGTCCCCATCTCCGGTTGTCGTCGATCTTCTTCATCTCCGGCGACGCCTGCTGCTGCTACTAAGCCTCTCACCGGCCTCCGTGTGCCGCGCGGTGAGCTCCTCCCTCCCTCCTTTCCTCTCCTCGCGCCTGGTGCATCGCCGTAGCTAGCTTGCCGCTGCGCCACTTTTTTGTCCGCCGCCCGAGCTCATCGTTGTCGTCGCTTTCGACCACCATAGCCGGCGCCGTTGGGTTAGAACGACGCGGTGATGCTCCCGTGTTCCAATGAGCCCGAACGCGCGCGCAATTTCGCACCGTAGCCGCCTCGCCGTAGCGCACCCGCGAGCTCCGCTGCCGACGTGCTTGCCGTTGTCGCCGGGGAGCCTCCCTGGCTGCGAGACCACCACCAGTCGACGCAGAACGCTTCCACGGTTCGAACGCAAGTTGTCGCGCGTGGTTCGGTGCTTCGTAGCGCGATACCGACGATGTCCCGAACGCCACCATCGCCTCCACTCGCCGCCGGCAAGATTCCGGCCGTTTCGGCCCGCGCCACCACCACGGATGGAGGCGGCCCAGCCTCACCGTTCGAACGCACCCTCGCATGCTCAGAGCCGAGCCCCGTAGCCCGATTCCAACGCTCTCCGGCGAACTCGCCGCCGCGGGAGGCTCGCTGGAGCTACTCCGGCGCCAGCCCTGACCTGGCATGGCATGGGGCCCGCCCAGAGCCGCTGACAGTGGGCCCCTGGGCCTCTGTTTGACCGCGTTGACCATGGTCAACGTGGGGTACTATTCCCCAGCCAATGACTAGTGGGGCCCACACCCCTAATTAGGTTAGTCAAACGTTTTTAAAAGTAAACCTAATTAGTTTAGTTAATTAGACATTGACAGGTGGGCCCAGAAGTTTTACTAACTAAATTTAGATTAGTTTGAACTCTGTTTAACCCACTGTCTATGACAGGTGGGTCCCTCATGTCAGTTTTGACCTGGTCAGCCGTCTGTTGACCTGCTGATGTCACTGTGACATCATGCTGGCGTCATATATCTTTTTCTGTAAATAAAATAATTCCAGAAAATAAGAAAATCTGTAGAAATTCATAATAATTAAACCGTAGCTCAGATGAAAATGTTTTCTATATGAAAGTTGCTCAGAAAAATCCAACGAATCCGAATACGCGGTCCGTTCATCGGTCACATGCCCCTAGCATGCTGGACAGGGAACCATTCCCCTCTCTTTCATCTGTCGAAATCCGCCTAACGCCGGGAATTCATCCTCGGATGATTATCCCCTCCGTCTGCAACGTGTAGTACTACGTTAGGGCAACCCTAGCTCTGCCCGTCATCATGTTATGCCTTGTGATGCATTGATTGCTCTGTATTTATTGTTTCTTCCCCCTCTTCTCTCCGGTAGACCCCGAGAACGATGATGCCGTTGTGATCGACTACGTCACCGACGACCTCTTCTTCTTGTCTGAGCAACCAGGCAAGCAAACCCCCCTTGAGCATTCTGATATCTCCCATTTCTTTCTCTCATGCTTGAATTAGATTTTGCTACTGTTATTGTTTGCTCCTATTCTGATGCATAGCCTGCTTTTGTATCTGCTGTTGTACCTTACCTGCTTATCCTAAACTGCTTAGTATAGGTTGGTTAGTGATCCATCAGTGACCCCCACTTGTCCTTGTCGCCCCTGCTTCATCATCGACGACTCGATCTATGTGATCGAAGACCAGGCCCCGACACCGCACATCACTTCCCCTTAGTTGCTCGACACTACTGGGTTACTATCGAGTACCGAGGGTAAACCTCTTCAGCACTTCTGATGTTAACCCTATAGTGTAGTCATTCGGTCGTGGTCATCGAGGGTGATTTCCTCCTTAACCACTTCCGATACGACTCTGTCGTGCAACCCCTCAAGTGTGAACCTCGGGGTGATTCCTCTTACGTTCACCTTGATGATTACATCTAGTGGAATTCATGGGGGGTGATTCCTCGGGTTTTCCCCTTGATGTTTGGACACACGGATACTTGCACTTTACCACTGTTACTTGGAAAGACGGGTCGGCCCTGACGGGTACCCGCGCGAGCTTAATAGCGAGTGATGTGGAGTCGGGTTGACCTGGAAGGTGCCCGCGAGATACTTATGAGGCGTGGCCGGGCATTCTTAGCCCTTGCCGCAAGTACTCGAGATGGGGCGACGGGGTCACATCGATCGTGAGTCTCTGCTCATTACCGCGCGTTCCTAATCCACTATGATTTGGATATTTGATCCGAGGGGCCTCTGGCCTAATAGCACTAACCATCACGTGGGCATAGTATGGGCGTTCTGCGTCGTATGCATCAACTGAAGCTTAATAAACGTCAGCGACTGAGTGGCGTGCGCCGGGTTGGACTGCGTAAGCACCTGCCTTGTTGAAGGAGGTAGCTAGGTCTGCTCACCGGCTGCCCACGCAACATGTAGGAGTTCCCGAGGAGATGGCCCATGACCCCTGGGGGCATAGGTTTAGTCTGGCGTGCTGGCCTCTCTATTAAGCCTAGGTCGGGTTGCGGCATATTGTTTGGCCGAGGCCGGGCATGACCAAGGAAAGTGTGTCCGGCCAGAGTTAATCGAGCGTGGTGGGTAAGTTGGTGCACCCCTGCAGGGAAGAAAACATCTATCGATAGCCTGTCCTACGGTAACGGACACTTGGAGTTGTATCCCGATCGATACAACTAGAACTGGATACTTGTGATGAGAAATGGATGTGATGAGAATTGGATTGAGATGATAACTGGATAGTATGGCTCTGGGATTGCTTTCTCGCAGGGAGTCGAGAAAGGATCTCTGGCCGAGGTTGATAACACTTCTACTACTTTACTTTATGCTACTCTACTCCCTCCTGTTGCTGCAAGATGGTGGTTTCCAGAAGATGCTAGTCTTCGATAGGCTAGGCTTTCCCCTTCCCTTCTGGCATTCTGCAGTTTAGTCCACAGATACAACCCATTCCTTTGATACAGATGCATACTTAGTTTAGATCTGATGTAAGTCTTGCGAGTACTTTGGATGAGTACTCACGGTTGCTTTGCTACTCCTTTTTCCCCATACCCGATTGTTGCGACCAGATGACGGATCCCAGGAGCCAGACGACACCACTGAAGACTACTGCTACCCCGAGGGTGCCTACTACTACGTGACAGCCGCTGACGACTTGGAGTAGTTAGGAGGCTCCCAGGCAGGAGGCCTTGCCTTTTCGATCGTTGTTGCTTTTGTGCTAGCCTTCTTAAGGCAAACTTGTTTAACTCATGTCTGTACTCAGATATTGTTGCTTCCGCTGACTCTGGTGTTTTCGAGCTTATGTATTCGAGCCCTCGAGGCCCCTGGCTTGTAATATAAAGCTTGTATTATTTTAATTTGTGTCTAGAGTTGTGTTGTGATATCTTCCCGTGAGTCCTCGATCTTGATCATACACATTTGCGTGTATGATTAGTGTACGATTGAATCGAGGGCGTCACAGCCGCTTCATCCAACAATACCGCCGAACCAAAGTGTGACATGCTGGTAAGCAGTATGACTTATATTGCCCACAACTCACTTGTGTTCTACTCGTGCATATTACATCAATGCATAAAACCTGGCTCGGATGCCACTGTTGGGGAACGTAGTAATTTCAAAAATTTCCTACGCACATGATACGTCTCCAACGTATCTATAATTTTTGATTGCTCCATGCTATATTATCTACTGTTTTGGGCAATATTGGGCTTTATTTTCCACGTTTATATTATTTTGGGACTAACCTATTAACCGGAGGCCCAACCCAGATTTGCTGTTTTATGCCTATTTCAGTGTTTCGAAGAAAAGGAATATCAAACGGAGTCGAAACGGAACGAAATCAACTGGAGAGGTTATTTTTGGAACGAAAGCCACCGGATAGACTTGGACTCCACGTCAGGAGATACGGGAGGTGCTCACGAGGGTGGGGGGCGCGCGCACCCCCTAGGGCGTGCCCCCTGCCTCGTGGGGCCCACGTAGCTCCTCCGACATACTTCCTGCACCCATATATATCGCCGTACCCTAAAATTTCCAGAACACACAATAGATCGGGAGTTCCGCCGCCAGAAGCCTCCGTAGCCACCGAAAACCAATCTGGACCCATTCCGGCACCCTGCCGGAGGGGGCAATCCTTCTCCGATGGTCATCTTCATCATCCCGGTGCTCTCCATGATGAGGAGGGAGTAGTTCTCCCTCGGGGCTGAGGGTATGTGCCAGTAGCTATGTGTTTGATCTCTCTCTCTCGTGTTCTTGATTTGGCACGATCTTGATGTATCGCGAGCTTTGCTATTATAGTTGGATCCTATGTTTCTCCTCCCCCTCTTCTCTCTTGTAATGAATTGACTTTCCCCTTTGAAGTAATCTTATCGGATTGAGTCTTTAAAGATTTGAGAACACTTGATGTATGTCTTGCCGTGCGTATCTGTGGTGACAATGGGATGCCACGTGATTCACTTGATGTATGTCTTGGTGATCAACTTGCGGGTTCCGCCCATGAACCTATGCATAGGGGTTGGCACACGTTTTCGTCGTGATTCTCCGGTAGAACTTTGGGGCACTCTTTGAGGTCCTTTGTGTTGGTTGAATAGATGAGAATCTGAGATTGTGTGATGCATATCGTATAATCATGCCCACGGATACTTGAGGTGACATTGGAGTATCTAGGTGACATTAGGGTTTTGGTTGATTTGTATCTTAATGTGTTATTCTAGTACGAACTCTAGGGCTGTTTGTGACACTTATAGGAATAGCCCAACGGATTGATTGGAAAGAATAACTTTGAGGTGGTTTAGTACCCTACCATAATCTTTTCGTTTGTTCTCCGCTATTAGTGACTTTGGAGTGACTCTTTGTTGCATGTTGAGGGATAGTTATGTGATCCAATTACGTTAGTATTGTTGAGAGAACTTGCACTAGCGAAAGTATGAACCCTAGGCCTTGTTTCAACACATTGCAATACCGTTTACGCTCACTTTTATCACTTGCTACCTTGCTGTTTTTATTATTTCAGATTACAAATACCTTTATCTACTATCCATATACCACTTGTTTCACCATCTCTTCGCCGAACTAGTGCACCTATAAAATTTACCATTGTATTGGGTGTGTTGGGGACACAAGAGACTCTTTGTTATTTGGTTGCAGGGTTGCTTGAGAGAGACCATCTTCATCCTACGCCTCCTACGGATTGATAAACCTTAGGTTCATCCACTTGAGGGAAATTTGCTACTGTCCTACAAACCTCTGCACTTGGAGGCCCAACAACGTCTACAAGAAGAAGGTTGTGTAGTAGACATCAAGCTCTTTTCTGGCGCCGTTGCCGGGGAGGTTAGCGCTTGAAGGTATATCTTTAAATCTTGCAATCGAGTCTTTTAGTTTCTTGTTTTATCACTAGTTTAGTATATAAAAGAAAGTTACAAAAAAATGGAATTAAGTTTGCCTCATACACTTCATCTTTTTAATATCTTTCGTGAGTATGATGGAAAGGAAAATTGTGCTCAAGTGCTAGAAGAAGAATGCATTAGAATGTTTGGCACTAAATCTTTGAATGATGAGCATGATTGCAATGTTGTTAGTATGAATTCTTTGAATATCCATGATGCTAATGATATGCAAAGCCACAAGCGTGGGGAAGCTATTTTTGATGAAGATGATATTTTTTGTCCCCCAAGTTTTGATGAGCAAATTTATTATGATGAAAGCATGCCTCCTATTTATGATGATTATATTGATGAAAGTGGATTTGGAGAGGTCATGACTTTATTTTGTGATGAATCCACTATTCCGGAAGAGGTTCCAATTGGTTATGAGAACAAAGTTGCTATCTATGATGATTATTGTGATGACTTGTATGGTATAGAGAATAATTATATCCATGAAACTTGTCATCATGATTTTAGTTTTCAATTGGATTATGCCTCACATGATAATTATTTTGTTGAGTTTGCTCCCACTAGTATTCATGAGAAGAATTTTTCTTATGTGGAGAGTAATAAAATTTCTATGCTTGTAGATCATGAAAAGAATGCTTTAGGTGCTGGTTATATTTTTGAATTCATTCATTATGCTACTGAAAATTATTATGAGGGAGGAACATATGCTTGTAGGAATTGCAATAATATCAAGTTTCCTCTCTATGTGCTTAAAATTTCGAAGTTATGCTTGTTTTGCCCTCCTATGCTAGTTGATTATTGTTCAGATAAGTTGTTTGCTCACAAAATCCCTATGCATAGGAAGTATGTTAGACTTAAATTTTCTAGTCATATTCTTCATGATGCTCTCTTTATATTTCAATTCTTATCTTTTATGTGAGCATCATTGAAATCATCGTGCCTATCTAGGGGCGTTAAACAATTGCGCTTGTTGGGAGGCAACCCAATTCTATTTTAGTTCCTTGCTTTTTGTTCCTGTTTAGTAATAAATGATTCATCTAGCCTCTGTTTAGATGTGGTTTTATGTGTTTAATTAGTGTATGTGCCAAGTAGAACCGTTGGGAAGATTTGAGGAAAGTCTTGTTGATCTTGCTGTCAAAAACAGAAACTTTAGCGCTCACAAGAAATGCTGCCATTTTTATTTGTATAGTTCTATTTAGTTAATTCTTTTTTCAGATGATTAATATATAAATTCCTCAGGTCCAGCAATTTATTTTAGAATTTTTGGGGTTACAGAAGTTTTCGTTAG
This sequence comes from Triticum aestivum, assembly GCF_018294505.1. Taxonomy (NCBI): domain Eukaryota; kingdom Viridiplantae; phylum Streptophyta; class Magnoliopsida; order Poales; family Poaceae; genus Triticum; species Triticum aestivum. The sequence continues at coordinate 583,515,307 of NC_057806.1, read as the reverse complement.
TTACAGATTACTACAGATTGTTCTGTTTTTGACAGATTCTGTCTTTCGTGTGTTGTTTGCTTATTTTGATGAATCTATGGCTAGTAAAATAGTTTATAAACCATAGAGGAGTTGGAATAAAGTAGGTTTAACACCAATATAAATAAAGAATGAGTTCATTACAGTACCTTGAAGTAGTGTTTTGTTTTCTTTTGCTAACGGAGCTCATGAGTTTTCTACTTTAAGTTTTGTGTTGTGAAGTTTTCAAGTTTTGGGTAAGGATTCGATGGACTATGGAATAAGGAGTGGAAAGAGCCTAATATTGGGGATGTCCAAGGCACCCCAAGATAATATTAAAGGATATCCAAGAGCCTAAGCTTGGGGATGCCCCAGAAGGCATCTCCTCTTTCGTCTTCGTTCATCCGTAACTTTACTTGGAGCTATATTTTTATTCACCACAAGATATGTGTTTTGCTTGGAGTGTCAATTTATTTTGTTTGCATTTGCTTGATGTTATTTATAACAATGTTTTGCATCTTTTATTTGAATAAAAGTGGCATTGATAGCCTTTACTATGCCTATGTTACAAGTATACATGTTGCTGTTTGAAAACAGAAAGTTTACCGCTGTTGCAATAATTCCCTAGAAAAGTCAGAATGTGATAAAATGTTGAAACCTTTTGCATATTAAGTTCTGATAAATTTACTACAGTGTGAATTTTATTTCATAATTTTTGGAGCTAGGGAAGTATAGATGTTGCTGCATTCTTTACAGACTATCCTGTTTAGGCAGATTGCTGTTATGTTTGCATTGTTTGCATATGTTTGCTTCTTTAATGATTCTATTTGAGGATAGGACTATTAAATATGAAGAGACATTTAGTATGCAATGTAGAATAATAATTTTAGTGATTTTCTACAGTAGAGTATGATAAGTTTTTTTGCAATGGTTTATACTAACTTATCTCACGAGTCCTTGTTGAGTTTTGTGTGGATGAAGCTTTTGAGATTTAGGGAGACCGTGATATAAGAGGAATTAAGGAGACACAAAAGCTCAAGCTTGGGGATGCCCAAGGCACCCCAAGATAATATTTCAAGAAGTCTCAAGCATCTAAGCTTGGGGATGCCCCGGTTGGCATCCCACCTTTCTTCTTCAACAACTATCGGTTAGTTTCGGTTGATCCTAAGTTTTTGCTTCTTCACATGATGTTTGCTATTCTTAGAATGTCATTTTATTTTGCTTTGCTTGCTGTTTGAATAGAATACCAAGATATGAAATTATTAAATGTTAGAGAGTCATCACATAGTTGCATAATTATTCGACTACTCATTGATCTTCACTTATGTCTTTCGGAGTAGTTTGTCATTTGCTCTAGTGCTTCACTTATATCTTTTAGAGCATGGTGGTAGTTTTATTTTGAAGAAATAGATGAACTCTCATGCTTCACTTAGATTATTTTGAGAGTCTTAAATAGCATGGTAATTTGCTTAAAATCCTAATATGCTAGGTATTCAACAATAATAAAATTCTCTTATGAGTGTGTTGAATACTAAGAGAAGTTTGATACTTGATGATTGTTTTGAGATATGAGGATGGTAATATTAGAGTCATGCTAGTTGAGTAGTTGTGAATTTGAGAAATACTTGTGTTGAAGTTTGTGATTCCCGTAGCATGCACGTATGGTGAACCGTTATGTGATGAAGTCGGAGCATGATTTATTTATTGATTGTCTTCCTTATGAGTGGCGGTCGGGGACGAGCGATGGTCTTTTCCTACCAATATCCCCCTAGGAGCATGCACATAGTACTTTGTTTCGATAACTAATAGATTTTTGCAATAAGTATGTGAGTTCTTTATGACTAATGTTGAGTCCATGGATTATACGCACTCTCACCCTTCCACCATTGCTAGCCTCTCTAGTACCGCGCAACTTTCGCCGGTACCATACACCCACCATATACCTTCCTCAAAACAGCCACCATACCTACCTATTATGGCATTTCCATAGCCATTCCAAGATATATTGCCATGCAACTTTCCACCATTTCGTTCATCATGACACATTCATCATTGTCATATTGCTTAGCATGATCATGTAGTTGACATAGTATTTGTGGCAAAGCCACTGTTCATGATTCTTTCATACTTGTCACTCTTGATTCATTGCATATCCCGGTACACCGCCGGAGGCATTCATATAGAGTCATACTTTGTTCTAGTATCGAGTTGTATCATTGAGTTGTAAATAAATAGAAGTGTGATGATCATCATTCAATAGAGCATTGTCCCCAAAAAAGAGAAAGGCCATATAAAAAAAGAAAGGCCAAATAAAAAAATATAAATGCCAGATAAAAAAGGGGGACAATGCTACTATCCTTTTACCACACTTGTGCTTCAAAGTAGCACCATGATCTTCATGATAGAGAGTCTTCTATGTTGTAGCTTTCATATACTAGTGGGAATCTTTCATTATAGAACTTGGCTTGTATATTCCAATGATGGGCTTCCTCAAAATGCCCTAGGTCTTCGTGAGCAAGCGAGTTGGATGCACACCCACTAGTTTCTTTTGTTGAGCTTTCATATACTTATAGCTCTAGTGCATCCATTGCATGGCAATCCCTACTCACTCACATTGATATCTATTGATGGGCATCTCCATAGCCCGTTGATACGCCTAGTCGATGTGAGACTATCTTCTCCCTTTTCGTCCTCTCCACAACCACCATTCTATTCCACCTATAGTGCTATGTACATGGCTCACGCTCATGTATTGCGTGAAGATTGAAAAAGTTTGAGAACATCAAAAGTATGAAACAATTGCTTGGCTTGTCATCGGGGTTGTGCATGATTTAAATTTTTTGTGTGGTGAAGATAGAGCATAGACAGACTATATGATTTTGTAGGGATAACTTTCTTTGGCCATGTTATTTTGAGAAGACATGATTGCTTAGTTAGTATGCTTGAAGTATTATTATTTATATGTCAATATGAACTTTTGTCTTGAATCTTATGGATCTGAATATTCATATCACAAGTAAGAAGAATTACATTAAAATTATGCCAAGTAGTACCCCGCATCAAAAATTCTGTTTTTATCATTTACCTACTCGAGGACGAGCAGGAATTAGGCTTGGGGATGCTTGATACGTCTCCAACGTATCTATAATTTTTGATTGCTCCATGCTATATTATCTACTGTTTTGGGCAATATTGGGCTTTATTTTCCACTTTTATATTATTTTTGGGACTAACCTATTAACCGGAGGCCCAGCCCAGATTTGTTGTTTTATGCCTATTTCAGTGTTTCGAAGAAAAGGAATATCAAACGGAGTCGAAACGGAACGAAATCAACTAGAGAAGTTATTTTTGGAACGAAAGCCACCGGATAGACTTGGACTCCACGTCAGGAGATACGGGAGGTGCTCACGAGGGTGGGGGGCGCGCCCACCCCCCTAGGGCGCGCCCACCCCCCTAGGGCGCGCCCACTTGCCTCGTGGGGCCCCCGTAGCTCCTCCGACATACTTCCTGCACCCATATATATCGTCGTACCCTAAAACTTCCAGAACACACAATAGATCGGGAGTTCCACCGCCAGAAGCCTCCTTAGCCACCGAAAACCAATCTGGACCCGTTCCGGCACCCTGCCGGAGGGGGCAATCCTTCTCCGGTGGCCATCTTCATCATCCCGGTGCTCTCATGACGAGGAGGAGTAGTTCTCCCTCAGGGCTGAGGGTATGTACCAGTAGCTATGTGTTTGATCTCTCTCTCTCGTGTTCTTGATTTGGCACGATCTTGATGTATCGCGAGCTTTGCTATTATAGTTGGATCCTATGTTTCTCCTCCCCCTCTTCTCTCTTGTAATGAATTGAGTTTCCCCTTTGAAGTAATCTTATCGGATTGAGTCTTTAAAGATTTGAGAACACTTGATGTATGTCTTGTCGTGCGTATCTGTGGTGACAATGGGATGCCACGTGATTCACTTGATGTATGTCTTGGTGATCAACTTGCGGGTTCCGCCCATGAACCTATGCATAGGGGTTGGCACACGTTTTCGTCGTGATTCTCCGGTAGAACTTTGGGGCACTCTTTGAGGTCCTTTGTGTTGGTTGAATAGATGAATCTGAGATTGTGTGATGCATATCGTATAATCATGCCCACGGATACTTGAGGTGACATTGGAGTATCTAGGTGACATTAGGGTTTTGGTTGATTTGTATCTTAATGTGTTATTCTAGTACGAACTCTAGGGCTGTTTGTGACACTTATAGGAATAGCCCAACGGATTGATTGGAAAGAATAACTTTGAGGTGGTTTAGTACCCTACCATAATCTTTTCGTTTGTTCTCCGCTATTAGTGACTTTGGAGTGACTCTTTGTTGCATGTTGAGTGATAGTTATGTGATCCAATTATGTTAGTATTGTTGAGAGAACTTGCACTAGCGAAAGTATGAACCCTAGGCCTTGTTTCAACACATTGCAATACCGTTTACGCTCACTTTTATCACTTGCTACCTTGCTGTTTTTATTATTTCAGATTACAAATACCTTTATCTACTATCCATATACCACTTGTTTCACCATCTCTTCGCCGAACTAGTGCACCTATAAAATTTACCATTGTATTGGGTGTGTTGGGGACACATGAGACTCTTTGTTATTTGGTTGCAGGGTTGCTTGAGAGAGACCATATTCATCCTACGCCTCCTACGGGTTGATAAACCTTAGGTTATCCACTTGAGGGAAATTTGCTACTGTCCTACAAACCTCTGCACTTGGAGGCCCAACAACGTCTACAAGAAGAAGGTTGTGTAGTAGACATCAAGCTCTTTTCTGGCGCCGTTGCCGGGGAGGTTAGCGCTTGAAGGTATATCTTTAAATCTTGCAATCGAGTCTTTTAGTTTCTTGTTTTATCACTAGTTTAGTATATAAAAGAAAGTTACAAAAAATGGAATTAAGTTTGCCTCATACACTTCATCTTTTTAATATCTTTCGTGAGTATGATGGAAAGGAAAATTGTGCTCAAGTGCTAGAAGAAGAATGCATTAGAATGTTTGGCACTAAATCTTTGAATGATGAGCATGATTGCAATGTTGTTAGTATGAATTCTTTGAATATCCATGATGCTAATGATATGCAAAGCCACAAGCGTGGGGAAGCTATGTTTGATGAAGATGATATTTTTTGTCCCCCAAGTTTTGATGAGCAAATTTATTATGATGAAAGCATGCCTCCTATTTATGATGATTATATTGATGAAAGTGGATTTGGAGAGGTCATGACTTTATTTTGTGATGAATCCACTATTCCGGAAGAGGTTCCAATTGATTATGAGAACAAAGTTGCTATCTATGATGATTATTGTGATGACTTGTATGGTATAGAGAATAATTATATCCATGAAACTTGTCATCATGATTTTAGTTTTCAATTGGATTATGCCTCACATGATAATTATTTTGTTGAGTTTGCTCCCACTATTATTCATGAGAAGAATTTTTCTTATGTGGAGAGTAATAAAATTTCTATGCTTGTAGATCATGAAAAGAATGCTTTAGGTGCTGGTTATATTGTTGAATTCATTCATTATGCTACTGAAAATTATTATGAGGGAGGAACATATGCTTGTAGGAATTGCAATAATATCAAGTTTCCTCTCTATGTGCTTAAAATTTCGAAGTTATGCTTGTTTTGCCCTCCTATGCTAGTTGATTATTGTTCAGATAAGTTGTTTGCTCACAAAATCCCTATGCATAGGAAGTATGTTAGACTTAAATTTTCTAGTCATATTCTTCATGATGCTCTCTTTATATTTCAATTCTTATCTTTTATGTGAGCATCATTGAAATCATCGTGCCTAGCTAGGGGCGTTAAACAATAGCGCTTGTTGGGAGGCAACCCAATTCTATTTTAGTTCCTTGCTTTTTGTTCCTGTTTAGTAATAAATGATTCATCTAGCCTCTGTTTAGATGTGGTTTTATGTGTTTAATTAGTGTATGTGCCAAGTAGAACCGTTGGGAAGATTTGAGGAAAGTCTTGTTGATCTTGCTGTCAAAAACAGAAACTTTAGCGCTCACAAGAAATGCTGCCATTTTTATTTGTATAGTTCTATTTAGTTAATTCTTTTTTCAGATGATTAATATATAAATTCCTCAGGTCCAGCAATTTATTTTAGAATTTTTGGGGTTACAGAAGTTTTCGTTAGTTACAGATTACTACAGATTGTTCTGTTTTTGACAGATTCTGTCTTTCGTGTGTTGTTTGCTTATTTTGATGAATCTATGGCTAGTAAAATAGTTTATAAACCATAGAGGAGTTGGAATAAAGTAGGTTTAACACCAATATAAATAAAGAATGAGTTCATTACAGTACCTTGAAGTAGTGTTTTGTTTTCTTTTGCTAACGGAGCTCATGAGTTTTCTACTTTAAGTTTTGTGTTGTGAAGTTTTCAAGTTTTGGGTAAGGATTCGATGGACTATGGAATAAGGAGTGGAAAGAGCCTAATATTGGGGATGTCCAAGGCACCCCAAGATAATATTAAAGGATATCCAAGAGCCTAAGCTTGGGGATGCCCCAGAAGGCATCTCCTCTTTCGTCTTCGTTCATCCGTAACTTTACTTGGAGCTATATTTTTATTCACCACAAGATATGTGTTTTGCTTGGAGTGTCAATTTATTTTGTTTGCATTTGCTTGATGTTATTTATAACAATGTTTTGCATCTTTTATTTGAATAAAAGTGGCATTGATAGCCTTTACTATGCCTATGTTACAAGTATACATGTTGCTGTTTGAAAACAGAAAGTTTACCGCTGTTGCAATAATTCCCTAGAAAAGTCAGAATGTGATAAAATGTTGAAACCTTTTGCATATTAAGTTCTGATAAATTTACTACAGTGGGAATTTTCTTTCATAATTTTTGGAGCTAGGGAAGTATAGATGTTGCTGCATTCTTTACAGACTATCCTGTTTAGGCAGATTGCTGTTATGTTTGCATTGTTTGCATATGTTTGCTTCTTTAATGATTCTATTTGAGGATAGGACTATTAAATATGAAGAGACATTTAGTATGCAATGTAGAATAATAATTTTAGTGATTTTGAGAACACTTGATGTATGTCTTGCCGTGCGTATCTGTGGTGACAATGGGATGCCACGTGATTCACTTGATGTATGTTTTGGTGATCAACTTGCAGGTTCTGCCCATGAACCTATGCATAGGGGTTGGCACATGTTTTCGTCGTGATTCTCCGATAGAACTTTGGGGCACTATTTGAGGTCCTTTGTGTTGGTTAAATAGATGAATCTGAGATTGTGTGATGCATATCGTATAATCATGCCCACGGATACTTGAGGTGACATTGGAGTATCTAGGTGACATTAGGGTTTTGGTTGATTTGTATCTTAAGGTGTTATTCTAGTATGAACTCTAGGGCTGTTTGTGACACTTATAGGAATAGCCCAACGGATTGATTGGAAAGAATAACTTTGAGGTGGTTTCGTACCCTACCATAATCTCTTCGTTTGTTCTCCGCTATTAGTGACTTTGGAGTGACTCTTTGTTGCTTGTTGAGGGATAGTTATGTGATCCAATTATGTTAGTATTGTTGAGGGAACTTTCACTAGCGAAAGTATGAACCCTAGGCCTTGTTTCAACACATTGCAATACCGTTTACGCTCACTTTTATCACTTGCTACCTTGCTGTTTTTATTATTTCAGATTACAAATACCTTTATCTACTATCCATATACCACTTGTTTCACCATCTCTTCGCCGAACTAGTGCACCTATACAATTTACCATTGTATTGGGTGTGTTGGGGACACAAGAGACTCTTTGTTATTTGGTTGCATGGTTGCTTGAGAGAGACCATCTTCATCCTACGCCTCCTACGGATTGATAAACCTTAGGTCATCCACTTGAGGGAAATTTGCTACTATCCTACAAACCTCTGCACTTGGAGGCCCAACAACGTCTACAAGAAGAAGGTTGTGTAGTAGACATCAGCACACGCAAGATAATGGTGATGCATAGCAACGAGAGGGAAGAGTGTGTCCACGTACCCTCGTAGACCGAAAGCGGAAGCGTTAGCACAACGCGGTTGATGTAGTCGTACGTCTTCACGATCCGACCGATCAAGTACCGAACGCACGGCACCTCCTAGTTCTGCACACATTCAACTCGATGACGTCCCTCGAACACCGATCCAGCCGAGTGTTGAGGGAGAGTTTCGTCAGCACAATGGCTTGGTGACGATGATGATGTTCTATCGACGCAGGGCTTCGCCTAAGCACCGCTACGATATGATCGAGATGGATTATGGTGGATAGGGGCACCACACACGGCTAATAGATCAAGAGATCAATTGTTGTGTCTTTGGGGTGCCCCCTGCCCCGTATATAAAGGAGTGGAGGAGGGAGAGGGCCGGCCCTCTATATGGCGCGCCCTAGGGGAGTCCTACTCCCACCGGGAGTAGGATTCCCCCTTTCCTAGTAGAACTAGGAGCCCTTCCGAGTAGTAGGAGTAGGAGGGAAGGAAAGGGAAGGGAAAACGAGAAGGAAGGAAGGGGGCGCCCCCCCCCCCCCCTCCCTAGTCCAATTCGGACCAGCCCATGGGGAGGGGTGCGCCCACCCTTTGAGGCCTTTCTCTCCTTTCCCGTATGGCCCATTAAGCCCCAATGCGAATTCCCGTAACTCCCCGGTACTCCCGAAAATACCCGAATCACTCGGAACCTTTCCGATGTCCGAATATAGTCATCCAATATATCGATCTTCACGTCTCGACCATTTCGAGACTGCTCGTCATGTCCCTGATCTCATCCAGGACTCCGAACTCCTTCGGTACATCAAAACACATAAACTCATAATATAACTGTCATCGAACTTTAAGCGTGCAGACCCTACGAGTTCGAGAACTATGTAGACATAACCGAGACACGTCTCCGGTCAATAACCAATAGCGGAACCTGGATGCTCCTATTGGCTCCTACATATTCTACAAAGATCTTTATCGGTCAAACCGCATAACAACATACGTTGTTCCCTTTGTCATCGGTATGTTACTTGCCCGAGGTTCGATCGTCGGTATCTCAATACCTAGTTCAATCTCGTTACCAGCAAGTCTCTTTACTCGTTCCGTAACACATCATCCCACAACTAACTCATTAGTTGCAATGCTTGCAAGGTTTATAGTGATGTGCATTACCTCTCCGACAATCGGAGTGACAAATCGTAATCTTGAAATACGCCAACCCAACAAGTACCTTCGGAGACACCTGTAGAGCACCTTCATAACCACCCAGTTATGTTGTGACGTTTGGTAGCACACAAAGTGTTCCTCTGGTAAACGGGAGTTGCATAATCTCATAGTCATAGGAACATGTATAAGTCATGAAGAAAGCAATAGCAACAAACTAAACGATCAAGTGCTATGCTAACGGAATGGGTCAAGTCAATCACATCATTCTCTAATGATGTGACCCCGTTAATCAAATGACAACTTATGTCCATGGCTAGGAAACTTAACCATCTTTGATTCAACGAGCTAGTCAAGTAGAGGCATACTAGTGACATACTGTTTTTCTACGTATTCACACATGTATTATGTTTCCGATTAATACAATTCTAGCATGAATAATAAACATTTATCATGATATAAGAAAATAAATAATAACTTTATTATTGCCTCTAGGGCATATTTCCTTCACACAGTCCTCGCCCAATCGCTCTGTTAAGTCTTCAAGGGAGACTTCCAAACCTTCACAGATTTCATTCACCGGCAATCCACAATGACTCTTGGATGCTCAGAACGCGACACCTAATCGGCTGGAGGATTCACAGTCCTCAAGTGTAACAAGTCTTCGGATCACGCAGATAGAAAGACTTCAGTGATGCCTAACACTCTTTGGCTCTGGGTGTTTAGGGCTTTGTCCTCGCAAGGATTTCTCTCTCAAATGCTTCGGAGGTGAGTTGCTCTCAAAAGACAAAAGCCATGCACTAACTCTGAGCAACAACCAATTTATGATGTAGGGGGTGGGCTATTTATAGCCAGGAGGCAACCCGACCTGATTTGTCCGAAATGACTCTGGGTCACTAAGGAACTGACACGTGTCTAACTGTCAGATTTCAAACACACGCGGCAGCTTGACTTGCGCTACAAGTAAAGCTGGCTCGTCCAGCTCTGGATAAGATTTGCTCTCATTGTCTTCATGGGAAGACATAGGATTTGGTTGAGCATCACTTCAGTCACTCTGACTTTGTTCACTTGGACCCCACTTAACAGTGCGGTGGTTTCTATGACTCAACAAAGAAGAAAAGGAAACTACGAAACAACTATGTCTTCGCACTCCATAGTCTTCACATGAATGTCTTCTCGAGTCATAATCTTCGTTGTGAATATCTTCACAGACCATCATTGTCTTCAATGTCTTCACACATTTTTAGGGGTCATCTCTGGTAGGTAAACCGAATCAATGAGGGACTACTACCTGTGTTATCCTGCAATTATCACAAACACATTAGTTCCTCAATCAAGTTTGTCGTCAATACTCCAAAACCAATTAGGGGTGGCACTAGATGCACTTACACTTTTCTACTTTCTTGGTTCGATAGATGGAGTCTACATAAAAATGCTTACAATGTACTTAGTAAGTATCGCTTGTAAAAGATGTGCATATAATTGTTTTGTTGGTTTGATCCACAACTACATTAGAATATTCAATTCAACCCCAAAAGTAATAGCGACTTTGACTCCTCACATTAACTTCTGCAGAATCTGGTCAACTCATAAGGATTTTGATATTGCCCGTTTTAACTCAGAAAATCATATATAGATACACAATAATAATATATATATTTCCCTAGTAAAGTAAATTTGAATATATTCACTGCATATAACTTAAGGCCCAATAATAAGAGACCCTAGGTGGGCATCATTATTCTCTTGCCTTAGAGCCAGCAATGTATGTCTGTGATTAGACAACCCGAATTTTTTGGCCATGTAGCGTGGAAAAAATATTTTTGGGTGCATGTCAGTTTTATCATTCTAAAGGAATTACATGCATGATCGAGTTTTTTGGGTCTACGAGTAAAGGGCGTTGAGATTGGAGACACACACTCCTATTGTAGTTGATGTCGTGTGTGTTGGAATGGTGGTGAATGGAGAATTAGTTTTATATGTGAATAAAGCTCCAAGTGTGGGATTGTTTTATTTTGAAGTTGTAAATGATTTTTCTTAAATGTTTGTCGTCCCTTGTGTCCATCAGAAAAAAAATCAGATATTCCCACCCTCACCTTGCACCACAAATAAAATGTACACTAAAATGTAATAACAATTTTTCATGGCCACCCTGTCCCCCGAGAGGACCAGGCAAATTCCAAAAACTGAACCAAGCAATTCTATTGTAATAAAAAATTTACATTATATATATGTACTACAAAAATCATACCTCAAGATGTACACGTTTGTTACATAAAATTCTTAGAAAATATCACGAAAAATGTATGATATATTCTATTCTTTGACTATCCAATCAAACCTAGCCACCCAGGTCTCATGATTACCTTTGAAAATGAATTATGTGCTCGTGGAACAAACCATGACTAGGAACAAAACAAAAATTGGACTAATTGGAATAAATCATGACCCTAGGTCAAACAAAATACAGAGCAAGGGGAACAAAGAAAACAGTGCTTCTAGAACAGATCACTACTAGTCTAGTACGAGTGGAACCAATACTTCTCATGGAACAACTCACATGAATTACATTTAGACTAAATGTAGTAACTTTTTAGTGCTCGCGGAGTAAATCACGACAAGTGACAACAAAATTTTAAACAAATGGAAGATACTCCCTCTGTTTTTATTTAGTCCGCATATTAGTTTTGGTCAAAGTCAAAGTTTGTAAACTTTGACAAAGTTTATAAACAAAAATATTTACATATACAATAACAAATCAATAACATTAGATTCATTGTTGAATCTACTTTTACATCATATAGATTTATTATGGTAAATGTTTATATTGCTTTCAATAAACTTGATCAAATGTTATGAAGTTTGACTTCAATCAAATCTAATATGCAGGGTAAATAAAAACAAAGGGAGTATTACAACTACTGTAGGCAACATAAGGTTGCAAAAGTAAAACAACATGTAAAGAGAAACAAAACACACACCATTTCTTAACTGATAGAACGTTTGAGAAGAAAATGCTAAACTTATCGATACCCCCTCCCCACCCCCCAAAAAACAAAAAGTACTCATCTCATTTAACGACACTTACGAGAAACCACGTATTCGATACTCATCAATGCACTAGTTCACTACACACATTCTCTTTTCTGCGGGATCACTACACTCTCGTTGTTAGCTAAAAAAACTCACTCTTGTTAGAGCATGGTTAATAATACAACCAGCTGCTGGCAATATGATGTTGTCATGTCATTTATAATCAAGCTTACAGCCGGCAAGTAGAATAGTAGATATAAATATACTATTTTTTATACTTGGCTCACTTTACTCTCTCACATACTACAACGTATAGCTGGCAAGTACAGTAGTAGTCTCTAGCAGCACGTGCTACAGCAGGCTGTTAATGTGTAGCCCACTTCCCTTCTCTCTTCTCCAACTCAACCTTAATATAATATTTAATGTCTTACAACCCACAGACGTCACATTATTGTACTTGCTCTTATGGATACTTTGCATAGACTACTTGCAATGTTAGATCAGTGGGTCAGGTAGAGAGCTAGCCTCCTTTGGTTCATAGGATAGGAATGTTATAGGAATAGAAAAGTCATAGGAAATGAGATGACATGCATCTCAATTCCTATAAAGAAAGAGATGTCATTTGATGCATAGGATATAAATTTTTCCATTGAATCTAAGCTAATGCTTTTTCCCTCCAAAATGTGAAGGATTGATTCTCATCCTACATAGGAATAGGAATCCATTACTACAAACCAAAGGGCTTCAAAGGAATTTTTCCTCTGCAAATTCTATCCTATAGAATTCCTATAAAATTCCTAGAAACCAAAGGATTGGATTTCAGAGATTATGCAAAGGAAAGTTGCTTCAAACTTCACAGGGGCGTGTGCAGGGCCGAGATTCTATAGCCGGGTTACGCGGGAGTTCTCCAATGCAAATCCCAGCAGTCCACACCTTCTCTTCTAATTAGGCCTCCTTTGGTTCATAGGGTAGGAATATCATAGGAATAGGAAAATCATAGGAAGTGAGATGACATGCATCTCACTTCCTATAGGGAAAGAGATGTCACTTGATTCATAGGATATGAATTTTTCCATTGAGTCTAGGCTAATGTTGTTTTCCTTTGAAATGTGAAGGATTGATTCCTATCCTATATAGGAATAGGAATCCATTTCTACAAACCAAACAACTCCATAGGAATATTTCCTACAAAATTCCTATCCTCTAGAAATCCTACAAGATTCCTCCAAACCAAAATCTTCCTAATAAGGGAGGAACATGCACGTAAGGATAAACTCATGTTTCAGTTCATTTCATAGATTTTGTTATTTGCAGACAACAAAAGTTTGATATATACGCAAATATGTTACCTTAGATTAAAGGACAAAATGATCTCAAAGTATGTTCAGGTACCACTATCTCAAGTTTGTAAGTCTCTCCACCAGTGGGTGTTAGAGATATCATGGTGGTGTCAATTGTAATTAAAATGGGATTATAGGTTGTGCATAATAATATATTGGTAGCACCCTTGGGATTAACATGCACTAGCATATTGAATAGTACTCCTGGCCTGATAATAAATAACACTCAGACTAGTCACAATGAAGAGTAACATACACATATCCCTAGACTATGTTACTATCTTCATAGTGGGTAGTAACATAAGTGTGGTAACATGCAAAGCTTCATTTATTAGATTATAGACTCATATTGCATTGATACATGTGATGTTATAGTAACTAGCTAAGTTACTGAAACTATCTCTCTCCTCATTAACTCATTGCCACATAAACAAATTTGTTGAGTTGGACTCGATGTCACTGCTGAAATTACTCCCATTGTGGCCAGTCTCAGAGGAAGTTAACATTAAGTGTGATGGCCTGTGCGGAACCTAGAACCGAAGTGTTGATGCACATACAACTCTCATCAAATTTGAATACACGAAGGCACAAGCCTATTTGCTACCATTGCATTTTGATTAATTCTCTCAAATACTACCTCCGTCCGGAATTAAAAGGCCCGTGAGCCAATTTGCTGGAACCAAGGCATATTGCATCTTTTGACAAAAAAATATCCCGTTGCAATGCACGGGTCATTTTTCTAATACTGTGGAAAACAAAACACACGCCCATTTTCTTAACTGATGGAATATGTGAGAATAAAATGCTAACTTAGGGCGTGTTTGGTTACATTGCCGATTCAGCCTGGCCTGACGATCCTGGCTCTATTGAGCCGGTTTGAGGGGATGCAGGCCAAAAAAAACAGAAGCACATAGTTTGGTTGCCTGCATGCCCCTAGTTGCATGAGACAAACATTTTTGACCCAGCGTTTGGTTGCCCGCATTGCATTAGGTGCACATATGGCATGGTGTTTGGTTGCAATCTGCATAAGGTGTTGTCACCACTTCTATCTAGTGGTGACCTTACCACACACAACCTGAACATAGTGTCAGCTAGTTAAACAAATGACAGTTCATCCTAACTACAATCAAATGACAGATCAAATTATTAAGAGCCATTGGCTAAATAGAGGATAGTTCATCGGTGTTGCTGCTTCATCTTCCTCTTCATCTTCCTCTTCTGCTTCTGCTGCTTCTTCTTCTTCTTCTTCTGTGCTTCTGCTGCTGTTGTTTCTTCTTCCCCTTCTTCAAATCCTGCACTGATCTATGTTAAGCCACATTGTCTCTGCCCACTCCAACCTTTTGTTCTTCTAACCATCATTGTCAAATGCCTCCACACCATGGCCAGAGCTAACAACATCGTCAGGCTCGACCTCTTCCTCCTCAGGCACGTGTTCATCAAAGCCGCACTAGAGGATCCAGTTATGCATAATGCAACAAGCAAGAACTAGCTTAACTTGAGTGGAGTATGGGTGGAATGGCTTCTGATCCAGGATCTTAAACATATTCTTCAGAGCTCCAAATGCCCTCTCAACAGTTACTCTAAGGCTGGAGTGTGTGAGATTAAACAACTCATGTGCAGTCCTAGGAAAGTTCCTACCAGAGAACTCGTTGAGATGGTACCTTGTTTTCCTGAAGGGTGGAAGAATACCCGGCCGACATGCATAGCCAGCATTTCCAAGGTAGAACTTGCCGTCGGGGATGTTGATCCCATCAGGTCGACTCATGCTGCCAGTGAGAATGTTTGCATCATGCGCTGACCCCTCCTAGCTAGCCAGCACATATGTGAACTTCAGATCAAAGTCAACAGCAGCAAGCACATTCTGGCTTGTGTAGTGCTTCATCCCCCTGTATGTTGCAGACTGTGACCTAGGAACTCTGGCAGTGACATGAGTACCATCTATTGCCCCAATGCAGTCCTGAAAATGACATCACTAGCCTGTGTTAGTGCTGAACTTGAACAATACAAGCATATCAAGCCATGAAAAGTGTATATTGTCAATGCTCACCTTGAAGTATGGATACCATCTTGGGCTTCCGCGAATTTTGGGTGGAGTCTGGCCAGATGGTCTCCTGATCCTCTCTCCTGTAAGCTCCCCAATAGCATAAAGCACCTGCTTGAAGTACCTAGAGATGGTCTTCATTGATCTCCTAAACAAGTTGTGAATGACCCTGAACCTCTGGTTATGGCCAACAACATGGAGGAACATGGCCACTTGCTCTTCGACACTGGTGCTGATGCTATCTTGTAACAGGCCCCTGCTCCTGAAGGTCTCGACAAGCCTGGCAAATGGTGCTCTTTTCATTCTAAGCATCCACAGAGCCTCGACGTCATTGCAGTTGTAGATGTAGTTCAGATTTTGGATCCTCTTCTGTTCCCGGGGAAACAATGGACCATAGCGGATCAACGGTCTCCCAGCACGACGAACAGCTCTCTGGTGCATGAACATGACCCATGCATGAATCACACTAATCAGTGCTGCTGCCTGGATTATCAGCCTCATCCGTGCGTCCATAACCTAGTCGACATCGACGGTTCGTTCAGTGGGAAATCGATCCTACACCTAGCTTAAAGGCCTAACCACTGAGCTAACAAAGAGGGAGGGGGTGCTGCTTACCGGCACCGGAGACGAGGACGACGTAGGGGGAGCCATGGCACAGAGTAGGTCGACCAGACGGTGGCCAACAGCAAGGGGAGCACTAGATCAGCCGCAAACGCCGCCGCATCTTCTGCCGCCGCCGCCTATAGCGCAGATCTGAAATCGCAGCCGCCGTCGATGATGAGGCAGTGGAGAAGAAAGGGGGGCAGTGGCTATGGGTGAGCGAGTGAAAGGGGGGTCAGGCTAATTTGGCGCCAAGACGGCGCGCCAGATTTCCATCTCCCGCCATCCCCTCGACCGCGCCTCGCTACCGCCCAGCGACCTCCCGCCGCACTCAGCCTGGCTCGCGAGAAACTGCCGATCCGAGGGTTTCCAGCGAGCCAGGCTCTGGGCTGCTTTGAGAAGCATGCGATGCAGGCCCAACAAAAAAATAAGGCAACCAAACAGGCCTCTCCCTTCCCGCGCAGACCTGGTTGGGCTCGGTGCGGGCAACCAAACACGCCCTTATGGATGCACCCCCCCCCCCCCCCCCCCCTACTCTGAATCAACCGCCATTACGAGAAACCACGCATTCAGCATTCATCAATGCACTGCACACTCTGTTTTTTGCGGGGTCACTGCACTCTCGTTGTTTGCTAAAAAAACTCACTCTCGATTAGGCAACGTTGCAGCGACTACTCTCAATGTTGGATCAGTTGGTCAGTGACAGAGCTAGAGCTTCTTCCACAGATTAAACTTCGCAGGGGTAGAGCTATGCCTTGATGGGTCCAGTGTTGCAGAGATTGCTCCATGGCCGGAGGAGGAGATCTGAGGCCAATCCACGAGAGCTCCACGGCGCGCACGGCACGAACCCATGACGCCACCGCCGTGCTCCGGCCACCAACCAACCAACCGGACACCCCACGAGCGCCGGGCCCGTCCACCGCGAATTGAACAGGCAGTTTTTTTTTCGCGACTGGAATTGAACAGGCAGTTATGTGCGCTCAGCTACCAGCATCTAAACCCCGCCAACCTCCTCCCGCCATATTAATTCCCCCGATCTACTTATGCTCCGGATCACCCCTCCCCTGCCAGCGCCAGTGAACCTGACCGCGCCCCCGGATCCTCACTCACTCGTCTCCCTCTCCTTTCCTCTGCGCGCGCACCGTGACCGGAGATGCCGACGGCGACCCCGACGGCGACGGGCCTGGCGACGGCACCGGGCAGCCGCGTGACGCGGTACGCCAAGTCGACGGCGGCGTCGGTCACGCCGGTGCGCCCCGGCAAGACGCACGAGCTCTCGGCGCTGGACAACGCCATGGGCCGCCACGCCGTGCACCTGGTGCTCTACTGCCGCGCCGCGCCCGGCGTCGACCGGGACCCGCTCAAGGAGTCGCTCTCCGAGGCGCTCTCGCTCTACCCGGCCATGGTCGGCCGGCTCACCCGCCCCGAAGGAGAGGGCGGCCCCGCGGCCGGCTCCGGGTGGATTGTCAAATGCAACGACGCCGGCGTGCGCACCGTGGACGCGAGGGCGTCGGTCACGCTTGACGAGTGGCTCGCCACGGCGTCCGGCGACGACGAGATGGACCTCGCCTACTTCGAGCCCATGGGGTCCGAGGCTTACATCTGGTCTCCCTTCTACGTCCAGGTGCCTACTAATCTCATACTATTTCTTCCGTTCAACGCTTCATGACCATAGACAGCGTTGCAGTGCTGTTGCAGTACAACAGCTCCAAGAATTGAATTGCTTGTGGAGTAGTTGCACGTCAGATTTCTCAGGTCGAATGAATGCGTTACATGTTTGCATTTATCCACTGGTACAGCATTAACATTTCGTGGCCGTGCATGGCGATGTGGATGCAGCTGACGGAGTTCGCGGACAAGTCGTACGCGCTGGGGCTGAGCTGCACGCACTACCACAACGACCCCACGGCGGCCGCGCTCTTCTTCCACGGCTGGGCCGCCGCCCACCGCCGGAGCACCAGCCCCTACCCGCCCTTCCTCCACTCGCCGTCCTTCGCCGTGCCCCCGGCCGCCTCGCCGCCCCCGGCGCCGCCTCTGCTCGCCGCCAAGTCCGCGGCCGCTCCGCCTAGCGCCGACGCCGCCGACGCCATGTCATCCGCAACGTTCCACTTCCCGGCCGACGCCATGCGCGCGCTGCTGTCCTCCCTCGAGCCCGAGACGAGCCCCTTCGCGGCGCTCGCCGCGCTCTTCTGGCTCCGCGTCGCCGGCGCCGAGGAGGAGAGGGAGCTCACGCTCGCCATCGACTTCCGCAAGAAGATGCACGCGCCGCTGCCGACGGGGTACTACGGCAGCGTCGTCCACTTCACGCGCGCGCGCGCCGACCTGGCGTCGGGGCTCGCGGCCGTGGCGGCGGCGCTGGACCGGCGCGTGGCCGGCGTGCCGGAGGAGGATGTGTGGGCCGCCGTGGAGTGGCTGCACGCGCGGCAGGCCGAAGGCGGCGAGCCCTTCCAGATGTACGGGCCAGAGTTCACCTGCATGGCGCTGGACCACGTGCCCATGTACGGCGCCGAGTTCGTGGCCGGGGTACCGCCGGCGCGCGTGGCATGCCGCGTCGGCGGGGCGGCCGGAGAGGGGATCGTGATCGTCGTGCCCGCGGCCGAGGGCCACTCGGCGAGGGACGTGGTGGTGACGCTCCCGGCAGAGACGACGGCCAGGATCTGCCGCGACGTCGAGCTGCTCCGGTACGGCGGCGAGGTGGTGGCTGGGCCTAAGGTGGGAACGGGGGCCAAGGCACAGTAGGATCCACGGCCGAATAAAAACTGGCTGTTAACGGTTTCACTGTATGTTCGCTTTAGCTTGATGGTGATGCCTTCGAATGGTTTTGATGTACTTCCCTGATGTAATGTGCACGTGAATGCTAGTGTTCTGGTGTTGTTATTGCTGTAGTAGTTTTGAAGGTTTTATATTGGGAGTTTAAACATTCATGGTCATGGTGTTATTCTACTAGTATATCAAACTTCGGATTTATTAAGATTTGCTAACTCCACTGCAGAAGTTCGCAACCACAAAGGGCTTTGGTTTGCATATGAAAAGTAAAAACAATCGTAGTACTACTACTAGTATAACCGACTTTATTTTATTTTTGGACCGGGAAACACTTGAGGAGACAGACCGCTACGGTCTCAATTATGTTACTGTACCAGCAATAATTGTGCAAGGTCGTTGTGGGATGAAGTATAACCATGCAAATTCCTGACAATATTTGTTCATATCTGCAATGTAGGTGGAAAATGAGGGGTTAAAGTCTTCCATTTTTTACTTACACCTTAGTAATAGATACTGGAAAACCCTATTTGACGCATTTTGCGTCAAAGAGTCGCCGTATCGCATAGGCGGACGACCTAGAGCGCGACTTGGGCCAGCCCAGCTATAGCGTATGTACAGGTTCTGGTTTTGTGAACCTTCTAGAGGATTCCCAGCCGGTTTTTACTGGCTTTGGGAACCTTCTAGAAGTCCCTGAACCGGTCTTTATTTTTCCTTTATATTTTCCTTTTTTCCTTTTTCCGTTTTTCTTTGTTCTCTCCTTTTTTTCTGTTTCTTTTTTCTTTTCACTTTTTTGTTTCTAATTTCTTTTTTCCTTTTCAAGTAGTTTTTCCTTTAAAATATTTTTTGATAATTCCAACTTCGTTCAGATTTCAAAAAATGTTTGTAGTTTTAAAATTTGCTAATAAATTCAAAAAATATTTGAATTTCAAAAATTTCACAAAACTTTCAAAGTTTGGTCAAGATTTCAAAAAATGTTCAGGAATTCCAAAAAATGTTTTTTCTTCAAGAATAATTGAAAATTTGGAAAATGTTCACGGTTCAAAAATGTTCATGGTTTCAAAATTAGATCATAATTTCAAAAAATGCTCAAGAGTTTAAAAAATGTTCAACTTGAAATTATTCGAAACATTTTTTCTTTTCCTTTTATGTTTCTTTTTTTCTTTTTTCGAAAATTATTTCGAAACTTAAAAATGTTCATGCTTACAAAAAAGTTCAAACTTTATAAAAATGGTCATGTTTTTTCAAAAACTGTTTCCATTTTAAAATTTTGTTCAGTTATTTCAAGAAATGTTCCCGTTTTTTCAGATATTGTTTGGAATGTTTTTGTTCTTGTATTTAAAACTTGATCATAAATTCAAAAGATGTGCTTGGTTTTGAATTGTTGGTCATGTATTCAGAATTTGTTCGTGTTTAAATTTATGGGATTTGCAAAATTGTTCTCCATTTAGAAATTTGTTCTAAAAATTCAAAATATGTTCGTGATTGAAAAAATTGTTCTGGTTTTACATTTTTTGCTCATAATGCGGAAAATGTTCATGCTTAAAAAAATGTTCAGAATATTAAAAATTGTCCCTGTTTTAAAATGATGTTCGCATCTTCAAAAAGTGTTCGGGAATTTTTAAAAAAATCTTTCGGCTTCTCAATATTTTTTCAACAATTCAGAAAATATTCCCATTATCAAAAACTGTCCAAAATATTAAAAACTGTCTCAAAAATTCAAATACTATTTGTGTCTTCAAAAATGTTCACGACTTTTGAAAAAAGTTCAACAATTGAAAAAGAGTTCCCATTTGTTGACACCAGATTTTTGCATGGTCAAAAACATAATTAAGATGGCCTAAAATAGAAAAGTGCTTAAAGTGAGGAAGTTCTGTATCATCAAAAGGAGAAACTTTGATATTTAGGCCATGGCCATCCGAACTCATCTCTAAGGCCGAAGTTGTGTTTGAAATACTAAGATTTTGTATTCAGAACACTATTCGGCTGATTACGCCCCCACGATGGCCTCATATGGAAAAATGATCTACACGAATTGTCTTCGTCTTGTCGAATCGATCCATGCTGATATAAAAATCATCCCAATCCGAGTTCGTATGCAAAAGTTAGAGCTATCGGAATGCAACCCTGTCAGGAGGCGAAATATGGCACGCCCCACCAAACCCCATGTCTGACGGGTAGCGCGAGCAAACAAATGTTTTGCGCGAGCTATTAGACCCTCAAGATTACCTATGATCAAAAAAGGTTCAACATCAAAATTGTTCGTCTCGTCGAAACGGTCAAGATTGCTTTGGTACTCGTTTCCATCTGAGGTCGTTTACCATCACAAAAAAAGACCCGCAAGATGCAGCCAGTTTAAACCGAACAGTTTTGGAAAGTTTGGACAAAATCAATCCGAATTTGACTAGGGTTTTGAACGTGAATCCAAGCCTTTTCCTTGTACGGGAAGTGCGCCTCTTATATACCTAAGGGGTGACGCCGATTGAATAACACACAATCGAACAAACACATCTACCACTTTTACCTTTACCTTTATCTATCTCCCTTGTTCTTCTTCTTCCTCGTTCTTCGTTCGTTCTTCTTCATTGCAGGGCAGCAAACCTCGAAGCCCTAGGGGCGATCAGGTCGACCTAGGGCAGCCCATAGCCGCCGCGCGCCCTGACGGGGTCCCTCCCGGGCGTGTGGGGTTCTCGGTCCTCAAAAGCGCCCGCCGGATTGTCTTGCGTACCGCGCTTCCGGTGGGTCTCCTTCGGCGTGAGCTGCGGTGCATCACCCCCTGCGTCGAGGGTACACGGTGACGTGTTTGTGTGTGAACACACTTTTTGGCGACTCCGCTGGGGAAAAGCTTTGAATGGTCTCTGACACGTCCATTTTGCATCATGCTTTTATATCGATATTTATTGCATTATGGGCTGTTATTACACATTATGTCACAATACTTATGCCTATTCTCTCTTATTTTACAAGGTTTACATAAAGAGGGAGAATGCCGGCAGCTGGGATTCTGGGCTGGAAAAGGAGCAAATATTAGAGACCTATTCTGCACAGCTCCAAAAGTCCTGAAACTTCACGGAAGATGTTTTCAGAATATATAAAAAGTACTCAGCGGAAGATTTTCACTAGGGGGGACACACCCTGCCCACAAGGGTGGGGGCGCGCCCTACCCCCCTGGGCGCGCCCCCTACCTCATGGGCCCTCTGGTGGCCCTTCGGTGGCCATCTTCTGCTATATGAAGTCTTTCGATGGGAAAGAAAATAAGAAGCCATCTTCTCGGATGAAACTCCGCCGCCACGAGGTGGAACCTTGGTGAAACCAATCTAGGGCTCTGGCGGAGCTGTTCTACCGGGGAAACTTCCGTCCCGGAGGGGGAAATCATCGCCATCGTCATCACCAACGCTCCTCTCATCAGGAGAGGGCAATCTCCATCAACATGTTCATCAGCACCATCTTCTCTCAAAACCCTAGTTCATCTCTTGTATACAATTCTTGTCTCCATGTCCGGGATTGGTGCTAGTAGGTTGCTAGTAGTGTTAATTACTCCTTGTAGTTGATGCTAGTTGGTTTAATTGGTGGAAGATCATATGTTCAGATCCTATATGCATATTAATACCCCTCTGATTATGAACATGTTTATGCTTTGTGAGTAGTTACGTTTGTTCCTGAGGACATGGGAGAAGTCTTGCTATTAGTAGTCATGTGAATTTGGTATTCGTTCGATATTTTGATGAGATGTATGTTGTCTCTCCTCTAGTGGTGTTATGTGAACGTCGACTACATGACACTTCACCATTATTTGGGCCTAGAGGAAGACATTGGGAAGTAATAAGTAGATGATGGGTTGCTAGAGTGACAGAAGCTTAAACCCTAGTTTATGCGTTGCTTTGTAAGGGGCTGATTTGGATCCATATGTTTCATGCTATGGTTAGGTTTACCTTAATACTTTTGTTGTAGTTGCGGACGCTTGCAATAGAGGTTAATCATTAGTGGGATGCTTGTCCAAGTAAGGGCAGTACCCAAGCACCGGTCCACACACATACCAAATTATCAAAGTACCAAACGCGAATCATATGAACGTGATGAAAACTAGCTTGACGATATTCCCATGTGTCCTCGGGAGCACTTTTCTCTATATAAGAGTTTGTCCAAGCTTGTCCTTTGCTACAAAAAGGATTGGGCCTCCTTGCTGCACTTTTGTTACTTGTTGCTCGTTACAAATTATCCTATCACAAAACTATCTTTTACCACTTATTTCAGTACTTGTAGAGAATACCTTGCTGGAAACCGCTTATCATTTCCTTCTGCTCCTTGTTGGGTTCGACACTCTTACTTATCGAAAGGACTACGATAGATCCCCTATACTTGTGGGTCATCATGACTCTTTTCTGGCGCCGTTGCCGGGGAGTGAAGTGCCTTTGGTAGGTGGAATTTGGTAAGGAAAAAATTATATAGTGTGCTGAAATTTACTGTCACTTGTTACTATGGAAAGTAATCCTCTGAGGGGCTTGTTCGGGGTATCTTCACCCCGACCAGTAGAGCAAAGAGTTGCTCCTCAACCTACTGAAAATGAAAATGTCTACTTTGAAATTCCTTCGGGTATGATAGAAAAACTGCTAGCTAATCCTTTTTAGGAGATGAAACAAAGCATCCTGATGAGCATCCAATATATGTGGATGAAGTTTATGGATTATTTAAGCTTGCAGGTGTACCCGGAGATGTTGTTAAGAAGAAGGTCTTCCCTTTATCTTTGAAGGGACATGCATCGACATGGTATAGGCTATGTGATGATATGGGGTCTTAATTACAAACGAGTGAAATTGGAATATCATCAGAAGTTTTATCCTATGCATCTTGTTCATTGTGATCACAATTATATATATAATTTTTGGCCTCGTGAAGGAGAAAGCATCTCTCAAGCTTGGGGGAGGCTTAAATCAATGTTATATTCATGCCCAATCATGAGCTCTCAAGAAAAATGATTATTCAAAATTTTTATGCTCGACTTTCTGATAACAACCGCACCATGCTTGATACTTCTTGTGCTAGCTCTTTTATGATGAAGACTATTGAATTCAAATGGGATTTATTGGAAAGAATTAAACACAGCTCTAAAGATTGGGACCTCGACAAAGGTAAGGAGTCAGGTATGACACCTAGTTTTGATTGTGTTAAATCTTTTATGGATACCGATGTTTTCCGTAAATTTAGCACTAAATATGGACTTGACTCTGAGATAGTAGCTTCTTTCTGTGAATCTTTTGCTACTTATGTTGATCTCCCCAAGGAGAAGTGGTTTAAATATCATCCTCCCATAGAAGTAAAAGTAGCTGCACCTATTAAAGTTGAAGAAAAGATTGTCACTTATAATGATCCTATTGTTCCTACTGCATATGTTGAGAAACCACCTTTTTTGTTAGGATAAAGGATCATGCTAAAGCTTCAACTGTGGTTCGTAAAAGCAATATTAAAACTTATACACCTCATGAGCAAATTAAAGTTCAACCTGATATTGCTATTGTTAAAGATCTCTTGTCTGATAGTATTGATGGGCATGTCATTCATTTCCTTGATGACACTGCTAGAATTGCTAAACCTTGTGCTAAAGATAAAAATAGACTGGTGGTAGGCATGCCTGTTATTTCTGCTAAAATAGGAGATCATTGTTATCATGGCTTATGTGATATGGGTGCTAGTGCTAGTGCAATACCTTATTCCTTATACAAAGAAATTATGCATGATATTGCACCTGCTAAGATAGAAGATATTGATGTCAAAATTAAACTTGCCAATAGAGATACTATTTCACCAATGGGAATTGTTAAAGATGTTGAAGTATTGTGTGGCAAAACTAAATATCCTGCTGATTTTCTTGTTCTTGGTTCCCCACAAGATAGCTTTTGTCCCATTATATTTGATAGACCTTTCCTGAACACTGTTAATGCTACCATAGATTGTAAAAGGGATGTTGTTGCTATCGGTTTAGATGATATGACTCATGAATTTAACTTTTCTAAATTTAGTAGACAACACCGTGAAAAAGAATTACCTAGTAAGGATGAAATTATTGGTCTTGCCTCTATTGTCGTACCTCCTAGTGATCCTTTAGAACAATATTTGCTAGACCATGAAAATGATATGTTTATGAATGAAAGAAGGGAAATAGACGAAGTATTCTTTAAACAGGAGCCTATTCTGAAAAACAATTTGCCTGTTGAAATCCTAGGGGGTCCTCCTCCACCCAAGGGTGATCCCATGTTTGAGCTTAAACCGTTACCTGATACTCTTAAATATGCTTATCTTGATGAGAAAAAGATATATCTTGTTATTATTAGTGCTAACCTTTCAGAGCATGAGGACGAGAGATTATTGAAAACTCTGAAGAAGCACCATGCTGCTATTGGGTATACTCTTGATGATCTTAAGGGCATTAGTCCCACTCTATGCCAACATAAAATTAATTTGCGATGCTAAACCAGTTCTTGACTGAGGGAGTCCTGGATTAGGGGGTGTCCGGATAGCCGGACTATACCTTCGGCCAGACTCCTGGACTATGAAGATACAAGATTGAAGACTTCGTCCCATGTCCGGAAGGGACTTTCCTTGGCGTGGAAGGCAAGCTTGGCGATACGGATATGTAGATCTCCTACCATTATAACCGACTCTGTGTAACCCTAGCCCTCTCCGGTGTCTATATAAACCGGAGGGTTTTAGTCCATAGGACGAACAACAATCATACCATAGGCTAGCTTCTAGGGTTTAGCCTCTCTGATCTCATGGTAGATCTACTCTTGTACTACCCATATCATCAATATTAATCAAGCAGGACGTAGGGTTTTACCTCCATCAAGAGGGCCCGTACCTGGGTAAAACATTGTGTCCCCTGCCTCCTGTTACCATCCGCCTAGATGCACAGTTCGGGACCCCCTACCCGAGATCCGCCGGTTTTGACACCGACATTGGTGCTTTCATTGAGAGTTCCTCTGTGTCGTCACTTTTAGGCCCGATGGCTCCTCCGATCATCAACGACGATGCGATCCACGGTGAGACTTTTCTCCCTGGACAGATCTTCGTATTTGGCGGCTTTGCACTGCGGGCCAATTCGCTTGGCCATCTGGAGCAGATCGAAAGCTACGCCCCTGGCCGTCAGGTCAGATTTGGAAGTTTAAACTACATAGCGGACCTCCGCGGAGACTCGATCTTCGACGGATTCGAGCCGCAGCCGAGCGTGCCGCACTGTCACAATGGGCATGATCTAGCTCTGTCGCCGAACAGTGCCATGGAGGCCGCACCCGCATTAGCTCCGACCCTTAATTCAGAGCCAACTGCGCCAATCGAGGATGGGTGGTTGGACACCGCCTCGGGGGCTGCAATCTCTACGGCAATCGAGCCAAACACCAGCCCTATTCTCTGCGAAGCCCGTGACTCCAAGGAGCCGGACTCCTCTCCATACTCCGAGCCCTCCGCGCCCCTACCGATCGAACCCGATTGGGCGCCGATCATGGAGTTCACCGCCGCGGACATCTTTCAGCACTCGCCCTTCGGCGATATTCTGAATTCACTAAAGTCTCTCTCTTTATCAGGAGAGCCCTGGCCGGACTATGGTCAACAAGGTTGGGATGCGGATGATGAAGAAATTCAAAGCCCACCTACCACCCACTTCGTAGCCACGGGCGATAGTTTAAACGACGTGCTCGACTTCGACTCCAAAGACATCGACGGTATGGACGACGATGTAGGAGATGAACATGAACCAACGCCTATAAGGCACTGGATAGCCACCTCATCTCATGATGTATACATGGTGGACACACCCAAAGGAAGCGACGATGAGGAACATAGGGATGCAACGAGGGATCGTTCACTCGAAAAGCAATCAAAGCAGCGACGTAAGCGCCACTCCAAGCCCCACCTTGACAGAGACAGCAGCCATACAGACCCAGCCATAGAGCAGGACGAGCCGGCGGACGACGAACATGCCTTCGAGCAACCTTCCGAACAGGGCAACTTGGATAAACAAACCGAACACCCCGTCCCCGGCGAAAACAACAGTCCGGACGACCTTACGCCGGATAGGCTCATGGAGCAGAAGAACATCCATGTAGGGCTCGTTGCTACTGCGCGTAGCCTGAAAAAGCAGAAGCGGAAGCTCAAAACTGCGGAAGATGCACTCAGAATCAGATGGAGCAAAGTACGCAACACCGCAGACAAATATGGCGGCAGTCGCCGCACAAAAAGCTATCCAAAGCGAAAGCTACTGCCTGAATTTGATGAGGAGGCCTTAGAGCCCCCACAGTCAAAAAATAGGAAAGCCAGCCGGTCGGATAGACGACCGCATGGCCAGCATGGAGCGGCAAGCGGCGACGCACACAAGCCGGCACGCGATCCACCAAAGGATCCGCATCAAAAAGATGGCCCAGCCAGATCTATCTACGGGCCAAGAAAGCAAGCTCTAGTAAGCAATGCAACACAACAAATATCCGAACATCACGACACACCCAAATACAGGGGTGTCGCACACCCCCTATGTTTCACCGATGAGGTGCTGGACCATGAATTTCCAGCGGGATTCAAGCCCGTAAACATAGAGGCGTACGACGGAACAACAGACCCTGGGGTCTGGATCGAGGATTATATCCTCCACATACATATGGCCAGAGGAGATGACCTCCACGCCATAAAATACTTACCCCTCAAGCTTAAAGGGCCAGCCCGGCATTGGCTCAAAAGCCTTCCCGAAAACACCATTGGAAGTTGGGAAGAGCTTGAGGATGCTTTTCGGGCAAATTTTCAAGGGACCTATGTCCGCCCTCCGGATGCAGACGATCTCAGTCACATAACTCAACAGCCCGGAGAGTTAGCCCGGAAATTCTGGAACAGATTTCTTACTAAAAAGAATCAGATAGTCGACTGTCCGGACGCCAAAGCCCTAGCAGCTTTTAAGCATAACGTTCGAGACGAATGTCTCTCCAGACACCTCGGCCAAGAAAAGCCAAGAACAATGGCCGCATTAACAATCCTTATGACCCGCTTTTGCGCAGGAGAGGACAGCTAGTTGGCAAGATGTAGCACCAGCGACCCAAGTACATCCGAAGTTAGGGATGGAAACGGAAAACCTCGACGCAACAAGGACCAGCGCCGGAATAAGAGAAACAGCCCAAAGAGCATGGCGGTCAACGCCGGATTCAAAAGCTCGCGGTAGAATCAGAGAAAGCCGCCCCTCAAGGATAACAGGGACGAGCTATCCAACTTAAACAAAATATTGGACAAGATATGTCAAATACACAGTACTCCCGGGAAGCCTGCGAACCATACCCATAGAGATTGTTGGGTTTTCAAGCAATCCGGCAAACTCAACGCCGAACACAAGGGGCTCGACACACCAAGTGAGGACGACGACGAACCCCACAAGCAGAGCACCCGGAAACAAAAGGATTTCCCACAAGAAGTCAAAACAGTAAACTTACTTCACGTGACGAACAGAATGGCGCCAATAGAGATACGCGCCATACGGCCTATCCCAAAGGAGTCTCACCAATTGTTGTTAAAACCGATCACCTTCGACCATTAGGATTACTCTAGAAGTATCCGGAATGCAGGCTGGACTGCCTTGGTATTAGATCCAATAATCGGTGGACTCCACTTTACAAATGTCCTGATGGACGGCGGCAGTGGTCTAAACCTGTTATACCAGGACACAATCCGCAACATGGGGATAGACCCAACAAAAATTCGCCATAGCAAAACATCCTTTCAAGGGGTAACGCCAGGCCCGGATGCCCGTTGCATGGGTTCTCTCCGGCTAGAATTTATGTTCGGCTCCCCCGATAACTTCCGTCGCGAACAGCTAACTTTCCACATTGCCCCATTCTCAAGTAGCTATCAAGCACTGCTGGGATGCGAAGCTTTCACCCGCTTTAACGCAATACCGCTTTATGCATCTTTCACGCTTAAGATGCCCGGTGCATGAGGCATCATCTCATTAAAGGAAAACATTGAGTGTTCCCCCCGCGCGGAAGATAGTGCAGCTGCCTTGACAGCCCCACAATAAAGCGGCTTCACCAGCCAAAGCACCTAAACAGGTCGTCAAGAGCATGGACACGGCTAGACAAGTCCAACATAAACATACAATTGATAAAGGCTTAATAGCCATATGCTCCTGTACTAGGGGCTCCACGCATATAAAACAAGAGACAATAAAGCTCAATTTTACCCATTTCGATTTATACTTCGTTTATTTAGTATAACTCATGTTCGGCACGATCTTTCTTTACTAAGTTCCTCTCTTTGACAGATGAACATCGTGCCACGCCCGTCCAGGATACAACACAACGGAGACACAGGCGCAGACGTGCAGTAGGGACCCGTTCCAAGGATTCTTTTCAGATTAAGACCCTGCGTAAACCTTTTTTACTGTCTCTTGTTGATACACATCCCCTGATTTCTTGGTATAACCAAGGAGGAGGCTGGCGTTTTGGCATGTGGCCACGTCAGAGTTTTTGCGCATACCTGGACACTAGGGGCTTATTAGTAAGGGCGTTATCCCGCCCGCCCTCATAAAGACCGAATATCTTAGGGAGTGTTCGGCGTCTCGAGTTTGGCCTTATATGCATCAGCTCCGAATCATGTCTTTGGTCAAATGTTGGGTTTGCCCGGCTCCTGTGTTTTGCTACCTTACATTCCGCTCTATCAGCTAAGGCGGCACCAGGAGAACTACTGCGACTGTGCCCCGGTTCGGCCAGGCAAGCACCTCAGTAGAGAAAGTCGAAAACTGACTGTCATGATATAGCGTGGGACTGGTCAACCACTCGATGACTTACCGGAATCTTTAGGATTCCTCCACATTAACGAAGGGCCGCTTCTCGGCCAAGCACATACGCGCCCCGAGTTCGGGCGAGCGCATGCGCCACCAGGGGCTATATAAGTAGCCTCACTGTCAAACTCCTATGGCTAAGTGAAAGTGATAAAGCATCATAGTCCGATTGCCTAGTTCGCTGCGCTATCACCTCCTTTGTAGGACCAAGACGTTGGATCAAGTGTGAAAATGCGCCTTCTGCGAACATCCCCACATTATGTGCGTGGGGGCTGAAGCCGACGACTGCCATCTTTCAGATTATATATACATATATGTTAAACGGCTGCACAGGAGGTATTATAATACTTGCAGGCACAAGTATAAAAAGCTTCTACAATTTATCAAAATATTGTTTTACAATAAAGCTATTCGAATATACTGTCCTTCGAGCACTGCGTCTCTATTAAACGAGCGCCTTGCAGAACTTCCTGAAAATAGTGCTCGGCAGGTACTCGGCTTCCATCCGAGTTTGGGGATGCAACAGCGGTGGCCTCCATTTCCGCCTAGTATGTCTTGACACGGGCAAGAGCCATCCGCGCACCCTCTATGCACGTTGACCTCTTCATCGCATTGATATGCGGTGCCGCACCAAGGAACTGCTACACCAAGTTGAAATAACTTTTCGGCTCTGGCCTCTCTGGCCACAGATGACTCATGACATACTTCATGGCGAGTCCGGACAACCTATTTAGCTCGGCCCATTCGGCCAAACGATCGGCTAACGACAGCGGACGCTCCAGATTGTGGAACTGCGACCAAAATAGCTTTTCCACTTCGCGATCTTCTTGATCTCGGAAGTGTTCGGCCGCATCCGCGGCACTCGCTGCCAAATCCAGATAGGTGTCCGCCGTACTCCACATCCGGTCTAATGGAGCATGTTTAGGATCACAGAACTTCCTCCACAGCATAAAGGGCTTTCCAGCCGCGATCTCTCCAGCCTGACGCAGCTCCTCCTTCATAGCCCTCATCACAGAGCGAGCATCCTTGGCATCGGCAACGGCCTTCGCCAGGTCCGTCTGTTCCGCCCGATCTTCTTTTTCAAGAAGCTTGCAACAGTCAGCAGCGTTCTTCAGCTTCACGGCCATCTCGGCCATTTCCTTCTTGCTTCGGCAGTGAGCAGCCTGTTCGGCTTTCAGCTCTTCAATTGCCTTTCCGGTAGCCGCATCACTTTTCCTCGCTTGCTCCTTGGCTCGGGCAAGTTCCGCCCAAAGATTCTCCATGGCGGCAGCACCATCTGCATCAAGCGCATGCATTGTAAGATACGGGCATAAAGCTCCTCTTACCAGGTGCCACCGAAGGAATTACATACCTTGCGCCTCGTCAAGCCGCTTGTTGACAAGCGTGATGTCGGCATCTGCCACGTCAAGTTGCCGCTTTAGCTCGGCAAATTCATCAGTCTGGCTTGCCACCGGACACTTCGCCACCTACGTATGAAGGCGGCATATTAGACCTGGGATTATGATCCTCTGCGTCTCGTCACTTTTGACAACGCACAGAGTCTCAGGGGCTACTATCTACACAAGGCGCATCTTATTTATGCGCAACTGTCCAAAAGGGTACATTATTTCGCACACTTCAAAACCTGTCAGTAAACTCCTGACGGCCTCGTGCAATCCGCTCTCTGCAGATGAAATCCTCTCAATCACCGTACCCATCAATGCATGGTGCTCCTCTGAGATAGATGCTCTCCCTAGCAGATCCTTCAGCTCCTCCGACCGTGCACCAGACGGCGCCGGACTCGTCCGATGGCCCTTTTCGAAGGTCGGACACGGAGGGCTTTGGGGGGCCATATGACTACCTTTCGGCCCTGCCGGATTCGGAGAAACCCTCCGCGACGATACCTCAGGGTCGCCCGCCTCGCAAGGCGGTACGACAGGGGGAGGCGTTCCGCTCTCCATCATCTCCGGAAGAAGATCCCCCGAAGACGAGCTCTGTTGAGAAGGGGTAAGGTCCGAGCTACAAGGTTAATTTTCGATTCCTTTCCTCAGATATAAAGCAAGGATTTTTCTCATTTCTTAAAAAGAAAACTCCTCTCTACTTACGGCTCGGTGGAGGGCTGATCCCCTTGAGGGCAAAATTCGGCCGAAGTATCCCCCATCATAGGACCCTCTGGCAAAGATTTCTTCCCCCGCTTTGAGGCCACGGTCTCCGGGTCTTCAGAGGCGGTCCTCTTCTTACCCTGAGGAGAGAAATTTTCGATTCCTCTCTTCCGGACAACCTCCTTCGAGGAGGCTATAGCTTCCTTGTCCCCTCCCTCGCTTTCCTTTGAAGGCACAACCTCCAACATCCTGACTAGCACGGGACCCGACGTGGTCTCGGGGAGGGGGGCCGGACACCTGATTAGCTTTGCTTTCGCATCCACTCCTGTTTAAAGGACAGCTCTTTTAGGGGCAATTTTATGATAAATACACGGATAGCGAGTCCGGGCACAAGGCTACTTACTTGAGTATCCGGACGATTGCAGCTCAGACCTGCGTCCTCCGTAGAATCCGGACACACTACTTGTGGTTCGAAGAATAATTTGTACATCTCCACGGGCATCATGCCAAGAAAATGTTGGAGAACTCGTGGTCCCTCTGGGTTGAACTCCCACAGGCGGAGGGGGCGACGTTTGCAGGGCAGAAGTCGGTGAATTAACATAACCTGCGTCACCATGACCAGACTGATGTGTCTTTCTAGGAGATCTCGGATGCGGCCCTGCAACAGGGGCACGTCCTTTGCTGGCCCCCAGTCCAGCCCCTTATTGACCCATGATGCCGGTCGTGGCGAGGGACCCAAGCGGAAAGCAGGCAGCGCCACCCACTTGGTGCTCCTGGGAGCTATGATATAAAACCACTCTCGTTGCCATAAGCTGGACTCCCCTAGAAAAGAGCCCTCGGGCCATGGAGCACTAGCATTCTTGCTTATAAAAGCACCTCCGCACTCCGCGTGCCGTCCCTCGATCATCTTCGGCTCTACTTTGAAGGTCTTGAGCCATAGTCCGAAGTGAGGAGTAATACGGAGGAAGGCTTCACACACGATGATGAATGAGGAAATATGGAGGATGGACTCCGGAGCTAAGTCGTGAAATTCTAGCCCATAATAAAACATGAGCCCCCTCACGAAGGGATCCATCGGGAATCCTAGCCCCCGAAGGAAGTGAGACATGAACACCACACTCTCACCAGGCTTGGGAGTGGGAATGACCTGCCCTTGAGCAGGCAGCCTATGCGAGATTTCGCCGGTCAAGAACCTGTCCTCTCTCAACTTCAGCACGCCCTCCTCCGTGACGGAGGAGGGCATCCATCAGCCTCGAAGGTCGGAACCGGACATTATCGAAGGTTCGAAGCGCCTGAAATCTGGAGCCTTGGGTATTGGAACTCGAGGCGAAGGGCGAACTCGTTTGAGATTGAAAGAAAGGAGTAAGGCCTTGGTCACTTTATAAGAGGTTGAATACCAGGGGCCCTCCCCGTGACCGTTTGGGACTTGCCTTTGATCAAGAAAACATACCAACGGGTACGGTTGGGTTACCCACGCCCGTATTGATGAGAATCCCGGAATAAGGGGACACGATCTCTGCTTTGACAAGGCGTGCCAAGGAAACCGCCTTGCTAAACGCATTGAGGTGGGACAGTAAAACGATTCGAATAAAGACTTGGCCGTGGTGTGATGTCACGCTACGGAATACGTCAGCAGATTAGATTTGTGTAAATATTATTCTCTCTATGGCAATATGTGGAAACTTATTTTGCAGAGCCGGACACTACCTTTGTGTTCAAAATCTTCTATGAAGTATTTGGAGGAGGAACTCGCCTTGCAATGCCGAAGACAATCTGCGCGCCGGACTCATCGTCATTGAAGCCTGGTTCAGGGGCTCCTGAGGGAGTCCTGGATTAGGGGGTGTCCGGATAGCCAGACTATACCTTCGGCCGGACTCCTGGACTATGAAGATACAAGATTGAAGACTTCGTTCCGTGTCCGGAAGGGACTTTCCTTGGCGTGGAAGGCAAGCTTGGTGATACGGATATGTAGATCTCCTACCATTGTAACCGACTCTGTGTAACCCTAGCCCTCTCCGGTGTCTATATAAACCGGAGGGTTTTAGTCCATAGGACGAACAACAATCATACCATAGGCTAGCTTCTAGGGTTTAGCCTCTCTGATCTCATGGTAGATCTACTCTTGTACTACCCATATCATCAATATTAATCAAGCAGGATGTAGGGTTTTACCTCCATCAAGAGGGCCCGAACCTGGGTAAAACATTGTGTCCCCTGCCTCCTGTTACCATCCACCTAGACGCACAATTCGGGACCCCATACCTGAGATCCGCCGGTTTTGACACCGACAGTGACCATCAACGACGGCTGAATCCTAAAATGAAAGAAGTGGTAAGAAAGGAAATACTAAAGCTCCTTGAGGCAGGTATAATTTATCCCGTTGCTGATAGCCAGTGGGTAAGTCATGTCCATTATGTCCCTAAGAAGGGAGGTATTACTGTTGTTCCTAATGATAAATATGAATTGATTCCTCAAAGAATTATTACAGGTTATAGGATGGTAATTGATTTCCGCAAATTAAATAAGGCAACTAAAAAGGATCATTACCCCTTACCTTTTATCGACCAAATGCTACAAAGATTATCCAAACATACACATTTTTGCTTTCTAGATGGTTATTCTGGTTTCTCTCAAATACCTGTGTCAGCCAAAGATCAATCAAAGACTACTTTTACTTGCCCTTTTGGTACTTTTGCTTATAGACGTATGCCTTTTGGTTTATGTAATGCACCTGCTACCTTTCAAAGATGCATGATGGCTATATTCTCCGACTATTGTGAAAAGATTTGTGAGGTTTTCATGGACGATTTCTCCGTCTATGGATCTTCTTTTGATGATTGCTTGAGAAACCTTGATCGAGTTTTGCAGAGATGTGAATAAACTAATCTTGTCTTGAATTGGGAAAACTGCCACTTTATGGTTAATGAAGGTATTGTCTTGGGGCATAAAGTTTCTGAAAGAGGTACTGAGGTTGATAAAGCTAAGGTTGATGCTATTGAAAAGATGCCATGTCCCAAGGACATTAGAGGTATAAGCAGTTTCCTTGGTCATGCCGGATTTTATAGGAGGTTCATTAAGGACTTCTCAAAAATTTCTCGGCCTCTGACTAATTTATTACAAAAAGATATACCATTTGTTTTTGATGATGATTGTGTAGAATCATTTGAAATACTTAAGAAAGCACTGATCTCTGCACCCATTGTTCAGGCACCTGATTGGAATTTACCCTTTGAAATTATGTGTGATGCTAGTGATTATGCTGTAGGTGTTGTTCTAGGACAAAGAGTTGATAAGAAATTAAATGTTATTCAATATGCTAGTAAGACCCTAGACAATGCTCAAAGAAATTATGCAACTACTGAAAAAGAATTCTTAGCGGTTGTATTTGCTTGTGATAAGTTCAGACCTTATATTGTTGATTCTAAAGTAACTATTCACACTGATCATGCTGCTATTAAATATCTTATGGGAAATAAAGATGCTAAACCTAGACTTATTAGATGGGTTCTCTTACTACAAGAGTTTGACTTACATATCGTTGATAGAAAGGGAGCTGAGAACCCCATTGCAGACAACTTGTCTAGGTTAGAAAATGTGCTTGATGACCCACTTCCTATTGATAATAGCTTTCCTGATGAGCAATTAAATGTCATAAATGCTTCTCATACTGCTCCATATTATGCTGATTATGCTAATTACATTGTTGCTAAGTTTATACCACCTAGTTTCACATACCAGCAAAAGAAAAAGTTTTTCTATGATTTGAGGCATTACTTTTGGGATGACCCACATCTTTATAAAGGAGTAGATGGTGTTATTAGACGTTGTGTACCTGAGCATGAACAGGAACAGATCCTACGCAAGTGTCACTTTGAAGCTTATGGAGGACACCATGCTGGAGATAGAACTGCACATAAGGTATTGCAATCTGGTTTTTATTGGCCTACTCTCTTCAAGGATGCCCGCAAGTTTGTCCTATCTTGTGATGAATGTCAAAGAATTGGTAATAGCTTTCAAAAAATGTCAAAGAATTGGTAATATTAGTAGACATCAAGAAATGCCTATGAATTATTCACTCGTTATTGAACCATTTGATGTTTGGGGCTTTGACTATATGGGACATTTTCCTTCCTCTAATGGATATACACATATTTTAGCAGCTGTTGATTACATTACTAAGTGGGTATAAGCTATTCCAACTAGTAGTGCTGATCATAACACTTCTATTAAAATGCTTAAAGAAGTTATTTTCCCAAGATTTGGAGTCCCTAGATATTTAATGACTAATGGTGGTTCACATTTTATTCATGGTGCTTTCCATAAAATGCTTGCTAAATATGATGTTAATCATAGAATTGCATCTCCTTATCACCCACAGTCTAGTGGTCAAGTAGAATTGAGTAATAGAGAGCTCAAATTAATTTAGCAAAAGACTGTTAATAGATCTAGAAAGAATTGGTCCAAGAAACTTGATGATGCATTATGGGCCTATAGAACTGCATATAAAAATCCTATGGGTATGTCTCCGTATAAAATGGTTTATGGAAAAACATGTCACTTACCTCTCAAACTAGAACACAAGGCATATTGGGCCATTAAAGAACTCAATTATGATTTTAAACTTGCCGGTGAGAAGAGGCTATTTGATATTAGCTCGCTTGATGAATGGAGAACCCAAGCCTATGAAAATGCCAAGTTGTTTAAAGAAAAAGTTAAAAGATGGCATGACAAAAGAATACAAAAGCGTGAGTTTAAAGTAGGTGATTATGTATTGCTATACAACTCTCATTTAAGATTTGTTGCAGGAAAACTTCTCTCTAAATGGGAAGGTCCTTACATTATCGAGGAGGTCTATCGTTCCGGTGCCATAAAAATCAACAACTTCGAAGGCACAAATCCGAAGGTGGTGAACGGTCAAAGAATCAAACATTATATCTGAGGTAATCCCATAAATGTTGAAACCAATGTTATTGAAACCGTAACCCCGGAGGAATACATAAGGGACACTTTCCGGAACGTTTCAGACTCCGAAAAGGAATAGGTATGTGGTACAGTAAGTAAACCGACTCCAAAACAGTTTTTAAGGCAATATTTCTCCGTTTTGGAATATTTAGAAAAATAGAAAAATAAGAAGCAGTCCGGGAAGGACACGAGGGTGGAGGGCGCGCCCTACTCCCCTGGGCGCGCCCCCTACCTCGTGGGCACCTCGTGTGCTCTCCCGACTCCGTTTTCGTACACGACGCGTATTTTGGTCGGTAAAAATTCATTATATAATCTCCTGGAGGTTTTGACTCCTATATCACACAAAAATCTCCTGTCTTTGTTTAAAGCTGTTTTCTGTCAGGGTTGTGAAGGCCAGGCACTATGTAGTCTCCCTCCTCCTCCAACCATGAGGGCAACGATGCTTGGCTAATGAAGATAGAGCTGAAGAGAGAAGAACACATGGAGATCAACAAGGATGAAGGGATCAAGAAGGCCATGGAGGACCAAGTTCCGGCAACAGAAGACACTCTTCAACTTGATCACAATCTTCTTACCCCAACAGAAATCGAAGCTTTCAAGATGATTGAGTTAGCTCGTATACAAAATAAGTATCTCACACGTGAAATATTTTGTTGAAGGAGCATATCATCGCACTCAAGGGCATTATCCGCAAGTTAGAAGACCTCCTACGCTCGATGTGCGACTATCCATCATCAACAACTCCGCCTTCTTCACCAACAAAGGAGACATAATCACATGGGTATGGGCACTCCCCTTAGCAACTGCCAAGCTTGGGGGAGTGCCCCGGTATCATATCACCATCACTTTTATCTTTACCATTTTTCCTAGTTCGATCCTTTTGGTAATATCTTGATCTAGTAGAATAAAAGTTCTTAGTATGATCTAGTTGTGAGTTTTGCTTTATAATCCTTCTATGTAATCGAGTCCATGAGCTATATAATAAAGATTAGTGTTGAGTCAAGGGCTTGATTATTTTGCCATGATCCTAAGTGAATAAAAGAAAAGAGAAAGAATAAAAAGAAATAAAGAGATCATGTGGATCTTATGGAGAGTAATGAGCTCACATAGAAAAAGTATGATGAATAAAAGTTGTTGAGAGTTGACAAACATAGTTTTGGTCATCGTTGCAATTAATAGGAAGTAATAAAGAAAGAGAGGTTTTCACATATAAATATACTATCTTGGACATCTTTTGTGATTGTGAGCACTCATTAAAATATGACATGCTAAAGAGTTGACGTTGGACAAGGAAGACAACATAATGGGTTATGTTTTCTTACATCTGAGATAAATTATATTGTCTTGGATCCTCCAACATGTTGAGCTTGACTTTCCCCCTCGTGCTAGCCAAATTCATCGCACCAAGTAGAGATGCTACTTGTGCTTCCAAATACCCTTAAACCAGTTTTGCCATCAGAGTCCAACACACCTACCTATGGATTGAGTAAGATCCTCTAAGTAAGTTGTCATTGGTGCAAGCAATAAAAATTGCTCTCTAAATATGTATGACTTATTAGTGTGGGAGAAAATAAGCTTTATACGATCGTGTGATATGGAAGAAATAAAGGCAACAGACTGCATAATAAAGGTCCATATCACAAGTGGCAATATAAAGTGACGTTCTTTTGCATTAAGATTTTGTGCATCCAACCATAAAAGCGCATGACAACCTCTACTTCCCTCTGCGAAGGGCCTATCTTTTACTTTTATCTCCTACCTTGCATAAGAGTCATGGTGATCTTCACCCTTACTTTTTACATTTTATCCTTTGGCAAGCACGGTATGTTGGAAAGATCCTGGTATATATGGCTAATTGGATGTGAGTTTTCATGAACTATTATTGTTGACATTACCCTTGAGGTAAACATTGGGAGGCAAAATTATAAGCCACTATCTTTCTCTGTGTCCGATTAAAACTCCATACCCATAAGTATTGCATGAGTGTCAGCAATTGTGAAAGATTATATGATAGTTGAGTATGTGGACTTGTTGAAAAGCTCTTATACATTGAATCTTTCCTATGTTATGATAAATTGCAATTGCTCCAATGACTGAGATTATAGTTTGTTATTTTTCAATGAAGTTTACGATTCATACTTGAAGTTGTGATTGAATTATTACTCTAGCATAAGGGATTATATGACAAGAATTATATAAGTTGCTGTTCTAAGAATGATCATGATGCCCTCATGTCCGTATTTTATTTTTATCGACACCTCTATCTCTAAACATGTGGGCATATTTTTCAATTTCGGCTTTCGCTTGAGGACAAGCGAGGTCTAAGCTTAGGGGAGTTGATACGTCCATTTTGCATCATGCTTTTATATTGATATTTATTGCATTATGGGCTGTTATTACACATTATGTCACAATACTTATGCCTATTCTCTCTTATTTTACAAGGTTTACATAAAGAGGGAGAATGCCGGCAGCTGGGATTCTGGACTGGAAAAGGAGCAAATATTAGAGACCTATTCTGCACAGCTCCAAAAGTCTTGAAACTTCATGGAAGACGTTTTCAGAATATATAAAAAATACTCAGCGGAAGAGATTCACCAGGGGGGCCACACCCTGCCCACGAGGGTGGGGGGCGCGCCCTACCCCCTGGGCGCGCCCCCTACCTCGTGGCCCCCCTGGTGGACCTTCAATGGCCATCTTCTGCTATATGAAGTCTTTTGATGGGAAAAAAATAAGAAGCCATCTTCTCGGACGAAACTCCGCCGCCACGAGGCGGAACCTTGGCGGAACCAATCTAGGGCTCTGGCAGAGCTATTCTATCGGGGAAACTTCCCTCCCGGAGGGGGAAATCATCGCCATCGTCATCACCAACGCTCCTCTCATCGGCAGAGGGCAATATCCATCAACATCTTCATCAGCACCATCTCCTCTCAAAACCCTAGTTCATCTCTTGTATCCAATTCTTGTCTCCAAGTCCGGGATTGGTGCTAGTAGGTTGCTAGTAGTGTTAATTACTCCTTGTAGTTGATGCTAGTTGGTTTAATTGGTGGAAGATCATATGTTCAGATCCTATATGCATACTAATACCCCTTTGATTATGAACATGTTTATGCTTTGTGAGTAGTTACGTTTGTTCCTGAGGACATGGGAGAAGTCTTGCTATTAGTAGTCATGTGAATTTGGTATTCGTTCGATATTTTGATGAGATGTATGTTGTCTCTCCTCTAGTGGTGTTATGTGAACGTCGACTACATGACACTTCACCATTATTTGGGCCTAGAGGAAGGCATTGGGAAGTAATAAGTAGATGATGGGTTGCTAGAGTGACAGAAGCTTAAACCCTAGTTTATGCGTTGCTTCGTAAGGGGCTGATTTGGATCCATATGTTTCATGCTATGGTTAGGTTTACCTTAATACTTTTGTTGTAGTTGCGGATGCTTGCAATAGAGGTTAATCATAAGTGGGATGCTTGTCCAAGTAAGGGCAGTACCCAAGCACCGGTCCACCCACATACCAAATTATCAAAGTACCGAACGCGAATCATATGAACGTGATGAAAACTAGCTTGACGATATTCCCATGTGTCCTCAGGATCGCTTTTCTCTATATAAGAGTTTGTCCAGGCTTGTCCTTTGCTACAAAAAGGATTGGGCCTCCTTGCTGCACTTTTGTTACTTGTTGCTCGTTACAAATTATCCTATCACAAAACTATCTTTTACCACTTATCTCAATACTTGTAGAGAATACCTTGCTGGAAACCGCTTATCATTTCCTTCTGCTCCTCGTTGGGTTCGACACTCTTACTTATCAAAAGGCTACGATAGATCCCCTATACTTGTGGGTCATCAGTCTCCGACCCGTTCTTGCTACGAAGAGATCGTCATCTAGGGTTTGCAATCTACAAAGGTAACATGAGTACCCAATTCACCTATGTAGATGCAAATAATTCATATGTTGTTGCTAGATCCCCTAATGAGCCTAATGTATCGGCTAGCCCTAGTTTTATCAATCATGCTTCTAATTATGTGTCAGGGCCGATGCAAAATAATCTTCATGCTTCAAACTCTTATGATTTTAGCAACATACAACATATGTATCCTAACTCTCATGCATCGGCAATCCCACAAATCCATATGCCGATGAACAACATGATGGGTTTGGTTAATCTATTTGAAACACCCCATGTTAAAATTTCCAGTAGCATACAAGAAAGTGTTTCACCCTTTTATTCATCGGCAACTAATTTGCAATATGTGAATCCAACCTTGCCGATGGATGGGAGAGTTGGCCATGCTACTACTAGCTATTCGGCCAGTTACTCTCAACCATCATATGCTACACCTCATGTTAATAATTTTTCAGCACCGTATGCAACTGTAGATGTTCATAATTTGGCCCCGCATCTTCATGGTCATAGCCGAATAAGTGAAAATTTTACAGGAACACATGTGCCGTCATCAAATACTGTACCATATAATGCATACTCTACGCAATTCGAGAATTTCAGCAACACTCATGAATCATTGCCGAAAGAATCTGTAAGTATGGCAAAGCAATCCCTTCCAGAAGCGGTTGTGGCTGCATTAAAAAATAGCTTGGCACAAAACAAGAGGATTAGTGCTCTTTGCCTTGAACAATATGAAAAGTTGTTGTTTCATGATTATGCCGCAATAAAGGCTAGAGTTTTGCAGGAAGATGAAACTTCGTCAATTGATATTATTTGTGAGAGAGCATATGGTTATACAGCAGTGCATACACCTCCACCTATTACCGCGATATATTATACACCCCCTACACAATTGCAAAATTTTGGCAACACCAACACTTCATTGCCGAAAGATCCTAAAAGCATTGGGGGGCAAACTAATCTAGAGCGGGCTGAAATTGAGAGGGGAGTTAAAGCTTTGCGCGATAGGGTGCAAGTACTTCACCAAGAGAGAATTGATAGGGAATTAGCTCAAAGAAAAGAAGCCTTGTCAATTGATATAACCGGTGAAAAGAATGATGATTTGGGAACTAAAAGTGCTTCGGTTGAAAAAGCCGAATCAAATAGTATATATTCCGAATCCATCAAATCGAAAGAGGCAAACATTGTTGATAAAGGGCATGGAAAGTACAGCAAGACAACCATACTTGATTTTTCTGAAGTTAATGAAACCTACTTCCTGCCCTATGAGTTTCGTACCATAGAAATTGATGAGCTTCAAGAACAAGAACAAGTAGTCGAAGAAAGTTTGGTGGACAAAGATCTTCAAACTAATGATGCACGAAATCAAGAAAAAGATGATGACAAGGAGTTGGGGAGCTATCCGATGGCGGGGCAAGATATTCTTCAAGTCACACCACCATCATGCTCTCCCAACATATTTGAAGAGGTATGTCTAGCAATTAATTTACCTGTTTTCAGATTTGGTCATAACTTAGTTGTTGATGCATATATTAGGAAAATCTTCATAAGAAGTATTGGGAGACCAATGAAGAAGGATAATTTAATTGTTAGCAATCAGATTGTCACAAAGCATATCGGTCAACATATTGCACCATTCAAAAAGACCTATTGCGAAAAATTATTGCAGCCAAGGTTTTCCCCCATTGCTTTGTCTAAAGCTCATATCTAATTGGGTAGCTCTGCTTATTTCTTACTTGGCTTACACTTGGTCTCAATTGAGACATGTATGTTCTAACTATTTTTGTTTCAGAAATTTAAAGCCAAGGTTAAAATCTTCTGAGCAAATCGATGCCAGTATAGTTTCTTATCCAAAGACATCGGAGATAGAGTGCAAAACACAATGCATAGCCAAATGTGGTGATGCAAAATCTGAACCATTCGTTTGCTTAACTCCAAAGCCATTCTCACAACAAGATCGGCTAGAGAATAAAAAGTTTACCTTCAATTCAAGCATGTGTGACCAAATATTTGATTTGTTGTTGAGAAATAATTATATTAGAATGCTTGATCACCATGTTGAGCCATCTGTCCAGGGGCAAATATATTGTAAGTTGCATGATTCGTCCAAGCACAATTTTAAGGATTGCAACATGTTTTGTCAAATAGTTAAATCGTCCATTGATAAAGGATGATTGAAATTTGTTGAGACACCAAGAGATGACCAGTCTATTCCGATTGGTCCCGATGGCAGAAAGTTTTTGCATCGGCTGCTTCAAGCCGATCCATTTAAAGGGACGGTAAAAGCTGCATGTGACGGGATCAAGCTTTCAAGTAAAGAAGTTGTTGAAGAGCATAATGAACATAATCTTGAGGGCGAGAATTCCATCGAAGCTACAATGAAGACGTCAAGGACTGGGGGGAAACAATCAAATCCAGTGATCGATGAAAGCAAACCAAAAGAAAACAAAGGCCAAAATAAGCGCAAGTGTAAGAGATCAAAAATCATCTTCGCTAAGCTATTGGATAAATATCAAAATAAGAGTGAAGAGAAGAATGCTTATCGGCCAAATCATGCAAAGAAACCAAGATCACCCCCAAGGTGCAAATATGAGGATCGGTATTGGCAAAGTGAGCATTTTAATGCAACATATTCATATCCTTATTTTGGGCTGCCAGTGCCAATGCTGTGGATGCATCCCTATGCTCATGTAGATCCATATCCATCATGGGACAGGTATGATACAAGGGCACAATCTCCATCTTATTTTAGACCATCTCACCAATATTATGCATCTCCGAGAAGATCAACATTTGAACAATCATATGTTAAAGACCGTTACAATCATAAGGAATTGGTCCGGAGCTCAAAGAAGAAGAAAGAGGTGGTGAAACAAGTGTACCGTGTTAAAAGAGATGATCGTAAGAGTACTACTTCACAACTGATCTCAAATGAAAAAGAGCCAATTAAAATGTTGACATTGGCTAAAGGCAATGAAATGAAGCGATCAATTATTGAGAGTCAAAGTGCCAAATCCGAAGAAAATAAGTTGAGAGTGCACAAGGCCAAAAAAGAATTGCCATTGGTCAAAACAGAATCGCAGCCGAGATGCCCACTCGGCTTATCGTATTGTCAAAAGAAGGAATTACAAAATCTTAGTGCACAAGAGCTGAGAAAGAGGAACATGGCATGGGTTCCCAAGAAGATCAATCAAAATAAAAGTGATGTGCATGTTTCTATTGCAACAAGTACAATAAAAGAGAAGAAGGAAAAGAATGAAAGCAACAAACAATTAAGCCGAAGGTGCGCATCA
Organism: Triticum aestivum; assembly: GCF_018294505.1. NCBI lineage: Eukaryota > Viridiplantae > Streptophyta > Magnoliopsida > Poales > Poaceae > Triticum > Triticum aestivum. The sequence continues at coordinate 583,471,310 of NC_057806.1, read as the reverse complement.
CAACATAAAAATCTTCAGTTAGCACATCATCCATATTCTTCAATAATACCATTGATGCCTTTGCTATGGAATTCATCATCAGGTATGATTAATTACCTTCCCTGGATTTATTTTGATCCATGGAAGCGACATAATTTTCTGCATCATGAGTGGGTATTACCAAATCTCTATACATTTTATTAGCTACATTTTTTTCTTGCTAATCCAAAGGGCTGAAATATTTGATTGCTATTTCATTTGTTTATTTCGGCTACGTGATTTGGTGAATGAATTTCACATGGACCTTATGTTAATGGCCGATATTTATCTATCGCCCTAAGAATATGTCAAAGCATGGCTGATGTAGTATCCTAACATCGTCCTTAGTTTAATTGGAGGCCAAAATGAAGTACATGTTCATTGATATTGCCCTTGTCTTTCTAGTACTATAGAGATTATTTTCGATGGTTAAATTTGTGGCAATGGCCAAGGTGTTGGTGTTGTTTATTTATCTCCATATGGAGCTATTTTGTGAAGCCTCATGCCGCTTAAAATATTTTTGCACAATGATCAAAGCCGAATATGCATTGTTATTCGGATTGGAGCTTTGCCTTGCTATAGGTGCTATACATATTGAGGCTTCTGGTGATTTGTTATTAGTAGTGAAACAAATATTCAAGGGTTATCAATGTTTTGACGAATCACTTATAGTTTATCTTTGGTATGACTAGATGCAAGATTTACCTTGGGTTGCTTTAAAATTGTTCATATATCTAGACATGAAAATTTGAAAGAGTTGGCACAAGAAGCATCTGGCTACTATGTTAACCATGGTGTATTGTATTTCTATCAACAGCCGATGCTAGGTCTTGTCAACATGGGTAAGGCCGAACCGAAGCCCACCGCTTCGGCCACTAATGAAACTTTTATGCAGGCGAAGTAAGGATTGGAGGAAGTTCATTCTTGATTATCTGCAAAATCCTAGCGAAAGGGTGAACAATATGGTTCGGAGGATGGTTTTGATCTATGGAACCTTATCACCGGATTGTTATAGAAGCCGAGAAGTTTTCACCCAAGTTTGCATCAAGAGGTTCAAACAAGCAATGGTCGATATATACTTATCATCCTAAGAACATGCAAAATGGCTGATGGAGTGTTGACATCATCCTTAGAACAAGCTATATGCGAGTTATTTTTCGGCACACAAGCTTTGCCGAAAAACAGGGGGACATGTGTTGACACCAGATTTTGGCATGGTCAAAAACATAATTAAGATGGCCTAAAATGGAAAAATGCTCAAAGTGAGGAAGTTCCGTATCATCAAAAGGATAAACTTTGATATTTGGGCCATGGCCATCCGAATTCATCTCTAAGGCCGAAGTTGTGTTTGAAATGAGATTTTGTATTCAGGACACTATTCGTCTGATTACGCCCCCAGGACGGCCTCGTATGGAAAAATGATCTACATGAAATGTCTTCGTCTCGTCGAAATGGTCGATTTTGATATAAAAATCATCCCAATCCAAGTTCGTATGCAAAATTTAGAGTTATCGGAATGCAGCCTTGTGGCGCGCCCCACCAGACGCCATATCTGATGGGTAGCGCGAGCAAACAGATGTTTCGTGCGAGCTATTAGACCCTCAAGATGAGCTTTGATCAAAAAAATTCAACATGAAAATTGTTCGTCTCGTCGAAACGGTCAAGATTGCTTTTGGACTCGTTTCCATCCGAGGTCGTTTACCACCACAAAAAAGACCCGCAATGTGCAGCCAGTTTAAACCGAATAGTTTTGTAAAGTTCGGACAAAATCAATCCGAATTTGACTAGGGTTTTGGACGTGAATCCAAGCCTATTCCTTGTACGGGAAGTACAGCCGCCTCATATATACCTAAGGGGTGACGGCCGATTGAACAACACACAATCGAACAAACACATGTACCACTTTTATCTTTACTTTTATTTCTTTCCTTTGTTCTTCTTCTTCCTCGTTCTTCGTTCGTTCTTCTTAATTGTAGGGCGGCGAACCTCGAGGCCCTAGGGGCGATCAGGTCGACCTAGAGCAGCCCATAGCCGCCGCGCACCCTGACGGGGTCCCTCCCGGGCGTGTGGGATTTCGGGTCATCAAAAGCGCCCGCCGGATTGTCTTGCGTACCGCGCTTCCAGCGGGTCTCCTTTGACGTGAGCTGCCGTGCATCACCCCCGGCGTCGAGGGTACACGGTGACATGTTCGTGTGCGAACACCATTATCAAATTTTGTTCTCAAAATTCAATAAGTGTTTGAGGTTTTTTTTAAAAAACTCAAGAATTTCAAAAAATGTTTGCACTTTTCAAAAGTTCTTCCCATTATTAAGTTTTTGTTCTCAAAATTCAATAAATGTTCGAATTTTCATCACATGTTCAGGAATTTCAAAATTCTTTTTGCCGAAAAATGTTTTTAGTTTATTTTTTGAAAATTTGTCCAAGTTCTTCAATAAATTATCGGATTTTCAAACATTGTTCATTGTAAAAAGAAAATCACAATTTCCAAATAAAGTTAAAAAAATTCAAAAACCTCTTCGGATTCTCGTTGGAATTAGTTCATAGAAAATTACGCTGCCCATATTGAAGTAACATTTGTTAGCTCCACTGGTTAGCTGCTTTCGTACACAAGATGGAGGTCCAGAATTCGAATCATAGCAAGGATTTTTGAGCGTGCTTCCTTTTTCTTTTTCACATCGCTGTGTTACTGTAGGCGCGCTCGCTACAACGACCACTATTGGGCCGGCCTAGTCGCGGGGTCCCTGCGTGCGTCGTGTGGCTGTTCGACGCAGAACGCGTCGAATAGGAGCTCCCATAGATACTCACCCAAATGATTAGTGAGGACGAGGAGAAAAAAGGCCCGGTTTTTCAGAATCTTGGATTTTTTAATGTTTTGAATGAGTTTTTTTATATTTTTAACGCGTTTAATCAAGTTAATATCATGACAAGTATGCCAAGAGAACCGGTCATATATGAGATACTAAACATACAAGTTTGTGACGAGGAATAAAACTAGCATATCTACCACCATTTGCATATGAAGCAAATACAATTATCAATGGCCTATGGAAAAGATGTCAGGAACTTTCTCGTTGCTAGTGCTCATGGTGGTTATTTTAGAAGGAAGGCTCAAGAAGAGCATGACTTTGAATTAACAAAGCCATCAACAGGCCATGAATTATATCGACCATCGACTTACGACAAGCAAGAAACTAAAAGGCAGATACATAATGAGACCACGACATAACCAACACTCTAATGATAGAAATGAAACACTGCTAGCATCATTGAATCCATCATCCACAAGCACAACAACACCAAAGGAACCACGCTAGGCTAGGGTGAGGCTTGACCACACTTGCGACAAGGTATTGGCCTCTCTAGAAGGAACACATGGGCTAAAACCTATCTGTTTCTGTCGTCGGAGAGGAACCCTGCCTCTCATGCTGGCTCGAAGGACACTGCACCATTGGCATAGAAAGAAGTTCACCCTAGAACCCGAATGTGTGAGAAAGACGCCTGGGAGGGGGCCCAACCTTGACCGTCCATTACACATTTAGAGCCCCATCCTTGACCAAGCACTCTCCCAAGACAAACACATTGCAGACGGAACCAAACTTGCACCACTAATAGTAGAGTGGAACCCTATCCCCTCTCACCTAGGCTCAAAGGCCCTACATATAGGGTAGTGGGAGATGAGTGCCCATGGTGGTACTGGTCCTTGCAGCAATGGTCTGGTCTAATAAATGGTTGTAGCCGAAGTAGTTTGACTAGGGAAGTGGATGTGCCTGAAGTAAACAATCAACAAAGAGGCCATAACATAAGAGTCAATTGACAGAGTGGTTGAAGGTGAAACATGTGATGAAGTGAACCATCTCACTAATACAATCTTCAAAGACCTTATCACCCTCGATGCAGATTCTCGAGGAATATGGTTTTCAGAGTCCAACTATCTCAGATGGTTGTGTGTGCGTTCGCCGGGATGAGATAGTTTACAAGTGGAGAACTAGAAGTATCTTGGTTCATGTGCCAGAGAGAGTTGCAAGAACATAGCTCTATGGTGTAGTGGGAGTTTTCTGCATTCTGCTGCTTTATATATGCCTCATAGCCAGGAAGGTCAAGAGGACACACAAGGATACAAGAAGATCGAAGCTTACGTAGGAAGATGAATCGTCTGTCATTCTCAGAATAAATTGTCCTTCTAATACAAACCAATTGAAAGTGCACATAATCATCTTGGTGGATTTTGGTAATTAATGTCAACATATCTTAAGGGACTAATGCTTTAACTAGCTTACTGAAAGTTCCCTTAGGTTGCAATGAATGAAATGGAAGGTGACTCCGTACAATTATCTTGAAGGCAAGTGTTGGCCAATCCAGGGGTTCTCCAATTTCATTTTAACTAATTCAAGATAACATTGAGTACATAGGCATGATAGTACTAATATCAAAAGGGGGATGAGGCTACTAAGTTGTGTTTTTTTCTTTGTGCTTAAGGATAATACTCCAATGCCCTATTTTTTTGTCATTTCTCCACTATCCTCCACATTCATACTCGGAGTTGCCAAGCTCTTATAGTTGAGACCGTCGAGCAGTTCATCTAGACATAGCCATTGCAAACCCTATCACTTCGTAGATGCCAAGTACTTCACTTGGCACCACCAATTTGAGTAAACCTTTGGCTGCCCTCTTGGAATTTCCAAAGCCCTCTGCTCGGGATTTCCAATGTGGTTATAGAGAGTGTGGCATAGCTGCTGCAGTCCACTCGAAGCCTCCGAATGATATTCTGTCTTACCATTCGAGCCATTTGGAAGTTGCCATCTTTAGCTGTGTATTGTGCTTCCGAGCTAACCCCTCGGGAGTCTCTTAATTGTGTTAAAGTGTGTCTAATGGGCATATTTTATTCTAGTCTCCTAACCTATATATCAATTAAATGTTTAATATATGTAGGCGGGACCCTAATATTTCTTTGCACATGTGACCATCTTGAATTTTGGCAAAAACAACAATCCATGCATCCTGAAATATACGGCATAATGCGTATTTGAGATTTAGTTTGACCATCAAACTGCTCTTGGACATCCTGGGCACAGATTGCAGTGATCCTACAAGTCGCCCTCCATCCAAACAGTGATGTCCACACCACATATGCATGCAGCACGCCAGCCACCACGCGGCCATGCCGCCGTGATGATAACAAGCTCGGGAGACATGGATTTATCCTAACTGGTTGCGCGCACAACCCGAATCTATACCATACACCAAGTTGGGTAGTCACATCAACATGCAATGGACCCACTATCATTTTCATGTGTAGATGCCTCCTTTTCATTATTCAACGGTCGTATATCATCCCGTATTACCCTGGTGGGACATCGTGTGAGTCCCAAGAGTTGGACTTCTCTCTGGTTAGTGTGTGAGTCTATGTGCATGCACCGGCGGTGTATCTACTACAGTGTGCACCATCTTTGGTGATTCAAGAGCACGATTGGTTTGATGTCAAAAATCGGTATGCCAACATTTGGCAAATGTTAAATATTGGCTAGTGCTTGGTTGGTTAGTAGTTTTACTTGCCAACCTCACAAGAACAAGACATTGCCAACTTTTGAAACTTTTCATATTGCCAATTGTTGGCTTGCCAAGTATTGGCAATGCCAAATGTTGGCGTCAAACCAATTAGCCTCCAAATTTTGAAAGCCACGTCTAGTTCGAGTCAATGCAGGAGATGGTTGTGGCCTATGGGAGTACCAGTGTTTCAGGCTACTAACATTTTCCATTTTGTCAGCAGGCTAACACATGACAAGATTTGATTGCTGCAATAATTAATTATCCAACTATTATATTGTCAGTGCAAAAGCTTGCATTGACAGATCCATAAGTATTAGCATGAACAAATACGTACTCCATATTTTTCACATTAAGTATGATCATGCAGATCAAAACATTCTTCGTCTTGGCAAGTAATTTTTCTAAAGAAAGTTCATCATATTGTCTCACAGTACAAACAAGCCAGGTAATGAAAATTTCATTTTTTTCTCTTTGCAAAGTTAAATCATATTAGTGAGAAAGTTATGTAAATTTAATATATTTAATGACTATAAGTTCTTCATATAATTTTAGTTAACAGTAGCGATGCCAAAGTTACTCAAAAGGCCAATGGAAACACTGATTTCCATCTAAAAATGTTACTCAAAAGTTCTTATGGTTTTGATGGCAAAGTTCGGACACAACAATAACAAAGTTTTGTTGAGTTGATTTTTTCTCCAAGTCAATTCAAAAATAATAATATGTTCATTTCCTAAAAGTATTGTACTCCTCATAAGGACAAGCGTTCTTGAGCGATGCTATTATTACGTACTCCCTCTGTAAACAAATATAAGACCATTCAGAGGGAGTACTATTTTTACAAAAATCTTACACACATAGTTCGATGTTGGTTATTCTTCTTTTTTCTGGAAGGTTATTGTCTCTTTCATGTATGTAAGTTTTAGGTAGAAGTTTTACGTACGAATAGCATTGTTGTTCTTTTTTATGCATGTGATGTACAACTTGTCGTGAGTCCGGCTAGCAATAGCAGCAATTGTACCTGGCCATGACTAGGAAATCTCCTACAGTAAAAAAGGAAAAAGAAATATGGTAAGCACTGACTACAAATATGGGTAACTCAAAGGGTGAATTATTTCCATTAAAATATTAACTAACGTGATGCAATTGTCGTCTTTTTTGAACATGTATGCATCTCATGCTGAGGTTGCCTTTGTTGAAATTTGAGGGTCCGAGAGCATATATGCAGAGATTGCTTATTTGTGAGATTACTAAACTTGGGTGTGTATCACTGAAGTTCTTCTACGTATGACTAGACTTGAACGCATATCACTGAAGTTCTTCTACCTATGCCAGAAGAGACCGGTCATAGTATGAGAATGTCCATATTTAAGATGCGGTTGCCAACGCAAATAATATCTGATCTCTAGCTGAGAATTGAATAGACATAGGAGAGGAGAGTCCCAATCTCGGGCGTGTATCGTTATTCTCATGCATGACGTGAAGGATCCTGGTATAGAAATCTAGATTTAATATTTGTGAGGTTACGAGACTTGGTGTATCTCGTTGAAGTTCTACTACATTTTCCATGAAAAACCTTCAAAAGTTGTTGTGCAAATCGAACAACTCGATAGAGAAATCGAGAATGCATATTTGGGAGATTACTAGACTTGAGTGTGTACCATGAAAGACCTCGAAAAGTTGTTGAAATACAGACTCGGACATGTATCACTGAAGTTCCTCTACCTAGGTTGTCGGTGTCAAAACCGGCGGATCTCGAGTAGGGGGTCCTGATCTATGCGTCTAGGCCGGATGGTAACAGGAGACAAGGGACACGAAGTTTTACCCAGGTTCGGGCCCTCTCGACGGAGGTAAAACCCTACGTCCTGCTTGATTAATATTGATGATATGGGTAGTACAAGAGTAGATCTACCACGAGATCGAGGAGGCTAAACCCTAGAAGCTAGCCTATGGTATGATTGTTGATGTGTATGTTGTCCTACGGACTAAAACCCTCCGATTTATATAGACACCGGATAGGGTTAGGGTTACATAGAGTCGGTTACAATGGTAGGAGATCTTCATATCCGTATCGCCAAGCTTGCCTTCCACGCCAAGGAAAGTCCCTTCCGGACGCGGGACAGAGTCTTCAATCTTGTATCTTCATAGCCCAGGAGTCCGGTTGAAGGTATAGTACGGCTATCCGAACACCCCCTAATCCAGGATCCCTCAGTAGCCCCCGAACCAGGCTTCAATGATGATGAGTCCGGCGCGCAGATTGTCTTCGGCATTGCAAGGCGGGTTCTCCTCCAAATTCCATGTACCTGTTTGAATGAAGTCTGGTTTCTTGTAGATGTTGCGCTCCTTGGCTTCTACGCCCAATAATGGCCGCTTCCCACGTGTCAAACGAATATGAAAAGTCTGAGTGTTTTTACATTCACACCCCTAGCCGCGTAAATGAGCCGCCCTATTTAAGGGGACGAGGATTTAGATCCAATCCACACCTTCTCCCCTCCGCGAGTGTTCATCAGAGCGCATCCGACACATGTCCATTCCACTATGGCCAGCCGTCACAACTCCTCCCCTCGCCCTTCCAGCCCTAAGCCTGGATATCGGGAGAGATGTTCCACCCCGCATAGCGAGCTAGTGATGCTCCAGACCAAGGGATTTCTCCCCCCGACCTATATGGTCCCGGTTCGAGCCGGTCTTGCTGTCTACAACGGCGGAGAGCAAGCAGAGAATGCCCCTAATCCCTCCAAAGGAGAGTGGGTGTGCCTTGTCCCTTACTTAATAAGGGGGCTCGGATTTCCAATCCACCCATTTCTCCGGGGGCTGCTGGAGTTCTACGGCCTCCAGCTTCATCATCTCACGCCTGCCTCAATATTGCATATCGCGGGCTTTGTAGCCCTTTGCGAGCTGTTCTTGGGTGTTGAAGCTCATTTCGGACTATGGAAGGAGCTATTTTGCCTCGTGCCCCATTCCAAGAAGGGGTCAATGTATCAAGTGGGCGGAGCCGAAGTGTGGCTCATCGCCGGGACCGGATATCTGCCCGGAACCCCAAAGAAGGCATCCAAAGACTGGCCCTCGAAATTGTTCTATATAGAAGACGTCCCGCTGCCGGATCCTGTCCGGATCGGCCTCCCTGAATTCAACAGTGCTCCCTTAAAGAAGCGCCTAAGCTGGCGCCCACGGAGCCCTCAGAGGGAAAGTGACAGGGACATCATTTACTTGATGGGCCAAATAAGATTTTTAGCCCATTCCGGACTAACCATGATCGGGGTTATGGCCGAATGCATTATGCGGGGGGTGTAGCCGCTTCAGTATAGAAGCCACCCCATGTGGGACTTCAACGGGGAGGACGACGCCACCCGCTACGGTCGTAAGGGGCCGGACTCAGCTGCCGCTCTACTAAAGATCTTGTCCACTTTGTATAAGGGAGAAGAGGAGGAATTTCTCCGTGTCAACCCTCAGGGTGGATTCTCCATGCACAATCCCCCGAGCTGGGTAAGCGGCCGTATTTACTTGTCCATCCGTTTTGTGTTCCAATTGTTAAATATTCAGTCTGACAACTTTAACGCAGGAACTGCGCCGGGCCATTAAGGAAATAAGCAGCCCTCCTCCACAACCCGAGGACCCAGGACGGTCCCTCGACCCGGCCTCTCAAGAGGATCCGGACATATCTGTGGAGCTGATTGATGGAGTGTTCCATCAATTGAGCAAGGACAATGCCTTGGTGGCCAATACAGCCGATTACCCAGGGCTAATCCTGACGCCCCAGGTACCTGAGATCAAAGTCCCAGTACCCCGAATAGGTGTCCGCCCACTCGTGTTCAGTTTCCTGATTGCAACCGAACTTTGCAGGGGAGGTTTTTAAGGCGGAAGGCCGAACCTGCGGCGACAAGCCAACGAGGGGCCGTAGGGCCCTGTGGGCCGAAAAGAAGTGTAGTACGGACCAAGGCGTCAGCGCAAAGGTATGGCGCGCCCCCTTATCCCAAGTGTTATACCTTCGAGGCACATTGACACTCGTGCTCTCTTCAGGACTAAGAGACCTCGCTGGACTATACCCGGAGAGGCTGCCAATCGCGCCTCCACTAGCCAGGCTCCAAAGCCTGGTCCGGAGGCGGAGGCGAATGCAAGGCGTGCGCCAGACGCTCCTCCGACGGAGGATGTGGATGGGTTGTCTGCCACCAACTCTGAGGTGGAGAGTGCCATGAACCACAGGCGTCGCCGGACAATTCTTCGCGACGCTTGTTTCCCCCAAGGGGCGTTAGATGCCTTCAACTCGGGAGATGCGCACCTCCGTGCCGCTCAAAATGGTCTAGCCAGAGCCACGGAGCAATATGTAAAAGACATACGGGTAAGAAAATTTTGGTAATTATATATATAGCAGTAGCCCCTGAGACTTGAAACAGTTAGAATAACTGATTTAAGGATCATTTGATATGCAGGTTCTTACAGAAAAGAATTCCCTACTGTCCAAGGAGCTCGAAGAGTGCAAAGCCCAACTGGAGGCCGCACTAGCCGCAGCAGGGGAGCCTAAGGAGACCCCCTCTGGTAATATACACTTCGAAAGATAAGCATTTTGCGAAGCACGACTTTGGTGCGAATCTGATAAATGAAATTGTAGATGGCGCCGGATTGAATCCGGAAAGGCAACACCTCCTACGCCAGCTAAAGGCTGGTGAGAGGGTGCTGCTAAAGGTGATGGGGGAGAAGAACAATCTCCAAGATGCCAACACCAAGCTGGGCGTCGAGCTGAAAGATGTTCGTGCCCAGCTGTCAGACTCCATGAAGGAGAATCAGCGGCTTCGGCGCGGCATATTTCGTAAGTGCTTGAACGAACCTTTTGAAAGAAAGTTCGGCGGGGAAGTCGACTAATAGAGAAATGTCTGTAGGTGTGCTAACAGGTCGCCCTGCAGAGGAGATGCCCGGTTCTACGGGTGACCTTCTTCCCAAGCTCTCGCAACTGCTCGATCGAGTTCGGCAGGCGATGCGAGGCGTCGCCCAGGCCCTGTGGCCATCCGTCTCCATGCCTGAAGGTCTTGGAGAGCTTGCGGAGAAGCTAAAGGGAGCACGGCGGCGCTTCCGATTGTGGAAGATATCAGCCTACCGTCAAGGCGCCAGGGAGGCCTGGGCCATGGTGAAGACGCGGTATGCAAAGGCTGACCCCAACCACATGGCCGAGGTCGGTCCTGTAGGGCCCGATGGGAAGGAGATCCCTGTAAGCTTAGTATACGGCCAAGTAGAGTTGGTCGCAAAGTACTCCCAGCAGGACTATAAATTAGACAACCTGTTAGATGGTATTGAAGAGGAATACAACCAGTCAAAATGACTATGTAATTTAATTGACATTTATAATGCCTTCTAGCCGGATTGTAGATCATTTGTCATGGCCGACCTTTTCGCTTCAACCTCGGGACCTGACGGTCCGGAGTGTGTCCGAATTCCCATGCGGTTATATAGGAACCGGGGAATGCATGGAGACCAGGTGTAGGGGTCATTAGGGCGTGAACAAACAAGTGCCCGACTAGGTATGTTATATTACATGGTTAGTAAGAAACATCTTCCAGGGAGAATAGTTCCGTTAGGGGTTCCTTTCCCTAGGAGGCATGCCCTAAGGTGCATGTCCATGCTGTGAAAAGAAATGCATGAAAAACATCTGGGGGCGTATAGATAAAAATAAAATAAGATCATCTTTAGTTCACCGATCGAATATTCCCTTAAGAACGCTAGCTTTCGGCTTCACCCAGTCTGAGGTACACGTCCGGCTGACCCGGCAGTAACAATCGCAGAGGTGCTCCCTTTACCACCTAGCCGAACAATCGGGAACGTAGGGGTAAGCACAGGAGCCAGGCAACCCAGCTTGGCCAAAACTTAAGTCATATTGATGCATATAATGGTGAATAAAAGGTACATGCGGAAGTGTGACACATGTGTTGGGCATGAAGCCCGTATGAATAAGCTTCTGTTTAAAGAAGCCCCCAGGTTTAATGAGCGCGGGTAGCGCGTCACTTTATGAGCCTTTAGAGGCTATGAGAGAGAGAGAGACAAAAGAAGAGAAATGTAAGACAGAAATTATAAAAAATGGACAGAGGAAGGAGATGAACACAGAGTCCGGCGCTAGGCATAGAATCTTCGGAGACGGGTTGCCTTCCATGGGTTTGGCTCGAGTCGTTTATCCGATGCATCACGCAGGCGGTACGCTCCACCAGTCAGGACTTGGTCAATTATGAAGGGACCTTCCCACTTGGGCTTGAGTTTGTCCTTTTTCTTGTCTGGTAGTCGTAGAACTAATTTGCCAACATTGTAATTTTTGGCTCGTACTTCTCTGCTTTGGTATCTTCGAGCCTGCTGTTGATAAAATGCGGAATGGGCTTTTGCCACGTCACGCTCCTCCTCCAATGCGTCCAAGTTGTCCTGCCGATCGAGCTCGGCTTCTCTTTCTTCGTACATGCGCACTCGAGGTGAGTCATAAATTATGTCGCAAGGCAAAACTGCCTCTGCGCCGTACACCATAAAGAATGGTGTGTATCCGGTGGTGCGATTCGGCGTGGTCCGCAGCCCCCAGAGTACGGAGTCGAGCTCCTCTACCTAGTGCGTGTTAGATTCCTTGAGGGACCGCACTAATCTGGGTTTGATGCCGCTCATTATAAGACCATTTGCACGTTCGACCTGGCCGTTAGTTTGTGGGTGATAAACGGAAGCATAATCGAGCTTGATGCCCATGTTTTTGCACCAGAGTTTTACCTCGTCGGCTGTGAAGTTCGTGCCGTTATCAGTGATGATGCTGTGGGGGACGCCGCAACGGTGTACAACCCCGGATATAAAGTCTATCACCGGTCCGGATTCGGCCGTCTTAACAGCCTTGGCTTCTATCCATTTGGTGAACTTATCCACCATGACCAGTAAGTATTTTTGCTTGTGGGTTCCGCCTTTAAGGGGTCCAACCATGTCAAGCCCCCAGACCGCGAAGGGGCAGGTAGTGGGGATGGTTTGGAGGGCGGTGGGTGGCATATGGCTTTGGTTTGCAAAGAGCTGGCAACCGGTGCATCGTTGGACTAAGTCCTGAGCGTCTGCCCGGGCCGTCGGCCAATAAAAGCCTGTACGGAAGGCCTTGCTTACAAGGGACCGGGCTGCAGCGTGATGACCGCCGAGTCTGGCATGAATTTTAGCCAGGAGATTCTACCCCTCCTCTTCGGAGATGCACCTTTGAAGGACTCCGGTAGTGCTTTTCTTATAAAGCTCTCCCTCGTGGACTCTGTAGGCTTTGGATTGTCACACTATGCAGCGTGCCTCATTTTGGTCCTCGGGGAGTTCCTGCCTAGTAAGGTAGGCGAGGAATGGTTCTGTCCACGGGGCGATGACGGCCATTATTACGTGGGCTGAAGGTGTTATTTCATTGGCAGAGCCTCCGATTGTGTCAGAATGGTCAGTGTTGGGCAGTGCGGTTGGGTCCGGGCTGTTATTGTTCGGCTCCCCTTCCCATGCTACGGATGGCTTGAACAACCTTTCCAAGAAGATGTTGGGGGGGACTACATCGCGTTTTGCGCCGATGTGTGCCAGGACATCTGCCGCCTGATTATTTTCCCGGGCTATATGGTGAAATTCAAGCCCCTCGAACCGAGCTGACATTTTTAGGACGACGTTGCGGTAAGCTGCCATTTTTGGATCCTTGGCATCGAAGTCTCCATTTATTTAGGATATTGCGAGGTTCGAGTCCCCGCGCACCTCTAGGCTTTGGATGCCCTTGGATACTGCCATCCGGAGACCATGTAAAAGGGCCTCATATTCGGCTGCATTGTTGGAGCCCGTGTACATAATCTGTAGTACGTATTGAACTGTGTCTCCTGTGGGGGACGTCAAAACGACGCCAGCCCCCAGTCTGGCCAACATCTTGGAGCCGTCGAAATGCATGATCCAATTTGAATATGTGCCGTACTCTTTAGGGAGTTCGGCCTCCGTCCATTCTGCAACGAAGTCGGCCAAGACTTGTGACTTGATGGCTCATCGTGGCTTATAAGTTATGTCGAACGGGAGGAGCTCGATGGCCCATTTCGCAATCTGGCCCGTTGCGTCACGGTTGTTTATAATATCGTTAAGTGGTACTTTTGAGGCTACCGTTATTGAACACTCTTGAAAGTAGTGTCGTAGCTTCCGGGATGCCATGAACACCGCGTACGCAATCTTTTGATAATGCGGGTACCGTGATTTGCAGGGAGTGAGGACAGTGGACACATAATAGACTGGCTTTTGAAGGGGGAATTTGTGTCCGTCCGCTTCTCGTTCGACGACGAACACTGCGCTTACAACCTGATGTGTTGCTGCAATGTATAATAGCATTGGTTCGCCAATGTTTGGCGTGGCCAGGACTGGGTTTGTTGCGAGTATGGCTTTTATTTCGTCGAGTCCGACCCTGGCTGCGTCCGTCCATTTGAAGTGTTCGGTGCGCCGAAGGAGGCGGTAAAGGGGTAGGGCCTTCTCTCCCAAGCGGGAGATAAAGCGGCTTAGAGCCGCCACGCATCCGGTTAACTTTTGTATTTGTTGCGACAGAGCTCGGATCTTGGCTGGATTTGCTTCAATTCCTCTACCGGATACAATGAAGCCCAAGAGCTTTCCGGCTGGAACGCCGAAAACGCATTTTTCCGGGTTGAGCTTGATGTCGTATGTTCGGAGGTTATCAAATGTGAGCCTTAAGTCATCTACTAGAGATTCAACATGTCTTGTTTTGACGACCACATCATCTACATATGCCTCCACTGTTTTGCCAATCTGGCTTGCTAGACATGTCTGAATCATGCGCTGATATGTTGCGCCGGCGTTTTTGAGCCCGAAGGGCATCATGTTGAAGCAGAATGGCTCGTATGGTGTGATAAATGCCGTTGCGGCTTGGTCTGGTTCTGCCATCTTGATTTGATGGTAGCCAGAATATGCGTCGAGGAAACACAACGAATCGTGTCCTGTGGTAGCGTCGATAATTTGGTCGATGCGGGGGAGGGGGAAGGGATCCTTTGGGCAAGCCTTGTTAAGGTCTTTGAAATCAACACACAGGCGCCAGGATTTGTCCTTCTTTGGTACCATCACCAGGTTTGCTAGCCAGTCCGGATGTTTTATATCTCTGATGAATCCGGCCTCCAATAGCTTTGCTAGCTCCTCTCCCATGGCCTATCTCTTAGGTTCGGAAAAATGCCGAAGAGCCTGTTTGACAGGTTTTAATCCTGTTTGGATATTTAAGCTGTGCTCGGCCAGCCTGCGTGGGATTCCTGGCATGTCTGAAGGGTGCCAGGCAAAAATGTCCCAGTTCTCTCGTAGGAACTCTCGCAATGCGGCGTCGACATCAGGGTTTAACTGTGCCCCGATGGAAGCTGTTTTATTGGGGTCCATTGGATGGACTTGGAATTTGACTATTTCGTCAGCTGGTTTAAAGGAGGTGGACTTGGATCTTTTGTCGAGTACCAGATCGTCCCTATTCACCGTAGAGCGCAGCGCAGTCAGCTCCTCAGCCGCTAGGGCTTCGGATAGTGCCTCAAGGGCCAGTGCGGCTGTCTTGTTTTCGGCGCGGAGTGCTATGTCCGGATCACTAGCGAGAGTGATGATCCCGTTAGGCCCGGGCATCTTGAGCTTCATGTACCCGTAATGGGGTATTGCTTGGAAGATTGTAAACGCTTCCCGCCCTAGCAGAGCGTGATAACCGCTGCTGAACAAAGCCACCTGGAACGTGACCTCTTCGGACCTGTAATTATCCGGCGTGCCGAACACCACATCTAGTGTGATTTTTCCTATACAGCGCACTTCCCGACTGGGGATTATTCCTCTAAAGGTTGTGCTACTTCGCTCAATGCGGTTTCAGTCTATTTCCATTTTTTGAAGAGTCTCCTCGTAAATGAGGTTCAATCCGCTGCCGCCGTCCATGAGTACCTTGGTAAGACGAAAGCCGTCCACTATTGGACTGAGGACCAATGCGGCTGGTGCTCGGGCTGTTCGGAATTTAGGTTCATCACTGGCGTTAAAGGTAATAGCCGTGTCACTCCATGGGTTTATTGTTGCTACTTGGTAGACTTCGGCAAGGCTGTGGAGTGTCCTTTTTCACATATTATTTGATGCGAAAGTCTTGAAGACTATTAATACCGTATTGGTGTCTCTGGGGTGACTTTCTGTGGCCTCCGGAATTAGGAGATTTTCGCCAATTTTGGCCACCTGCCGGAGTATCCAACATGCTCTGAGGCTGTGAGTTGGTGTGGCGTCCTCTGTACTGTGAATTTTACAGGGTCCATTAAGCCACCCTTCAAGTACGGTTCCTTGCCCTGTAGAGGGTTTTTGCTTTTTAGTGCTTGACCCGGGTGACTGGTGATGATGCACCCTTTTATTCCAGACTGGGTTTGTATTCAGGGCCGGATTGTCCCAAAATTTTATTTCGGTTTTCCAGGCGCTTTCCATCGCACAGTACTTTCGTACAATGGACGCCAAGTCAGCGAAGCGTGTAATATCACGGTGACTTATGACGTTGAGTATTCCCTTGTCCGTGCAATTATTGCAGAAGATTGAGATTGCGTCTTCCTCACGGCAGTCCCTTAGCCTGTTCTTAACCAGGAGGAATCTGGCCTAGTAATGATGTACTGTTTCATCGGGTTCTTGCCTGATTTTGGATAAATCGCTTATGTTGGGGTGGGTGGGTGGAATTAAATCCGAAGCCTCACCCCATTGAAGGCTCAGAGGCCGAGGAATTTCTGAACTCGACAATTTGGATTCCTGGATGTTGTCTAATGAATCCAGCCCATCGCCTGACTCTAAGTTCAGGTCTTGAGTGATATCCTCCCCTCTGCGGGTATTCGGCTTGGAGGGATCAGGGATCCGGATGTAGCGAGTCCTTAAGATAGATGAAGGGTCGCCGCACTGTCCCTCTACCACGGCAACATGATGGGTGACTTGGGGAGAGTTAATCTCTCTCAGATCGGTTTTAGGCCCAATCTGGTCGTAATCCGTAGCGACTCCCAGGGCGGCGAAGCGATCCAAGAGCTCGTTTATGAAGGAAAGCTATATTGGATCTAACTGCTCGGCGAGTTCTGAGTTGACATGAAGATTGTTTTTGATGGCTCGAGAGGTCATCGTCGGCGCAGAAGCCGAATAGGCAGTCATAAGAAAGCCACCTAACCGGAGGGTTTGGCCGACAGCCAAAGCTCCCTTAGCAACGGTGCCGTCTTTAAAGACGGGGCGAGGCATCCTTCCTGATGGCGACGACACAGAGGAACTCTCAATGAAAGCACCAATGTCGGTGTCAAAACCGGCGGATCTCGGGTAGGGGGTCCCGATCTGTGCGTCTAGGCCGGATGGTAACAGGAGACAAGGGACACGAAGTTTTACCCAGGTTTGGGCCCTCTCGACGGAGGTAAAACCTTACGTCCTGCTTGATTAATATTGATGATATGGGTAGTACAAGAGTAGATCTACCACGAGATCGAGGAGGCTAAACCCTAGAAGCTAGCCTATGGTATGATTGTTGATGTGTATGTTCTCCTACGGACTAAAACCCTCCGGTTTATATAGACACCGGATAGGGTTAGGGTTACATAGAGTTGGTTACAATGGTAGGAGACCTTCATATCCGTATTGCCAAGCTTGCCTTCCACGCCAAGAAAAGTCCCTTCCGGACGCGGGACGGAGTCTTCAATCTTGTATCTTCATAGCCCAGGAGTCCGGCTGAAGGTATAGTCCGGCTATCCGAACACCCCCTAATCCAGGACTCCCTCATAGGTCATAAAACATCGATCATGGTATGAGAAAGTCCATATTTGGGGTGTGGTCAACAACTCAAAAAATATATTATCTCTAGCCGGAAATTGAATAGATAAAGGAGAGGTCAAATATTATGTTAATAAAATCCCAATGGAAGTTGTAAAAAAATGTCATGTCAAATGCCCTCTAGAAGGTCAGCAACACTATAAGGAAAAGTCCTTCGTCGAAGATGATATGAGTGCCAGAATCCGTTAGATAAAGGGCTTACTGTATGGCCATTAAAACTAAAGTTATTCCTTCTTGAGAACAAGAGATCAAGGGAACTATAACCAGTAGTATAAAGTGCGCAAGAATGGTGATATGGTAGACAAGGTCTAGTGTTATAAAAAGTGGTCTTATATGGCAGTACCGCAAGAATTGTCGACTTACTATTCGCAGTTACTGGTGGAAGTTGCTAATAATTGGTTATATAAAATGCCCATTGTATGGCTAGTAACATTACAAGGAAAAACTCTCTACCAAAGACAAAAAGAGTGTTGGAAAAGGTTATATGAAGTGCTCACAATATGGCTTCTAACTCTAAAGTTTTTTGTTTTCGAGGACAAGAGACCCACAATCAGGAATATAAAGTGCGCATTAATGGTGATATGTGATATATGGTTCGTATCCGGAAAGCCATATGGAATCTGTAAACAAACTATTATATAAAATTTCCTCTAGATAGGGAAGAACACTATAAGAAAATTACTTCATTGAAGACGACATGAGTGCCAGAATCCATTAGATAAAGTGCTTATTATATGGCCATTAAATCTAAAGTTCTTCCTTGTGAAGAACAAGGGAAATGGAAGCAATAATATAAAGTGTGCAGGAATGGTGATATGGTAGACAAGATCTAGTGTTATAAAGAATGGTCTCATATGGAAATACTACAAGAATTGTCGAGTCACTATTTGAAGTGCCCGATGGAAGTTGCCGATAATTGGTTATATAAACTTCCCACTATATGGCTAGTAACATTACAAGGAAAAGATCTTCGCCGAAGACAAAATGAGTGTCGGAAAAGGTTATATGAAGTGCTTACAATATGGGTTCTGATTCGAAAGTTCTTCATTGTTGAGCACAAGCGACCCTCAATTAGGAATATAAAGTGCGCACTAACAGTGATATGTGATATATGGTTAGTATCCGAAAAGTCATATGGAAGTTGTGAAGAAAGTGTTATATAACATTCCCTCTAGATGGAAAACAACACTACGTAAAATTACTTCATTGAAGACGATATGAGTGCCAGAATCCATTAGATAATGTGCTTATTATATGGACATTAAATCTAAAGGTCTTGCTTGTGGAGAACAAGGGAAGTGCAACCAATAATATAAAGTGTGCAAGAACGGTGATATAGTAGACAAGGTGTAGTGTTATAACGAGTGGTCTTATATGGCAATACCACAAGAATTGTCGAGTCACTCTTCGAAGTGCCCGATGGAAGTTGCCAGGAACTGGTTAGGTAAAATATCCACTATGTGAAGTGCTCACTATAGGGCTTTTAACTCTAAAGTTCTTTGTGGTCGAGGACAAGAAAATCGCAATTAGGAATATAAAGTGTGAATCAACAATGATATGTGATATAGGGTTAATATCCTAAAATCCCAATGGAAGTTATCAATAGAGTATTATATAAATGGCCTCTAGATGGACAACAACACTATAAGGAAAAGTCCTTCGTCAGAGCCAGTAGATAAGGTGCTTATTATATGGCCGTTAAATCTAAAGTTCTTCCTTGTCGATAACAAGGGAACTACAATCAATAATATGAAGTGCGCAAAACAGTGATAAGGTAGACAATTGTCGAGTCACTGTTCGAAGTGCCCGAAGTGCCCGATGCTACATAGTGTCTAGTGTCACAATATCATAATAACTGTAGGTTTGTTATCCCATGATATCAAATGGAAAAACTTACCGATCAATATAAAAAATAGAAGTTCTTCATGACAGAGTGCAAGAGATCCGCATTCGGGCACATATGGCTACTATTTCTAAAGTTCTTCGCGGTTGACCATAAGAGGACCGCAACCGAGGATATAAAGTGCGCATCGACAATTATATGCAACCGTATAGTGATGCGAATATCACAGTAATTGTAGGATTGTTTTCTCAAGACCCCGAACGAAAAAACTTACCGAACAATATAACATTAATTGAAGTTCTTCATGGTGGAGTGTAATAGGCCCACATTCAGAAACGTTCTTTGGGGATGCGGTCACCAACTCACATCTTGTCTCTAACAGATAATAAACTCGACATAGGAGAGGAGATTCCCAAACTTGAGCATGTATTCCTAAAGTTCTTAGGACACAATATGTGAATTAAAAAAGTCATGAAAAAGGTCCATTTTACTCCCGAGAAGAAAACGAGTGGTTCACATAATCCCCTAAACTTTTTTCGGTACACTTAACCCCCTAATCTATCTCAAATCATTCAAAAATCATCTCTAGCTGGTTTTCTGAGCTCATTTGCAGGGCACAGTCAAGCTGATATTTGACCAGTGGGGCCTTCTTGCCGCAACCCTTCTCTCCTCCTGTACGCCGAGAGCACAGTTGAGGCCCACTTTACGCCGCCGATGATGTAGTTCTTTGCCTGCGCAGTCAATACCTTGCCCTCGCCTTGAAGCCTTGTCCTAGAGCTTCCCCTCCCTCCACTATATGTTCCTGCCAAACAACTTTGTCCGAGTCAGCGTGAATCTCCGTCGCCTATATCTTCTTCCCCGCTTTCGGCATGGACCGTCGCATCCTCGATCTCTTCCTACGGCGACCCCCGCTACTCCTTCTCTGCTTTGTGAGCACCGTGTTGCTCCTCTGAAGTTGATCGCCCCACCCATTTGGAGCCGCACGTTCTTGAGGATGTTTCCCTACATGGCCAAGCTCCTCCCCTCGCTGCGGCTATGGGCAGCGCACGACGCAAGTAAGCTACATAGATGAGGGAAGGAACAGAGAGGCTCCGAAGGAGCAGGGGCTCACCTAGGGGGTGCTGGAGCAGGAAGGGAGACCGGGGGTGCTCTGCAGCGATGCCATGGATGCTGAAGGCGGGGGCCAGAGTGCAGGCTCATGAGGAAGGGGCTTGTGGTCGCGGGCCTCATCGAGAAGTTGTCCAGAAGTTGCGCGATGTGGTCCTAGGTCAAGGAAGGGGTCATGGGGGTCGGGGAGCACGCCGGTGATGGCGAATTTTGGCGCATTGGCTGGCAGCAGTGGCGAGGGAGACGAGGATGCCATGGTCGATTGGGGGTGGCTTGACACAATGAATATGGCGTAGTTGAAGAGGGCAACCAGGCAGATGTTCCGAACATCTTTGCGTGGCTTTGGGCTTCCTCCAGCCACATGCACAACGACGGTGGCCGCCGACCAAAGCTCGGTGGCTGCAAATGCGGGAGAGAGGGTAGAGGAGGGCCCCACTTGTCAACAAACCGCTTTGACCTCGTCCGTGTCAGCAAAACCACTGTGCAAACCCACCAATGAAAAATTCTGGACGGTTTGGGATAGATCGGGTGGGTTAAGTGAACCGAAAAAAAGTTCAGCGAATTATGTGAACCGCCCATTTGAATCTAGCAAGGTCCAGTGATGATATGAAATAGTTATAAAGCAGTCTTTGAATCCTTAATATAAAGTTCGGATATAGCATTAGTAAAGTTCAGTAGTGTTTTCATGTTTTTTTTTCACTAACTAAAGGCATGCCAAAAGTCTATGTGAAGCTCTTCGCATTTCGTGGTAACGTTCTCGGCTATTGCAAAAAATCCCACACCCATCTGTTATTCCAGTTTCACGGTACAAAATAAAATCGCAAATTGCAGAAACAGTCCATAGGAATAGCAAATGTTGAAAAAACCATCATCTCTCTAAATGGAATTCTTCAGATGCAGCGACTCCTCCACGTTGGGAAACATTTTTTTGAAATGTCATCTCGTTCCAGTGGGGGTGTATGGTGGAATAATATGATGCGATTGTATTCGGGCTGTACACCGGTTTGGAAAAAAGAAGGAACGATTTTCAGGCCTGAGACCTGGTGGGCAAGCTGGCTCGGATCCCATGCGATTTGTGCGAGCGAGACTGGCGTTGCGCGCGCATAGCGTTAGGGATGGCCATATTCGGGAGATATTCACGGATCTGGGAGCGGTCGTGAGATCTTGTCCGCGCAGCGCAGTTCCTATTCTACCTCTCCTTCAATGGAGGCTGCTGCGGGCATGAGCGCCGCCAGTGATGGCGGCAGGCGCCCGCTGCGGGTGTTCTTCCTGCCCTTCTTCGCGCGGGGGCACCTCATCCCGATGACCGACCTGGCGTGCCGCATGGCCGCGGCGCGGCCGGCGGAGGTGGAGGCCACGATGGTGGTGACGCCGGCCAACGCGGCGCTGATCGCCACCACGGTCACGCGCGCCGTGGACGCGGGGCACGCGGTGCGCCTGCTCCGCTACCCGTTCCCGGACGTCGGCCTGGAGAGCGGGGTGGAGTGCCTCGGCACCGTCGCCCAACACGACGCCTGGCGGGTGTTCCGCGCCGTCGACCTCTCGCAGCCGATTCACGAGAAGCTGCTCCTGGAGCACCGCCCCGACGCCGTTGTCGCCGATGTGCCCTTCTGGTGGGTCACGGGCATAGCCGCGAAGATGGGCGTCCCGCGCCTCACGTTCCACCCCGTCGGCATCTTCGCGCAACTCGCCATGAACAACCTCTACGCCATCCGCTCTGACATAATCCGGGACGGCGTTGCCGCCCCGTCAGTCATCGTGCCGGGGATGCCAGGGAAGGAGATCGCCATCCCGCCGTCGGAGCTCCCGGAGTTCCTCCTCCAGGACGCTGTTCTTTCTATGGAGTGGGACAACATCAAGGCGGCCCAGCTCGCCGGCTTCGGAGTGATCGTGAACACCTTCGCCGACCTCGAAAAAACATACTGCGACGAGTACAGACGCGTCGACGCGCGCCGCGCCTACTTCGTCGGCCCCGTCAGCCTGCCGTTGGACTCCGCCGTGCACCGGGGCGGCGATGGCAACGTGGACTGTCTAGAGTGGCTATCGACCAAGCCGAGCCGATCGGTGGTGTACGCCTGCTTCGGGAGCTGGGCTTGCTTCTCAGCGCGCCAGATCCGCGAGCTCGCGCTGGGGCTGGAGGCCTCGAACAAGCCATTCCTGTGGGTGGTCCGCTCCGAGGACTCCGACGGCCTGTGGGTGCCGGAGGGATGGGAGCAGCGCGTTGCCGACCGCGGCATGGTCGTCCGAGGGTGGGCACCGCAGCTGGCGGTGCTGGCCCACCCGTCGGTGGGCGCGTTCCTGACGCACTGCGGGTGGAACTCGGTGCTGGAGGCGGCGTCGGCAGGCTTGCCGGTGCTGACGTGGCCGCTGGTGTTCGAGCAGTTCATCAACGAGCGGCTGGTCACCGAGGTGGCGACGTTCGGCGCGCGCTTGTGGGACGGCGGCAAGCGCAACGTGAGAGTGGAGGACGCGGACACCGTGCCAGCAGAGGCGATCGGTCGGGCGGTGGCCGGGTTCATGGAGGGCGGAGAGCGGTGGGATAAGATGAGGGCAAGAGCAGGGGAGCTGGCTGAGAAGGCGCGTGCCGCGGTCAGCGAGAACGGGTCGTCGTGGCGCGATTTACACCGCGTGATCGACGATCTGACTGAGGCTAATGCCTCGAGGGTTCGCAGCAACGGGGACTCATAGTCATAGCCTCACGCTCAGTGTAATTTAGTTTCATGATGATGATGATTTGTTTTTGTTTTCTTTCACTAAGTGCCTGTTATAAGGGGAGAAAATCATATTAAAAGGAATAGCTATTCTTAGCCTGAAATTGCTACTCTACATTAGATGTGAAATAGTTAACTTACATCTAAATCTACAACCATTACATAGAACTTTCATATTCGTGCTATTTCCTCATGCCGATGCGTTCTTGTTTCACGTGGCTTTCTGGCTCGTGTTTTATCTTTTGTTGTGTTGTCAGCCACGGGCTTTATGTCTTTTTTTACATTAGGTTGTGGGCTATTTTCAACGTTTCTGTGACTGCACGATGGGATGTCTGCGTGGGCCATTGATAACTTGTATGTTTTCTTGGACTGTGCTTTCTTTTAGGCTACTTCTAATGCATTGGTACTTACATGAGGTGCTAAGCACATTAAAACTTTAGCAACTAAAACTTCCAATACATAGGTACTTAACTTATTAGTGCTAAGCATCCTTCATTTAATGATTTTGCAACTAAAGTTCTTCATGTATTGGTGAGATTCTTTTATTTAAATGTTTTGCCTAGGTTCTCGCGCTTGGTATTGTTTTTTTTCTAAGGTCATCACACTTATCTCTTTATTCTTAATTATCTTGCCACATAAGATTTTTTGCCTACATGACAGCCTTAGCATCTGTATAAGGTGGAGCATTGGGAGGGACTTTAGATCTTTGACTCTGGTTCTTTTTTGTGTGTGAAGATGGGAGTCATTGAGAATAGAAGAGCGAGGGTTGCAATACACATTTACTCGCGTGAGATTTCTCTATGCCCCATCATATCTATCCATGGCCTATTTGTCTTCTTCGTGCATTCATTCGTTGAAGAATTTGAGAAGATTTTCTTCTCGAGAAAATTAGTTCTTTCTCACAAAAAATAATAATTACTTATGAGCCATATTTTCATCTTCTGAGCCATGTTTTTATATAAAAAACACTTGTGAGTTACCTTGTTTTTCTTCTTCATTTTCTCTATCCGGGCTTCCTTTATTTTTTTTCTTTTTCTATCTTTTTATTTTTTTCAATTTCTTTTGTTTTACCTTTTTCATACTCATGAATAATACTTTTTTGAGTATTTTTTTATATAATTTGAAAAAATCAAGTTCTTGAACACCTTTTAAATTTCTGATTTTTTATATGGAATGGTGTCTCATCCAAATTGCCACCATTCGATTTAGTTTTATAATTTTCGTGCAAGCGCTCAACCCCCCGCCTGGTCACCAATTTTTTTGTCGTGCATCCTTTTGTCGGCTTGTTTGGTTTCACTTTTATTGGCCCATTAGCGCGGTGTGCTGGTGGCAGCCCGTTTCGCTGTGTCGTTTCTAGGCCATGACGAAAAAATCGAAGAGACAAGAAAAGACGAGCTATATCACGGTTGGTGCCTTCTCCGTTCATTTTGACAAATGTCTCTTGTTACTTTTAAACTTCATCAAGATGTGATTTAGTAATGTCTTATCTACGTTGTATCTTGATGCTCTAATTTTCGCGCAAACTCTTGATCTTGCGTCGTCAGCCGATGTATTCCCGTGTCGCCTTGTTCTATTTTGTTCACTTGTTGAGGCATTCACGTTGCACTTGTGTTTTTTTGTCTAGCATTTTTATGTCCACGCTCTTGCGGGCCATTTCTGTGGCATGCGTTGTAGAAGCGAAGAGACAAGCTATATTACTTGTCGTTGCCTATTTCTATTCCCTTTTTAAGTCCTGTGTCAAAGTGACATGCTCTATGAAAGAGACATGATCTTACTTGTGCTCGACTCGCATCTGGTTCGACCCATTTTTGCCTTGTTGGCAAACCTGCCCTCGACATGTAACTGGGCCCATCCTTTTTTGTCCTAGTTGCAACTCCACTACTATCATGCAAATGTTTTTGTCCTGACTAGGACCAGTCCATTTTTTCCCCATTTGTAAATTCACCCTCCACACGCTACTGAAGGCGAATTTTCCTCCTAGTTGCAACTCCACGCCCAACATGCAACTGGGGCCCCCGCCTTTTTGTCTCATTTGAAAGTCTGCCCTTGTTACCCAACTAGGCCCGAACCACATTTATGTCCTAGTCACAAATCCACCCTCTACACGTAACCGGTGTCCAATCATTTTTGTCCAGTTGCAACTACACCCCCGACATGCAACTATGGGGCGTCCTTTTCTTGTCACAGTTGCAAGTTCACCCTTAATGCATAACTGCGTCTAACTTATTTTTTGTCTGAATTGCAAGTCCACCCTCCACAGGCAAGGGGAGGCGCGACCCATTTTTGTCCCGAGTTGTAACTCCACCCCTGACATGAAATTGAGATGCCCGCCTTTTTTTCTTAGTTGCAAGTCCACCCTCGATATGCAATTGGGTCGACCCATTTTTGTCCCATTTGCAAGTTAACACTTGACTCACATCGTTAGGGTTTCTGGCAGTGGCTATGTCAAATGAACTCGGTGGCTCCAGGTAGAAAGAATTGGTGCGGCCGAGTTTGGAATTGGGGTTTGGACATATTTTGATGTAGAAAGTAGCTGAGGGGTTTGAAGCAATATTACTAAGCACTTTGAGAAAGTAGACCATTAAGCAACACCTCATCCCCTTTAATACTATTGGCTTTCCTATGGACTCAATGTGATCTTGGATCACTTAAATAGAAATGAAGAATCTTGAGCTTTTGCCCATCTTTGTCCTTAGCATTTTGAGGGGTCCACATCTCTATTCCATGCCATGCCAATCACCGAACATCCTGAAATATTTATCTTGAACAGATATTAGTTCAATGGGCTATATATGTTGTTATGAATTACCAAAATCACCCGGGGATTAGTTGCACTTTCAGTACCTTTACGGAAATCACATTAGGAGAAGCTACAAAACTCCTTGATAATATTATGACAAATTATTCTCAATGGCACACTGAAAGAGCTCCGACTAGTAAAAAGGTAAACTCTGTCGAAAAAATTAATACTTTGAGTGATAAAATGGAAGCTCTTATGAAAATGGTTGCTAGTAAAAGTGCCCATGTTGATCCTAATGATGTGCCATTACCTAATTTGATTGAGCAAAATAATGATTCCATTGATGTGAATTTTATCTCTAGAAATAATTTCAACAACAACGTTTATAGGGGTAATTTCAATGCCAAACCGTTTCCCAGAAATTCCTCTAATAATTATGGTAATTCCTATAATAATAATAGGATACTATCTGATCTTTCAAATAATATTAAATCAGACAAAGCGGCAAAACTCCCCATGTTTGTCTCCAAAATACTGGAATTTGGACGTCCGGACAGCTTCGCGGACTAATACAGATTCCCATTGGACGGCCGGACATATACCGATGTTTTGCGGGTCTTCCTGGAAAATGCCCTTACCTACATAGTGTGCTTGATGATTTTGTTCTACGTCAAAGTACTCAAAGGATGCCCCAACAGCATGGCTAGATATGGTAAAGTGTTTGAAAATTGACTCGTGCTCACCTTGGTATAGCTAGATTTTTCAATTATTGCTTCATTGTGTTTTGGTTAATGTAGCCTAGCATGTTTTCTCGTTCTATTTGTTGTTTAAATTCTATTTTTGTCTATTATCTACGAGGCAATTTTTTAATTTCTGTCTTCTCATCGCATTGTTCTTATAATATAAAAATGACACATATGTTGGTGCATGTTTGAAAAAATTTATACCATACACTAGTTGTCATATAATTGTGCGCTCTACTCTTGTCTTGGATTACATATCCATTTAGTCCGCTCTCAGCTATTGCACACATTGCCTGGCAGAGACGTGGTTACAAAGTGAATTGTCTTTTTTGTAGTAGATGTCGAACCTGCTGCTCAGTTGGGGTTGTACCAGGGGTATGCCGGAAAACAAAAATTGAGCCCACCATGCCGACCTCAGGGCCTAGCAGGCCACCCTGCGGCCCAGGTTGTTCAGTATGCTGATAGGTTAGCTTTTAAAAGAACTCTCAACTTCGAGAGCAATGCGACAACTCAAGATCCAGTTGGACTCTTAGGTCAGTCGGATCGTAGTAGGACTCTTGTAACCACAAGCCTCACTTGAAGGAAATATGCCCTAGAGGCAATAATAAAGTTATTATTTATTTTCTTATATCATGATAAATGTTTATTATTCATGCTAGAATTGTATTAACCGGAAACTTAATACATGTGTGAATACATAGACACATAGAGTGTCACTAGCATGCCTCTACTTGACTAGCTCGTTGAATCAAAGATGGTTAAGTTTCCTAGCCATAGACATGAGTTGTCATTTGATTAATGGGATCACATCATGGGAGAATGATGTGATTGACTTGAACCATTCCATTAGCTTAGCACGATGATCGTTTGGTTTGTTGCTACTGCTTTCTTCATGACTTATACATGTTCCTCTGACTATGAGATTATGCAACTCCCGAATACCGGAGGAGCACTTTGTGTGCTACCAAACGTCACAACATAATTGGGTGATTATAAAGGTGCTCTACAAGTGTCTCCGATGGTACTTGTTGAGTTGGCATAGACCGAGATTAGGATTTGTCACTCCGATTGTCGCAGAGGTATCTCTGGGCCCTGATAACCCACAAGTATAGGGGATCGCAACAGCTTTCGAGGGTAGAGTATCCAACCCAAATTTATTGATTCGACACAAGGGGAGCCAAAGAATATTCTCAAGTATTAGCAGCTGAGTTGTCAATTCAACCACACCTGGAAACTTAGTATCTGCAGCAAAGTATTTAGTAGCAAAGTAATATGATAGTAGTGGTAACGGCAACAAAAGCAAAGACAACAAAAGTAATGTTTTTGGTATTTTGTAGTGATTGTAACAGTAGTAGCGGAAAAGTAAATAAGCGTAAACCAGTATATGGAAAACTCGTAGGCACCGGATCAGTGATGGATAATTATGCCGGATGCGGTTCATCATGTAACAGTCATAACATAGGGGGACACAGAACTAGCTCCAATTCATCACTGTAATGTAGGCATGTATTCCGTATATAGTCATACGTGCTTATGAAAAAGAACTTGCATGACATCTTTTGTCCTACCCTCCCGTGACAGCGGGGTCCTATTGGAAACTTAGGGATATTAAGGCCTCCTTTTAATAGACAACTGAAACAAAGCATTAGCACATAGTGAATACATGAACTCCTCAAACTACGGTCATCACCAGGAGTGGTCCCGATTATTGTCACTTCAGGGTTGCCGGATCATAACACATAGTAGGTGACTATAGACTTGCAAGATAGGATCTAGAACTCTCATATATTGATGAAAACATAATAGGTTCAGATCTGAAATCATGGCACCCAGGCCCTAGTGACAAGCATTAAGCATAGCAAAGTCATAGCAACATCAATCTCAGAACATAATGGATACTAGGGATCAAACCCTAACAAAACTAACTCGATTACATGATAAATCTCATCCAACCCATCACCGTCCAGCAAGCCTATGATGGAATTACTCACGCACGGCGGTGAGCATCATGAAATTGGTGATGGAGGATGGTTGATGATGACGACGGCGACGAATCCCCCTCTCCGGAGCCCCGAACGGACTCCAGATCAGCCCTCCCGAGAGGTTTTAGGGCTTGGTGGCGGCTCCGTATCGTAAAACGCGATGATTTCTTCTCTCTTATTTTTTTCTCTTCGAAAGCAAATATATAGAGTTGGAGTTGGCGTCGGAGGGTCTCCAGGGGGACCACGAGGTAGGGGGCACGCCCTAGGGGGGGCACCCCCACCCTCGTGGAAAGGGTGTGGGCCCCCTGGTCTTCATCTTTGGCGAGGATTTTTTATTTTTTTTCTAAGATGTCTCGTGGAGTTTCAGGTCATTCCGAGAATATTTGTTTTCTGCACATAAAACAACATCATGGCAATTCTGCTGAAAACAGCGTCAGTCCGGGTTAGTTCCATTCAAATCATACAAATTAGAGTCCAAATCAAGGGCAAAAGTGTTTGGAAAAGTAGATACGACGGAGATGTATCAACTCCCCCAAGCTTAAACCCTTGCTTGTCCTCAAGCAATTCAGTTGACAAACTGAAAGAAAGAAAAACTTTTACAAACTCTGTTTGCTCTTGTTATTGTAACTATGTCAAGCCAGCATTCAAGTTTTCAGCATAGATCATAACTAACCACATTTGCAATAATTCTCAGGTCTCATAATTACTCATATCAATAGCACAATCAACTAGCAAGTCATAATAATAAATCTCGAATGACAACACTTTCTCAAAACAATCATAATATGATATAACAAGATTGTATCTCGCTAGCCCTTTCTGAGACCGCAAAACATAAATGCAGAGCACCTTTAAAGATCAAGGACTGACTAGACATTGTAATTCATGGTAAAAGAGATCCAATCATAGTCATACCCAAGATAAATTAACAGTGATGAATGCAAATGACAGTTGTGCTCTCCAGCTAGTGCTTTTTAATAAGAGGGTGATGACTCAACATAAAAGTAAATGGATAGTCCCTTCGTAGAGGGAAGCAGGGATTTGTAGAGGTGCCAGAGCTCGGTTTTGAAATAGAGATAAATTGTATTTTGAGCAGTATACTTTCATTGTCAACATAACAACTAAGAGATGGCGATATCTTCCATGCTAAACACATTATAGGCGGTTCCCAAACAGAATGGCAAATTTTATACTCCCCCTCCAACAACAAACATCAATCCATGGCTTGCTCGAAACAACGAGTGCCTCCAACATACATCAGGTCCCAGGGGGAGTTTTGTGTGCAGTTAATTTTGATTTAGTTTGCATAAAGCATGGGACTGGGCATCCCGGTGACCAGCCATTTTCTCATGAGTGAGAAGCGAAGTCCACTCCTCTTGAGAATAACCCGCCTAACACGGAAGATAAGGACAACCTTTGTTGATACATGAGCTATTCGAGCATACAAAACAGAATGTTTATTTGAAGGTTTAGAGTTTGGCACATACAAATTTACTTGGAACGGCAGGTAGATACCGCATATAGGAAGGTATAGTGGACTCATCTGGAATAACTTTGGGGTTTAAGGGATTGGATGCACAAGCAGTATTCCCGCTTAGTACAGGTGAAGGCTAGCAAAAGACTGGGAAGCGACCAACTAGAGAGCGACAACAACCATGTACATGCATTAAAATTAATAAACATTGGATGCAAGCATGAGTAGGATATAATCCACCATGAACATAAATATCGTGAAGGCTATGTTGATTTGTTTCAACTACATGCGTGAACATGTGCCAAGTCAAGTCACTTAAATCATTCAAAGGAGGATACCACCCCATCATACCACATCATAATCATCGCAATAGCATGTTGGCACACAAGGTAAATCATTATAACTCATAGCTAATCAAGCATGGCACAAGCAACTATGATCTCTAATTGTCATTGCAAACATGTTTATTCATAATAAGCTGAATCAAGAATGCGGGACTCATCATATTTACAAAAACAAAAGAGGTCGAGTTCATACCAGCTTTTCTCATCTCAGTCAGTCCATCATATATCATCATAATTGCCTTTCACTTGCACGACCGAATGGTGTGAATAATAATAAGAGTGTACGTGCATTGGACTAAGCTGGAATCTGCGAGCATTCAATAAACAGGAGAAGACAAGGCAATATGGGCTCTTTGGTTAATTCAACAACAATGCATATAAGAGCCACTTCAACAATTTAATTATGGTCTTCTCCTACCGACCCCCAAAGAAAAGAAAAGAAATAAAACTATTTACACGGGAGAGCTCCCAACAAGCAAAAGAAGAACGGGAAATATTTTTGGGTTTTCTTTTTAATTATTACTACTACAGCAGAAAAATAAACTACTACTAATTTTTTTGGTTTTTCTTAAGGTTTAACAAGCACACAAGAAGAAAGCAGGAAAAAGAAAATAAACTAGCATGGATAATACAATGAAAAAGTATGAGCACCGACATCTAGCAATGAGTGTGTGTGAACATAAATGTAATGTTGGTGAGAAATATGCACTCCCCCAAGCTTAGGCTTTTGGCCTAAGTTGGTCTATGGCCACGGCTGGCCTGGCGGATATCCATAATAATAGTTGTTGGGGTCGTACTGTGATGAAGAAGAAGAAGGCTCCAATTGCCACTGGCTGGCAATCATCTCCGGATCCCACTGATAGTTAGACTATCGTGAAGGATCAAATTGTGGTTCCGGTTCTGGTTCCTCGGCTGGTGCAGGGTTCCGGTAGGCGTGAATAGCTGCCAACGGAACAAGGTACGTGCCTGCAGTCAAATCAAACAAAGAAGGAGCAGGCAAGGTAATAGTCTCAGGATGATGTTTATTAAAGAACAATTGATACTTAAGCTCCCCTGCCCTATTCTTAACAATAAAATCATGTGCCACCATACTTTTATGATCTATATAAACACGGGGTAGCACCTTTTCTTCCTTCTCAGCATGCCTAATAGGTATGTTAAAATGTGTGGCTAGGCGTGTAGCATAAATGCCTCCAAAGATGGGGCCCTTAGTACGGTTCATATTTAACCGTCTGGCAATAATATCGCCCAAACTAAAAGTGTTATCACTGCATAAACCTTGGAGTAGAATAATTAAATCAGGGATACTAAGGTTTCCACTGTTTCCGCGTCCAATTAAACAACGACTAGCAAATAATGCAAAGTAACGTAAAACAGGAAAATGTATGCTAGTGATTCGTGCATCGAAAACCTTCCTGGTTTCTCCTACAGTGATATTATTAATAAATCCCTCCACATCATCATGGTGTGGTTCTTCTGTCTTGCCCTCAAAAGGGACTAAACAAATACGACAGAAATCATAAAGTGACATCTCCTTAGGCTCATCATATAAATGAAATTCCACCGTAGGTGGTGAGTTCCTAGGATGAAAATAAAAGTTTTGCACAAAGGTATTTGTGAGTAAGAGATACTGATCGCATTGGTCGTGGAGGAAAGCGGTGAGGCCTGCATTGTGAGCCAACTCATGAAAATCTTCATAGATATCGTCTGCTCTCAAGAAATCATCAGAAGGCCATTCACACGCCCGAATCTCCGTGGTGTGTGGCAAATTATACTTAGGCTTCGGTGCCTTTTCCTTCGAGCTTTGGCTCGATGAGCCCCTCAATAATCTCCTCATCATTTTCTGAAAAATTATGAAATTTTTAGTAACTTCAAA
Organism: Triticum aestivum; assembly: GCF_018294505.1. Classification (NCBI taxonomy): domain Eukaryota; kingdom Viridiplantae; phylum Streptophyta; class Magnoliopsida; order Poales; family Poaceae; genus Triticum; species Triticum aestivum. Next base: position 583,439,153 of record NC_057806.1, on the reverse strand, counting down.
ATAAAAGTAACCAAACTCAATAAAACTGATAGCAACTACTCCTACAAGTGCCTAGAGCCTATATCAAGCATTAGAACTACTTGGAACCATATAAATTTGACATGCAAACTCAAGAACATGGTCACCTATGCAGCACAAATTTGCAATGAATAAAGCACTAGAACAAAAACTAATTGGGCCAATGGAGGAGTCACATACCAAGGAACAATCTCCCCAAGCAGTTTAGCAAGAGGTGCTTTGAGCAAGGAGATCGAAAATCACCGCAAAAGTGGTTGGAACTCGTGCTTGAGTTGGTTTTTCGGGTTTGTGTGAGACAGAGGAAGAAGATGGGTGCTGGGATAAGTGGAGGAGGGCCACCGTGGGCCCACGAGGCAGGGGCGCGCCCTATAGGGGGGGCGGCGCCCACCACCCTCGTGGCCAGGTGGCAGCTCCTCCCGTGGTAATTTTTGCGCAGTAAATCCTCAAATATTCCCGAAAAAATCATATTAAATTGGCATGTCATTCTGAGGACTTTTATTTTCGGGTTATTTTTATATTGCACGGATAATCAGAAAACAGACAGAAAAATACTATTTTTACTTTATTTTTACTAAATAACAGAAAATATAGAGAGGGTACAGAAGTTTGTGCTTCTAGTTTCATCCATCTCATGCTCACCAAAAAGAATCCACTAACAAGGTTGATCAAGTCTTGTTAACAAACTCATTCCGATTAACATGAAATCGGAGAAACTTCGAATAACACTAAGTTACCTCAACGGGGATATGCACATCCCCTATAATAATTATATCATATTTCTTTTTGACAGTAGGAAGAGGAAATTCAAAACGTCGAATTATAATCGATGGAATTTTTCCAATGGAGTTGATACTATGAACTTGAGGTTGTTTCCTCGGAAGGTGTACCGTATGCTCATTACCATTAACATGAAAAGTGACATTGCCTTTGTTGCAATCAATAACAGCCCCTGTAGTATTAAGAAAAGGTCTTCCAAGAATAATAGACATACTATCATCCTCGGGAATATCAAGAATAACCAAGTCCGTTAAAATAGTAACGTTTGCAACCACAACAGGCACATCCTCACAAATACCGACAGGTATAGCAGTTGATTTATCAGCCATTTGCAAAGATATTTCAGTAGGTGTCAGCTTATTCAAGTCAAGTCTACGATATAAAGAGAGAGGCATAACACTAACACCGGCTCCAAGATCACATAAAGCAGTTTTAATATAATTTCTTTTAATGGAGCAAGGTATAGTAGGTACTCCGGGGTCTCCAAGTTTCTTTGGTATTCCACCCTTAAAAGTATAATTAGCAAGCATGGTGGAAATTTTAGCTTCCGGTATCTTTCTTTTATTAGTAATGATATCCTTCATATATTTAGCATAAGGATTTGTTTTGAGCACATCAGTTAATCGCATACGCAAAAAGATAGGCCTAATCATTTCAGCAAAGCGCTCAAAATCCTCATCATCCTTTTTCTTGGATGGTTTTGGAGGAAAAGGCATGGGTTTCTGAACCCAAGGTTCCCTTTCTTTACCATGTTTCCTAGCAACAAAGTCTCTTTTATCATAACGTTGATTCTTTGATTGTGGGTTATCAAGATCAACAGCAGGTTCAATTTCTACATCATTGTCATTACTAGGTTGAGCATCATCATGAACATCATCATTAATATTTTCATTAGGTTCATGTTCATTACCAGATTGTGTTTCAGCATCAGTCCTAGATATATCATTTGGATTATCAGGTGGTTCAGCAATAGGTTCACTAGAAGTTTGCACAGTTCTATCATTTTTCTTTTTCTTCTTTTTAGAAGAACTAGGAACATCAATATTATTTCTCTGAGAATCTTGCTCGATTCTCTTTGGGTGGCCTTCAGGATACAAAGGTTCCTGAGTCATTCTACCAGTTCTAGTAGCCACTCTAACAGCATAATCATTTTTCTTACTATTAATTTCATCAAGCACTTCTTTTTGAGCTTTAAGTACTTGTTCTACTTGCGTGGTAACCATAGAAGCATGTTTGCTAACAAGTTTAAGTTCACCTTTAATATCAGCCATGTAATCACCCAAGCATTTAATCATATAAGCATTTTCTTTTAATTGTCTACCAAAATAAGCATTGAAGTTGTCTTGCTTATACATAAAGTTATCAAACTCATCCAAGCACTGACTAGCAATTTTAGTCAGAGGAACTTCAGCTTTATCATATCTATAGAGAGAATTTACCTTTACTACCTGTGTCGGGATATCAGGATCAGGAGGTTTTCAGTAAATAAAGAATTGAGATCATAAGTTTCTTCAACAGGCGGTATGTTAAGACCATGTATTTCTTCAATAGGAGGTAAATTCTTAACGTCTTCAGCTTTAATACCTTTTTTCTTTCATAGATTTCTTTGCCTCTTGCATATCTTCGGGGCTGAGAAATAGAACACCTCTCTTCTTCGGAGTTGGTTTAGGAATAGACTCAGCAATTGGAGCAGGAGCTGGTTCAGGAGCTTGCTCAGGAGGTGCCCAATTATTTTCATTTGTCAACATATTATTCAATAGAATTTCAGCTTCATCCGGTGTTCTTTCCCTGAAAAGAGAACCAGCACAACTATCCAGGTAATCTCTGGAAGCATCGGTTAGTCCATTATAAAAGATATCAAGTATTTCGGGTTTCTTAAGAGGATAATCAGGCAAAGCATTAAGTAACTTGAGAAGCCTCCCCCAAGCTTGTGGGAGACTCTCTTCTTTAATTTGCACGAAGTTGTATATCCCTCAAAGTAGCTTGTTTCTTATGAGCAGGGAAATATTTAGCACAGAAGTAATAAATCATATCCTGGGGACTACGCACACAACTAGGATCAAGAGAATTAAATCATATCTTAGCATCACCCTTTAATGAGAATGGAAATATTTTGAGTATATAAAAGTAACGCGATCTCTCATCATTAGTAAACAGGGCAGCTATATTATCTAACTTAGTAAGATGTGCCACAACAGTTTTAGATTCATAGCCATAAAACGGATCAGATTCAACCAAAGTAATTATATCAGGATCAACAGAGAATTCATAATCCTTATCAGGAACACATATAGGTGAAGTAGCAAAAGCAGGGTCAGGTTTCATTCTATCTCTAAGTGATTCTTTGTTCCATTTAATTAATAACCTCTTAAGCTCATATCTATCCTTGCAAGCGAAAATAGCGACAGAAGATTCCTTATCAAAAAGATAACCTTCAGGGATAACAGGCATATTTTCATCATCACTATCATCATCGTATTCAGATTCAATAATTTCTTTTTCTCTAGCCCTAGCAATTTGTTCATCAAGAAATTCACCAAGGGGCACAGTAGTATCAGACATAGAAGCAGTTTCATCATAAATATCATGCATAGTAGAAGTGGCATCATCAATAACATGCGACATATCAGAACGAATAGCAGAAGCAGGTGTAGGTGTCGCTAGCTTACTCATAACAGAAGGTGAATCAAGTGCAGAGCTAGATGGCAGTTCCTTACCTCCCCTCGTAGTTGAGGGATAGATCTTGGTTTTTGGATCTCTCAAGTTCTTCATAATGATAAGCAGATATAAATCCTAAGTGACTCAAAGAAGAGCTATGCTCTCCGGCAACGGCGCTAGAAATTAGTCTTGATAACCCACAAGTATAGGGGATCGCAACAGCTTTCGAGGGTAGAGTATTCAACCCAAATTTATTGATTCGACACAAGGGGAACCAAAGAATATTCTCAAGTATTAGCAGCTGAGTTGTCAATTCAACCACACCTGGAAACTTAGTATCTGCAGCAAAGTATTTAGTAGCAAAGTAATATGATAATAGTGGTAACGGCAACAAAAGTAAAGACAGCAAAAGTAATGTTTTTGGTATTTTGTAGTGATTGTAACAGTAGCAGCAGAAAAGTAAATAAGCGTAAACCAGTATATGGAAAACTCGTAGGCACCGGATCAGTGATGGATAATTATGCTGGATGCGGTTCATCATGTAACAGTCATAACATAGGGTGACACAGAACTAGCTCCAATTCATCAATGTAATGTAGGCATGTATTCCGTATATAGTCATACGTGCTTATGGAAAAGAACTTGCATGACATCTTTTGTCCTACCCTCCTATGGCAGCGGGGTCCTATTGGAAACTTAGGGATATTAAGGCCTCCTTTTAATAGAGAACCGGAACAAAGCATTGGCACATAGTGAATACATGAACTCCTCAAACTACGGTCATCACCGGGAGTGGTCCTGATTATTGTCACTTCGGGGTTGCCGGATCATAACACATAGTAGGTGACTATAGACTTGCAAGATAGGATCTAGAACTCTCATATATTGATGAAAACATAATAGGTTCAGATCTGAAATCATGGCACTCGGGCCCTAGTGACAAGCATTAAGCATAGAAAAGTCATAGCAACATCAATCTCAGAACATAATGGATAGTAGGGATCAAACCCTAACAAAACTAACTCGATTACATGATAAATCTTATCCAACCCATCACCGTCCAGCAAGCCTACGATGGAATTACTCATGCACGGCGGTGAGCATCATGAAATTGGTGATGGAGGATGGTTGATGATGACGACAGTGATGAATCACCCTCTCCGGAGCCCCGAACGGACTCCAGATCAGCCCTCCTGAGAGGTTTTAGGGCTTGGCGGCGGCTCCGTATCGTAAAATGTGATGATTTCTTCTCTCTTATTTTTTCTCTCTCCGAAAGCAAATATATAGACTTGGAGTTGGCGTCGGAGGGTCTCCAGGGGGCCGACGAGGTAGGGGGCGCGCCCTAGGGGGGGGCACCCTCGTGGAAAGGGTGTGGGCCCCCTGGTCTTCATCTTTGGCGAGGATTTTTTATTGTTTTTTCTAAGATGTTCCGTGGAGTTTCAGGTTATTCCAAGAATAGTTGTTTTCTGCACATAAAACAACATCATGGCAATTCTGCTGAAAACAGCGTCAGTCCGGGTTAGTTCCATTCAAATCATACAAATTAGAGTCCAAAACAAGGGCAAAAGTGTTTGGAAAAGTAGATACGATGGAGACGTATCAGGCCCTCTCGGTAATGCACATCACTATAAGCCTTGCAAGCAATGTGACTAATGAGTTAGTTATAGGATGATGCATTACGGAACGAGTAAAGAGACTTGCCGGGAATGAGATTGAACTAGGTATTAAGATACCGATGATCGAATCTCGGGCAAGTAACATACCGATGACAAAGGGAACAACGTATGTTGTTATGCGGTTTGACCGATAAAGATCTTCGTAGAATATGTAGGAACCAATATGAGCATCCAGGTTCTGCTATTGGCTATTGACCGGAGACGAGTCTCGATCATGTCTACATAGTTCTTGAACCCATAGGGTCCGCACGCTTAAAGTTCGGTGACGATCGATATTATGAGTTTATGTGTTTTGATGTACCGAAGGTAGTTCGGAGTCCCTGATGTGATCACGGACATGACAAGGAGTCTCAAAATGGTCGAGACATAAAGATTGATATATTGGACGGCTATATTCGGACACTAGAAGTGTTCCGGATGGTTTCGGAGAAAACCGGAGTGCTGGAGGGGTTATCGGAACCCCTCGGGGACGTATTGGGCCTTAGTGGGCCTGAGGGGAGAAAGAGGACAGCAGCCCAGGAGGTGGCGCGCCCCTCCCATGAGGAGTCTGAATTGGACTAGGGGAGGGGGCGCGGCCCCTCTTTCCATCTCCATCTCCCTCTCTTTCCTTCCCCCTTTCTAGTAGGACTAGGAAAGGATGAATCCTACTCCTACTAGGAGGAGGATTCCTCCTCTCCTTGGGGCGCACCAAGGCCGGCCGGCCTCCCCCCTTGCTCCTTTATATACGGGGGCGAGGAGGCACCCAAAGATACACAAGTTGATTGCTCCAAGCCGTGTGCGGTGCCCCCCTCCACCATAATCCACCTCGATCATATCGTAGCAGTGCTTAGGCGAAGCCCTGCATCGGTAGCAACATCATCACCGTCATCACGCCGCCGTGCTGACGGAACTCTCCCTTGAAGCTCTGCTGGATCGGAGTTCGTGGGACGTCATCGAGCTGAATGTGTGCTGAACTCGGAGGTGCCGTGCGTTCGGTACTTGGATCGGTCGGATCGTGAAGATGTACAACTACATCAACCGCGTTGTCATAACGCTTCTGCTTATGGTCTACGAGGGTACGTGGACGATACTCTCCCCTCTCATTGCTATGCATCACCATGATCTTGCGTGTGCGTAGGATTTTTTTGAAATTACTGCGTTCCCCAACAGTGGCATCCGAGCCAGGTTTATGCGTAGATGTTATATGCATGAGTAGAACACAAAGGAGTTGTGGGCATGGGTATATACATATTGCTTGCCGTCACTAGTTGATTCTTGATTCAGCGGCATTGTTGGATGAAGCGGCTCAGACCGACATTACGCGTACGCTTACGCGAGACTGGTTCTACTGACATGCTTCGCACACAGGTAGCTAGTGGGTGTCTGTTTCTCCAGCTTTAGTTGAATCGGATTCAATGAACATGGTTCTTTCTGAAGATCAAAAAGCAATCACTATACCGCGTTGTGGTTTTTGATGCGTAGGTAAGAACGGTTCTTACTCAGCCCGTAGCAGCCACGTAAAACTTGCAACAACAAAGTAGAGGACGTCTAACTTGTTTTTGCAGGGCATGTTGTGATGTGATATGGTCAAGATATGATGCTAAATTTTATTGTATGAGATGATCATGTTTTGTAACACTATTATCAGAAACTCGCAGGAGCCATATGGTTGTCGCTTTATTGTATGAAATGCAATCGCCATGTAATTGCTTTACTTGATCACTAAGCGGTAGCGATAGTCGTGGAAGCAATAGTTGGCGTGACGACAACGATGCTTCGATGGAGATCAGGTGTCAAGCCGGTGACGATGGTGATCATGATGGTGCTTTGGTGATGAAGATCACAGGCACAAGATGATGATGGACATATCATATCACTTATATTGATTTCATGTGATGTTTATCTTTTATGCATCTTATTTTGATTAGATTGACGGTAGCATTATAAGATGATCTCTCACTAAATTTCAAGGTATAAGTGTTCTCCCTGAGTATGCACCGTTGCGAAAGTTCGTCGTGCCGAGACACCACGTGATGATCGGGTGTGATAAGCTCTACGTTCACATAAATGGGTGCAAGCCAGTTTTGCACACGCAGAATACTCGGGTTAAACTTGACGAGCCTAGCATATGCAGATATGGCCTCGGAACACTGAGACCGAAAGGTCAAACGTGAATCATATAGTAGATATGATCAACATAGTGATGTTCACCATTGAAAACTACTCCATCTCACATGATGATCGGACATGGTTTAGTTGATTTGGATCACGTGATCATTTAGATGACGAGAGGGATGTCTATCTAAGTGGGAGTTCTTAAGTAATATGATTAATTGAACTTTAATTTATCATGAACTTAGTCCTGATAGTATTTGCATCTATGTTGTAGATCAATACCTTGGGATGTAGCTCCCCATTTATTTTTGATATGTTCCTAGAGAAAACTATGTTGAAAGATGTTAGTAGCAATGATGCGGACTAGCTATGTGATCTGAGGATTATCCTCATTGTTGCACATAAAATTATGTCCTTAATGCACCGCTAGGTGACAGAACTATTGCTGGAGCAGATGCAGACGTTATGAACATTTTGACAAGATCGGTATGATGACTACTTGATAGTTTAGTGCACCATGCTTTACAGCTTAGAACTGGGACTTCAAAAATGTTTTGAATGCCACAGAACGTATAAGATGTTCTAAGAGTTGAAATTGGTATTTCATACTCATGCCCGTTTCAAGAGGTATGAGACCTCTGACAGTACTTTGTCTACAAGATGGAGGAGAATAGCTCAACGAGTGAGCATGTGCTTAGAATGTCTGAGTACTACAATCACTTGAATCAAGTGGGAGTTAATCTTCCCGATAAGATAGTGATTAACAGAGTTCTCTAGTCACTATCACCAAGTTACTAGAACATCATGATGAACTATAATATGCAAGGGATAACGAAAACAATTCCCAAAACTCTTCGCGATGCTGAAATCGGCGAAGGTAGAAATCAAGAAAAAGCATCAAGTGTTGATGGTTGACAAGACCACTAGTTTCAAGTAAAAGGGCAAGGGAAAGAAAGGGAACTTCAAGAAGAATGGCAAGCAAGTTGCCACTCCCATGAAGAAGCCCAAAGCTAGACCCAAGCCTGAAATTGAGTGCTTCTATTGCAAAGGAAATAGTCACTGGAAGTGGAACTACCCTAGATACTTGGCGGATAAGAAGGATGGCAAAGTGAATAAAGGTATATTTGATATACATGTTATTGATGTGTACTTTACTAGTGTTTATAGCAAACCCCTCAATATTTGATACTAGTTCAGTTGCTAAGATTAGTAACTCAAAACGGGAGTTGCAGAATGAACAAAGACTAGTTAAGGGTGAAGTGACGATATGTGTTGGAAGTGGTTCCAAGATTGATATGATAATCATCGCACACTCCCTATACTTTTGAGATTAGTGTTGAACCTAAATAAATGTTGTTTGGTGTTTGCGTTAAGCATGAATATGATTTGATCATGTTTACTGTAATACGGTTATTCATTTAAAGTCGGAGAATAATTGTTGTTCTGTTTACATGAATAAAACCATCAATGGTCATACACCCAAGGTGAATGGTTTATTGAATCTCAGCCGTAGTGATACACATATTCATAATATTGAAGCCAAAAGATGCAAAGTTAATAATGATAGTGCAACTTATTTGTGGCAGTTCCGTTTAGGTCATATTGGTGTAAAGCGCATGAAGAAAATCCATGCTGATGGGTTTTTGGGATCACTTGATTATGAATTACTTGGTGCTTGCGAACCATGCCTCATGGGCAAGATGACTAAAACGCCGTTCTCCGGAACTATGGAGCGAGCAACAGATTTGTTGGAAATCATACATATTGATGTGTGTGGTCCGATGAATGTTGAGGCTCGCGGCGGGTATCGTTATTTTCTCACCTTCACAGATGATTTAAGCAGATATGGGTATATCTACTTGATGAAACATAAGTCTGAAACATTTGAAAAGTTCAAAGAATTTTAGAGTGAAGTGGAAAATCATCGTAACAAGAAAATAAAGTTTCTACGATCTGATTGTGGAGGAGAATATTTGAGTTATGAGTTTGGTCTTCATTTGAAACAATGTAGAATAGTTCCGCAACTCACGCCACTCGGAACACCACAGCGTAATGGTGTGTCTGAACGTCGTAATCATACTTTACTAGATATGGTGCGATCTATGATGTCTCTTACTGATTTACCGCTATCGTTTTTGGGTTATGCTTTAGAGACAGCTGCATTCACGTTAAATAGGGCACCATCTAAATCCGTTGAGACGACGCCTTATGAACTGTGGTTTGGCAATAAACCAAAGTTGTCGTTTCTTAAAATTTGGGGATACGATGCTTATGTGAAAAAGCTTCAACCTGATAAGCTCGAACCCAAATCGGAGAAATGTGTCTTCATAGGATACCCAAAGGAAACTGTTGGGTACACCTTCTATCACATATCCGAAGGCAAGACATTCGTTGCTAAGAATGGATCCTTTCTAGAGAAGGAGTTTCTCTCGAAAAAAGTGAGTGGGAGGAAAGTAGAACTTGATGAGGTAACTATACCTGCTCCCTTACTGGAAAGTAGTTCATCACAAAAATCTGTTCATGTGACTCCTACACCAATTAGGGAGGAAGCTAATGATGAAGATCATGTAACTTCAGATCAAGTTACTACCAAACCTCTTAGGTCAACCAGAGTAAGGTCCGCACCAGAGTGGTACAGTAATCCTATTCTGGAAATCATGTTACTAGACCATGATGAACCCACGAACTATGAGGAAGCGATGATGAGCCCAGATTCCGCAAAATGGCTTGAGGCCATGAAATCTAAGATGGGATCCATGTATGAGAAGTATGGACTTTGATTGACTTGCCCGATGATCGGTAAGTCATTAAGAATAAATGGATCTTCAAGAGGAAGACGGACGCTGATAGTAGTGTTACTATCTACAAAGCTCGAATTGTCACAAAATGTTTTCGACAAGTTCAAGGTGTTGACTACGATGATATTTTCTCACTCGTATCGATGCTTAAAAGTATATCCGAATCATGTTAGCAGTTGCCGTATTTTATGAAATCTGGCAAATGGATTTCAAAACTGCATTCTTTAATGGATTTCTGAAATAAGAGTTGTATATGATGCAACCAAAAGGTTTTGTAGATCCTAAAGGTGCTAACAAAGTGAGCAAGCTCCAGCGATCCATCGATGGACTGGTGCAAGCATCTCGGAGTTGGAATATATGCTTTGATAAAGTAATCAAAACATATGGTTTTATACAGACTTGCGGTGAAGTCTGTATTTACAAGAAAGTGAGTGGGAGCACTACAGCATTTTTGATAAGTGTATGTGAATGACATATTGTTGATTGGAAATAATGTAGAATTTTGTGGAAGGCATAAAAGAGTGTTTGAAAGGAGTTTTTCAAAGAAGACCTTGGTAAAGCTACTTACATACTGAGCATCAAGATCTATAGAGATATATCAAAATGCTTGATATATTTTCAATGAGTACAGACCTTGACAAGATTTTGAAGTAGTTCAAAATGGAACAGTCAAAGAAGGAGTTCTTGCCTGTGTTACAAGGTGTGAAGTTGAGTAAAGACTCAAAACCCGACCACAACAGAAAATAGAAAGAGAATGAAAAGTCATTCCCTATTCCTCAGTCATAGGTTCTATAAAGTATGCTATGCTATGTACCAGATCTATTGTATACCTTAGCATGATTTTGGCAAGGGAGTACAATAGTGATCTAGGAGTAGATCATCGAACAACGGTCAAAATTATCCTTAGAGGACTAAGGAAATATTTCTCGGTTATGGAGGTGATAAAAGAGTTCGTCGTAAAGAGTTACGTCGATGCAAGCTTTTGACACCGATCTAGATGACTCTAAGTCTCGATCTAGATACATATTGAAAGTGGGAGCAATTAGCTAGAGTAGCTCTGAGCAAAGCATTGTAGACATTGAAAATTTGCAAAATACATACGGCTCTGAATGTGGCAGATCCGTTGACTAAATTTCTCTCACAAGTAAAACATGATCACTCTTTGGGTGTTAATCACATAGAAATGTGAACTAGATTATTGACTCTAGTAAACCCTTTGGGTGTTAGTCACATGGAGATATGAACTAATCACATAAAGATGTGAACTAGATTATTGACTCTAGTACAAGTGGGAGACTGAAGGAAATATGCCCTAGAGGCAATAATAAAGTTATTATTTATTTCCTTATATCATGATAAATGTTTATTATTCATTCTAGAATTGTATTAACCGGAAACTTAGTACATGTGTGAATACATAGACAAACAGAGTGTCACTAGTATGCCTCTACTTGACTAGCTCGTTGAATCAAAGATGGTTAAGTTTCCTAGCCATAGACATGAGTTGTCATTTGATTAACGGGATCACATCATTGGAGAATGATGTGATTGACTTGACCCATTCTGTTAGCTTGGCACGATGATCGTTTAGTTTGTTGCTACTGCTTTCTTCATGACTTATACATGTTCCTCTGACTATGAGATTATGCAACTCCCGAATACCGGAGGAACACTTTGTGTGCTACCAAACATCACAACGTAACTGGGTGATTATAAAGGTGCTCTACAGGTGTCTCAGATGGTACTTGTTGAGTTGGCATAGATCGAGATTAGGATTTGTCACTCCGATTGTCGGAGAGATATCTCTGGGCCCTATCGGTAATGCACATCACTATAAGCCTTGCAAGCAATGTGACTAATGAGTTAGTTGTGGTATGATGCATTATGGAACGAGTAAAGAGACTTGCCGGTAACGATAAGGAACTAGGTATTAAGATACCAACGATCGAATCTCGGGCAAGTAACATACTGATGACAAAGGGAACAATGTATGTTGTTATGCGGTTTGATCGATAAAGATCTTCGTAGAATATGTAGGAACCAATATGAGCATCCAGGTTCCGCTATTGGTTATTGACCGGAGACGAGTCTCGGTCATGTCTACATAGTTCTCGAACCCGTAGGGTCCGCACGCTTAAAGTTTGGTGATGACCGGTATTATGAGTTTATGTGTTTTGATGTATCGAAGGTAGTTCGGAGTCCCGGATTTGATCAAGGACATGACGAGGAGTCTTGAAATGGTCGAGACATAAAGATTGATATATTGGACGGCTATATTCAGACATCGGAAGTGTTCCGGAGAAAATCGGAGTGCCGGAGGGGTTACCGAAACCCCCGCGGGGAAATATTGGGCCTTAGTGGGCCTGAGGGGATAAAGAGGGCAGCAGCCTAGGAGGTGGCGCCCCCCCTCCCATAAGTAGTCCGAATTGGACTAGGGGAGGGGGCGCGACCCCTCTTTCCCTCTCCCTCTCCCTCTCTTTCCTTCCTCCTCCCCCTTCCTAGTAGGACTAGGAAAGGATGAATCATACTCCTACTAGGAGGAGGATTCCTCCTCTCCTTGGGGCGCACCCAGGCCGGCCAGCCTCCCCCCTTGCTCCTTTATATATAGGGGGTCACCCAAAGGCACACAAGTTGATTGTTCCAAGCCGTGTGCGGTGCCCCCCTCCACCATAATCCCCCTCGATCATATCGTAGCAGTGCTTAGGCGAGGCCCTGCGTCGGTAGCAACTTCGTGACCGTCATCACACTGTCATGCTGACGGAACTCTCCCTTGAAGCACTGCTGGATCGGAGTTCATGGGACGTTATCGAGCTGAACATGTGCTGAACTCGGAGGTGTCGTGCGTTCGGTACTTGGATCGGTCAGATCGTGAAGACGTACGACTACATCAACCGCGTTCTCATAACGCTTCTGCTTACGGTCTACGAGGGTACATGGATGATACTCTCCCCTCTCATTGCTATGCATCAGCATGATCTTGCGTGTGTGTAGGAATGTTTTTGAAATTACTGCGTTCCTGATACGTCCATTTTGCATCATGCTTTTATATCGATATTTATTGCATTATGGGTTGTTATTACACATTATGTCACAATATTTATGCCTATTCTCTCTTATTTTACAAGGTTTACATAAAGAGGGAGAATGTCGGCAGCTGGGATTCTGGGCTGGAAAAGGAGCAAATATTAGAGACCTATTCTGCACAGCTCCAAAAGTCCTGGAACTTCACGGAAGTCATTTTCAGAATATATAAAAAATACTGAACGCAAGAAGTTCCAGAGGGCGGCCACACCCTGGCCACGAGAGTGGGGGCGCGCCCTATCCCCTGGGTGCGCTCCCTGCCTCGTGGCCCCCCTAGTGGCCCTCCGATGCCCATCTTCTGCTATATGGAGTCTTTCGATGAGAAACAATTCATAAGCAAGCTTTCGGGACGAGACTCCGCCACCACGAGGCGGAACCTTGGCGGAACCAATCTAGGGCTCCGGCGGAGCTGTTCTGCCGGGGACACTTCCCTCCAGGAGGGGGAAATCATCGCCATCGTCATCACCAACGATCCTCTCATCGGGAGGGGGTCAATATCCATCAACATCTTCACCAGCACCATCTCCTCTCAAATCCAAGTTCATCTCTTGTATCCAATTCTTGTCTCTAAGTCTGGGGTTGGTACCTGTGGGTTGCTAGTACTGTTGATTACACCTTGTAGTTGATGCTAGTTGGTTTATTTGGTGGAAGATCATATGTGCAGATCCTATATGCATATTAATACTCCTATGATTATGAACATGAATATGCTTTGTGAGTAGTTACGTTTGTTCCTGAGGACATGGGAGAAGTCTTGCTATTAGTAGTCATGTGAATTTGGTATGTGAATGTCGACTACATGACACTTCACCATTATTTGGGCCTAGAGGAAGGCATTGGGAAGTAATAAGTAGATGATGGGTTGCTAGAGTGACAGAAGCTTAAACCCTAGTTTATGCGTTGCTTCATAAGGGGCTGATTTGGATCCATATGTTTCATGCTATGGTTAGGTTTACCTTAATACTTCTTTTGTAGTTGCGGATGCTTGCAATAGGAGTTAATCATAAGTGGGATGCTTGTCCAAGTAAGGACAACATGCAAGCACCGGTCCACCCACATATCAGATTATCAAAGTACCGAATGCGAATCATATGATCGTGATGAAACCTAGCTTGACGATAATTCCCATGTGTCCTCGGGAGCGCTTTTCTCTATATAAGAATTTTTCCAGGCTTTTCCTTTGCTACAAAAAGTATTGGGCCACCTTGCTGCACTTTATTTAGTTTTGTTACTTGTTGCTCGTTACAAATTATCTTATCACAAAACTATCTGTTACCTATAATTTCAGTGCTTGCAGAGAATACCTTGCTGAAAACCGCTTATCATTTCCTTCTGCTCATCATTGGGTTCGACACTCTTACTTATCGAAAGGACTACGATAGATCCCCTATACTTGTGGGTCATCAAGATTCTTTTCTGGCGCCGTTGCTGGGGAGTGAAGCGCCTTTGGTAGGTGGAATTTGGTAAGGAAAAATTTATATAGTGTGCTGAAATTTATTGTCACTTGTTACTATGGAAAGTAATCCTCTGAGGGGCTTGTTTGGGGTATCTTAACCCCGACCAGTAGAGCAAAGAGTTGCTCCTCAACCTACTGAACCTACTGAAAATGAAAATGTCTACTTTGAAATTCCTTCGGGTATGATAGAAAAACTGCTAGCTAATCCTTTTGCAGGAGATGGAACATTACATCCTAATGAGCACCTAATGTATGTGGATGAAGTTTGTGGATTATTTAAGCTTGCATGTATGCCCGATGATGTTATCAAGAAGAAGGTCTTCCCTTTATCTTTGAAGGGATATACATTGACATGGTATAGGCTATGTGATGATATGGGATCATGGAACTACAAACGATTGAAATTGGAATTTGATCAGAAGTTTTATCATATGCATCTTGTTCATCGTGATCGTAATTATATATATAATTTTTGGCCTCGCAAAGGAGAAAGTATCACTCAAGCTTGGGGGAGTCTTAAATCAATGTTATATTCATGCCCCAATCATGAGCTCTCAAGAGAAATGATTATTCAAAAAAATTATGCTCGGCTTTCTGATAACAACCGCACCATGCTCGATACTTCTTGTGCTGGCTCTTTTATGATGAAGACTATTGAATTCAAATGGGATTTATTGGAAAGAATTAAATGCAACTCTGAAGATTGGGATCTCGACAAATGTAAGGAGTCAGGTATGACACCTAAGTTTGATTGTGTTAAATCTTTTATGGATATTGATGTTTTCCGTAAATTTAGCACTAAATATGGACTTGACTCTGAGATAGTAGCTTCTTTATGTGAATCTTTTGCTACTCATGTTGATCTCCCTAAGGAGAAGTGGTTTAAATATCATCCTCCCATTGAAGTAAAAGTAGCTGCACCTATTTAAGTTGAAGAAAAGACTGTAACTTATAATGATCCTATTATTCCTACTGCTTATGTTGAGAAACCACCTTTTCCTGTTAGGATAAAAGATCATGCTAAGGCTTCAATTGTGGTTCGTAAAAGCAATATTAGAACCTATACACCTCCTGAGCAAGTTAAAGTTGAACCTAATATTGCTATTGTTAAGGATATCTTGGCTGATAATATTGATGGGCATGTTATTTATTTCTGTGATGAAACTGCTAGAATTGCTAAACCTTGTGCTAAAGATAAACATAGACCTGTGGTAGGCATGCCTGTTATTTCTGTTAAAATAGGAGATCATTGTTATCATGGCTTGTGTGATATGGGTGTTGGTGCTAGTGCAATACCTATTACCTTATATAAAGAAATTATGCATGATATTGCACCTGCTGAGTTAGAAGAAATTGATGTCACCATTAAACTTGCCAATAGAGATACTACTTCACCAATGGGAATTGTTAGAGATGTTGAAGTCTTGTGTGGGAAAACTAAATATCCTGCTGATTTTCTTGTTCTTGGTTCCCCACAAGATAGCTTTTGTCCCATTATATTTGGTAGACCCTTCTTAAACATTGTTAATGCTAGGATAGACTGCAAAAAGGATGTTATTACTATTGGTTTAGGTGATATGTCTCATGAGTTCAACTTTTCTAAATTTCGTAGACAACACCATGAAGAAGAATTGCCTAGTAAAGATGAAATTATTGGTCTTGCTTCTATTGCTGTACCTCCTAGTGATCCTTTAGAACAATATTTGGTAGACCATGAAAATGATATGTATATGAATGAAAGAAGGGAAATAGATGAAGTGTTCTTTAAACAGGGACCTATTCTGAAACACAACTTGCCTGTTAAAATCTTAGGGGATCCTCCTCCACCCAAGGGTGATCCCGTGTTTGAGCTTAAACCATTGCCTGATACTCTTAAATATGCTTATCTTGATGAAAAGAAGATATATCATGTTATTATTAGTGCTAACCTTTCAGAGAAGGAGGAAGAAAAATTATTGAAAACTCTGAAGAAGCACCGTGCTGCTATTGGATATACTCTTGATGATCTTAAGGGCATTAGTCCCACTCTATGTCAACACAAAATAAATTTGGAAAAAGATGCCAAACCAGTTATTGATCACCAACGACGACTGAATACTCAGATGAAAGAAGTGGTAAGAAAAGAAATAATAAAGCTCCTTGAGGCAGGTATAATTTATCCCGTTGCTGATAGTCAGTGGGTAAGTCCTATCCGTTGTGTTCCTAAGAAGGGAGGTATTACTGTCGTTCCTAATGATAAAGATGAATTGATTCCGCAAAGAATTATTACAGGTTATAGGATGGTAATTGATTTTCGCAAATTAAATAAGGCTACTAAAAAGATCATTACCCCTTACCTTTTATTGATCAAATGCTAGAAAGATTATCTAAACATACACATTTTTGCTTTCTAGAAGGTTATTCTGGTTTCTCCCAAATACCTGTGTTAGGTGATGATCAATCTAAGACCACTTTTACTTGCCCTTTCAGTACTTTTGCTTATAGACGTATGCCTTTTGGTTTATGTAATACACCTGCTACCTTTCAAAGATGCATGATGGCTATATTTTCTGATTTTTGTGAAAAGATATGTGAGCTATTCATGGATGATTTCCCCATTTATGGATCCTCTTTTGATGATTGCTTAAGAAACCTTGATCCAATTTTGCAGAGATGTGAAGAAACTAACCTTGTCTTGAATTGGGAGAAATGCCACTTTATGGTTAATGAAGGTATTGTCTTGGGGCACAAAATTTCTGAAAAGAGGCATTGAAGTTGATAAAGCTAAAGTTGATGCTATTGAAAAGATGCTGTGTCCCAAGGACAACAAAGGTATAAGAAGTTTCCTTGGTCATGCCGGTTTTTATAGGAGGTTCATTAAGGACTTCTCAAAAATTTCTCGGCCTATGACTAATTTATTACAAAAATATTTACCAATCGTCTTTGATGATGATTGTGTAGAAGCCTTTGAAATACTTAAGAAAGCATTAATCTCTGCACCTATTGTTCAGCCACCTGATTGGAATTTACCTTTTGAAATTATGTGTGATGCTAGTGATTATGCTGTAGGTGCTGTTCTAGGGCAAAGAGTTGATAAGAAATTAAATGTTATTCAATATGCTAGTAAAACTCTAGACAATGCTCAGACAAATTTTGCCACTACTGAAAAAGAATTTTTAGCAGTTGTATTTGCTTGTGATAAGTTCAGACCTTATATTGTTGATTCTAAAGTAACTATTCACACGGATCATGCTGCTATTAAATATCTTATGGAAAAGAAAGATGCTAAACCTAGACTTATTAGATGGGTTCTCTTGCTACAAGAATTTGATTTGCATATTATTTATAGAAAGGGAGCTGAGAACCCCGTTGCAGACAACTTGTCTAGGTTAGAAAATGTTCTTGATGACCCACTACCTATTGATGATAGCTTTCCTGATGAACAACTAAATGTCATAAATGCTTCTCACACTGCTCCATGGTATGCTGATTATGCTAATTACATTATTGCTAAGTTTATACCACCTAGTTTCACATACCAGCAAAAGAAAAAAGTTTTTCTATGATTTAAGACATTACTTTTGGGATGACCCACATCTTTATAAAGAAGGAGTAGATGGTGTTATTAGACTTTGTGTACCTGAGCATGAACATGAACAGATCCTATGCAAGTGTCACTCCAAAGCTTATGGAGGGCACCACGCTGGAGATAGAACTGCACATAAGGTGTTGCAATCCGGTTTTTATTGGCCTACTCTCTTCAAGGATGCCCGTAAGTTTGTCTTATCTTGTGATGAATGTCAAAGAATTGGTAATATTAGTAGACGTCAAGAAATGCCTATGAATTATTCACTTGTTATTGAACCATTTGATGTTTGGGGCTTTGATTATATGGGGTCGTTTCCTTCCTCTAATGGATATACACATATTTTAGTTGCTGTTGATTACGTTACTAAGTGGGTAGAAGCTATTACAACTAGTAGTGCTGATCATAACACCTCTATTAAGATGCTTAAAGAAGTTATTTTTCCGAGGTTTGGAGTCCCTAGATATCTAATGACTGATGGTGGTTCACATTTTATTCTTGGTGCTTTCCGTAAAATGCTTGCTAAGTATGATGTTAATCATAGAATTGCATCTCCTTATCACCCACAGTCTAGTGGTCAAGTAGAATTGAGTAATAGAGAACTTAAATTAATTTTGCAAAAGACTGTTAATAGATCTAGAAAGAATTGGTCCAAGAAACTTGATGATGCATTATGGGCCTATAGAACTGCATATAAAAATCCTATGGGTATGTCTCCGTATAAAATGGTCTATGGAAAAGCATGTCACTTACCTCTCGAACTAGAACATAAGGCTTATTGGGATATTAAAGAGCTCAATTATGATTCCAAACTTGCCAGTGAGAAAAGGTTATTTGACATTAGCTCACTTGATGAATGGAGAACCCAAGCCTATGAGAATTCCAAATTGTTTAAAGAAAATGTTAAAAGATGGCATAACAAAAGGATACAAAAGCGTGAGTTTAATGTAGGTGATTATGTATAGCTATACAACTCTCGTTTAAGATTTTTTGCAGGAAAACTTCTCTCGAAATGGGAAGGCCCTTATGTTATCGAGGAGGTTTATCATTCCGGTGCCATAAAAATCAACAACTTCGAAGGCACAAATCCAAAGGTGGAGAACGGTCAAAGAATCAAACATTATATCTCAGGTAATCCTATAAATGTTGAAACCAATGTTATTGAAACCATAACTGTCGGTGTCAAAACCGGCGGATCTCGGGTAGGGGGTCCCGAACTGTGCGTCTAGGCCGGATGGTAACAGGAGGCAAGGGACACGAAGTTTTACCCAGGTTCGGGCCCTCTTGATGGAGGTAAAACCCTACGTCCTGCTTGATTAATATTGATGATATGGGTAGTACAAGAGTAGATCTACCACGAGATCGGAGAGGCTAAACCCTAGAAGCTAGCCTATGGTATGATTGTTGTTCTATATGTCGTCCTACGGACTAAAACCCTTCGGTTTATATAGACACTTGAGAGGGTTAGGGTTACACAAAGTCAGTTACAATGGTAGGAGATCTACATATCCGTATCGGCAAGCTTGCCTTCCACGCCAAGGAAAGTCCCTTCCGGACACGGGACGAAGTCTTCAATCTTGTATCTTCATAGTCCAGGAGTCCGGCTGAAGGTATAGTCCGGCCATCCGGGCACCCCCTAATTCAGGACTCCCTCAGTAGCCCCTGAACCAGGCTTCAATGACGATGAGTCCGGCGCCCAGATTGTCTTCGGCATTGCAAGGCGGGTTCCTCCTCCAAGTACTTCATAGAAGATTTTGAACACAAAGATAGTGTACGGCTCTGCACAATAAGTTTCCACATATTGCCATAGAGAGAATAATATTTACACAAATCTAATCTGCTGACGTATTCCGTAGTGTGACGCACCACAGCCAAGCCTTTATTCGAATCGTTTTATTATCCCACCTCAGCGCGTCATGCGATGCGGTTTCCTTGGCACGTCTTGTTAAAGCAGAGATTGTGTCCCCTTATTCCGGGATTCTCATCAATATGGGCGTGGGTAACCCAACCGCGCCATTGATTACGGCGCTTGGAGATAAGCGAGTTTTACCAGGCTGGTGGGGACACGTAGTTGCGTCCACCCTTATAAGGGGATAAGGATCCACCTTTTCACCTACGCCTTCTTCCTCCTTTGCCTATCCATTTTCGCGCACTCGAGCTCCAGCACCCAAATCCGCACTCCCCACCTCAACCTTCTCCAGCCATGTCCGGAGCGGGAGGCAAGTGGATGGTCTCCTCCGTCACGGAGGGACACATCAAAAAACTGAGGAAGGTCGGATACTTGTCTAACGACATCGCGTACGGGCTTCCCGAAGAGGGGAAGCTCCTCCCCACCCCAAGGCCCCATGAGAGGGTAGTGTTCCTTCCCCACTTCCTCCACGGACTGGGCTTTCCTATCCACCCATTCGTCCGGGGACTCATGTTCTACTACGGCCTGGATTTCCATGATCTGGCCCCGAACTTCATCCTCAACATCTCGGCGTTTATCGTCATGTGCGAGGCTTTCCTATGCATCCGCCCCCATTTCGGCCTATGGCTCAAGAATTTCAATGTCAAGCCAAAGGTGGTGCGTGGCAACCAGGCAGAGTGCGGAGGCGCCATGGTGGGCAAGATGCCCAACGTCTTATGGCTCGAGGTCTCCTTTGTGGAGACCCTGAAGGGGTGGCAATCGGGGTGGTTTTACATCACCGAGCCGCGCGACCCTGAGTGGGTCGTAGCCCCCGAGTTCCGGTCCGGACCCCCAATGCGGCTCACGTCCTGGAAAGAGATGGGCCTGTCGTGGGGCAGCAAAGGAGAGGTGACTGGAATGCAAACATGCATCCAAACCCTAGTGGACAAGCAGCTCAAGCTTGTCAACGTAGTCCAGGTCATGCTCATCCGCCGGATCCTCCCGTGTCAACAACGGGCCTTCAATCTATGGGAGTTCAACCCGGCGCAGCACCAAACTCTGAGCAGGCTCTTCGACACGATGTACGAAGATGCCTGGAAGGTGCTTTTCAAGGGCGCCGAGGCTCCCGCATCCGCTACCGAGGATCGCGGATTCAGCGCGCAGTGTCACGCTAGCGTGGTAAGTTGTTTGTACCTTTTATAGGGTATTAGTTTTTCATAGTTTAACTCTATGCGGGATCTAAGCTCCCTTACCTTTGACAGTTTTGGCAGGCGAAGTCCGGACAGATCGATTGTCCGACTCCTTTGCTCGAAGACCCAGCCGATGCCCGCTTGGCGAAGCTGCTGGTTCCGGCACCCTATGTGGTGCCGGAGAAGAAGGCCACGAAGAAGGCCATGAGGACTCGAAAAAGTGCCCGACGCCAAGAGGTGTCGGGTTCATCATCCGATGGCTCCAAGGCGCATTCCTCCCGTGAAGACGAGGAGGAGGAAGAAGAGACCTCTCTCCCTCCAGCGGGGGGAGAGAAGAAAAGGAAGGCCGCCCTCACTGGTGAGGCCGAAGGGTCCAAGAAGGGGAAAACCCTTCCTCCGGACTACTCCACCGATGTCGACGACGGCGGAGAGGAGTGGCCGCTCAGGGCCAAGCCCCTGGCGAAATCGTAAGTTTCCGGATACTAGAGTAATTCATAGTATTCCTTTATTGCACAGCTTTCCCTTATGTCGAATATGATTATGCAGCCCACCCGAAGACCGGCTCGACGCGTCGTCGAGTGGTTCACTGGACTCGTCGGATGTGAATTCGCTTCCGATGGCCACCTCCCCCCGCCCTACGGACGACGCCGAAGTGTTGTCCCAACAGGTTCCAAGCCAGGAGGAGGTGGTCCTGGAGGCGCCGCAAGGCGACCTCCCGGACTCCAGGAGTAAAGGGGATAAAACCCCCCAGGGCTCCAAGTCCGGCCCTAGGCCAGACACCGCTCTGGAACCTTCAAGGGTTCCAGAGTCCGGCGGGCGACCTCCTTCCAAGAGGAGCAAGCCCACCGTGCCGGTGACCCCCGTCCAACCGGAGGCGCCGGACAATCTGTTGGAGGTGCTCAATGGCGCCTCCATCGACGAGGAGCACCGCACCATTATGAGTGTGGTGGTCCAGAGGGTTCAGTCCGCCAAGAGCAGACTGACTGAAGCTTGTACTAGCCTTTTAACAGGCTTTGAGGTAAGTAAAGAATGTGTAAATAATATTACCGCATAGACAGTAGCCCCTGATGCTCTGTTTGGCGTTCGGGAAGAAAAGCCGAATAGAGGATCAAATAAAATTCGCAGGAGTCTAACAAAAAGGAGTCAATATGCGTATGCAGGCTTCTCTGCTGGCGTCCGCCGCACAGACTGCGGAAGTGGACACGCTAAAGCAGAACCTCGAGCAGTCCAAGCAAGAGCTCGGGCGTGCCAAGAAGCAGCTCGAGGACAAGGAAGGTAAGAAATACCTTGTTTAAATATATATATATAAGTGCAATTGCAAAAAATGACAGGATTATCGTGGCTATTGTAGGGGCCACGTCTGAGGTGGCGACCCTTAAGCAAGCGTTGTCCGAGGCCGAGAAGAGGGCGGCCACGGAGCGCACCGAGCGGGAGAAGTATGAGGCCCAGGTTGGCAAGGTGCGGCAAGAGCTCCAGGCTCTCATGAAAAAACATGAGAGTTTGGAGCTTGACTCAAAGACGCGAGCGTCCGAGCTCGCGATGGCTATTGAAAATGCCAAGTCTGCCAAGGCCGAATCCTAGAAGACCCTCCAGGAGTTGGATGAGGTGAAAAAGATAGCGGCGGGTAAGGCATTCTTTATGCAAAGCAAACACATAAACGTGAGTTACTTGTTACTTACCCAAATCCGGAGCTCTCCAGGAGCGTTCGCAGATCTTCCCCGTAGCGTGTCCGATGCCGCCGTATTCTATCGAGCCGAGGAGGGCAGCTCGACAGAGAAGGTGTTCTGGTCTCAGTATGCTGAGGCCGGACACCCCGTGCCCCTGAGCGACCAGCTGAAGCAACTGGTCGAGCTCCACAAGGCGGCCGAACAGGCCATGAAGGGCCTCATAGTTCGGCTGTGGCCTGGAGAGGCTCTGCCTGGGAGCTATTTCGGGCTGGTGCGGCGGCTGGTGGGGGCCTGTCCAAGGCTCGAAGTCATCAAGCGCTCCGTCTGCATTGAAGGTGCCCGTAGGGCCCTTGCCCGTGCTAAGGTGCACTGGGGCAAGCTGGATGCTGAGAAGCTTGTGAAGGACGGGCCACCGCCGGGGAAAGAGCATCGCAAGCCCGAGAATTATTATACGGATGTTCTGAAGGGTGCCCGCCTTGTGGCGGATGAATGTTCCAGGGATGTAATTTTTGAGTAAAACTCGCTCGTTTTGTCCTGTGCGCTGAAAACTTGTTCATATGCACTAAGCAATGCTGTTGGAATTTAAAATATTACCTTCTGTGCGGCTGTTTATCAATTCTGAGAGATGGCGAGTCATCGGCTTCTGCCCCCGTGCCGCTAGTGCTGGGGTGTTCGGGGATAAACCTGAGCGCTCTTTTTCCCATGTTTGGGTCCTTCGAGGGAGGCGCTCAGCACAACGAACAAGGCAATCAGACTATAATGCGTGAACACTCTCACTTAGCCATAGAATTCTATAATTTTAAATTTCGGCGAAGCCCCTGGTATTCGGAAGACCGAGTTCGGGGCGCTATCCACGCCTTGGCCGGACAGAGCCGACTCCTCGCTCTAAGCGGCATAAGTCTTTAGGGACTCGAAAAACCTCTCGAACAGCGACCAGCTCTCGCTTCATCATGACAGTCAGTTTTAGCTTTCTCTACTGAGGTGCTCGACCCAGCTCAACTGGGGCACAATCGCAGTAGTTCTCCTAGTGCTACCTTAGCCGACATAGCGGAACGTAAGGCACCAAAACATAGGAGCCGGGCAAACCCAACTATTGACCCAAGACATGATTCGGAGCCGATGCATATAATGCTATAAGTTCGGGGTGCCGCACTTGTTAAAGTGTTCGGACTTCTCACACCATATTGAGGGGTACTAAAGCCCCTGGCGCATTTTGGCTGTACCAAAGTGTACGGGTGCAGCATGTCATTAAGGAACATATATTTGTAAAAAAAGAGTAATGCAAAATAGACAAAAGCTATGCATTGTTTATTAAAAAGGGCTGCGATCAAAGCAGAACGATACAAATAATGCGATAAGCAAAAGGTTGGACTATTTAACATGTCCGTTCCAGGGGCAGGCTGCGGAATGGTATGCGAAACAGGTATACTGCTCGTGATAGAGACCACCTGGGAGTTCCGTAATGCGGCATGGCTTGTCTGCTTCCCTGGTTCTCGCATCGTTTGTGCGGCAATTGAACTGCCGAACAGGCCTTCCGAAGAATGGAGTCCTTAAAGTAAGAGAAAATTAAAAAATCGGCAGCCCCTGGTGCGGTTTAAGCCGTGTTTCGGGCGTGCCGTGATGGTGCCCCTCCCCCTGTACCCATGGTATTTCTAGAGCGTAGTTATGTACGCGAAGCACTGGTGTCGCATTTTTGCGAGGGCTGGGGTTGGGGCCGCATTGCTACGCCTGCTCGGAACGTGCCAGGCGGTCTTGTTGTAGGTTACTCCGGGCGCGCTTGACGGTGTCCGGACGTTTAATGGCCGGACTGGAGAACTGCCTGGAGAGGCTGCTTTGTACTTCCGCTGCAAGGGCCGCCGTGTGCTCCTCCGTTCGGAGGGAGCGTTCGGTGTTTCCATTGACCGTAATTACTCCTCGAGGGCCTGGCATCTTGAGCTTAAGGTATGCGTAGTGCGGTACCGCATTGAACTTGGCGAATGCGGTTCGCCCGAGCAGTGCGTGATAGCCACTGCGGAATGGGACTATGTCGAAGATTAACTCCTCGCTTCGGAAATTATCCGGAGATCCGAAGACCACTTCAAGTGTGACTGAGCCTGTACAGTTGGCCTCTACACCTGGTATTACGCCTTTAAAGGTCGTTTTGGTGGGCTTAATCCTCGAGGGATCTATGCCCATTTTCCGCACTGTATCCTGGTAAAGCAGGTTCAGGCTGCTGCCGCCGTCCATAAGGACTCTAGTGAGATGAAATCCGTCAATAATTGGGTCTAGAACCAATGCGGCGAATCCGCCATGACGGGTGCTAGTGGGATGGTCCCTTCGATCAAAGGTGATCGGGCAGGAGGACCATGGGTTGAACTTTGGGGCGACTGGCTCTACCGCGTATACGTCCCTTAACGCGCGCTTCCGCTCCCTCTTGGGGATGTGGGTTGCGTATATCATGTTCACCGTCCGCACTTGTGGGGGAAAACCCTTCTGTCCACTGTTGTTCGGCGGCCGGGGCTCTTCGTCGTCATCGCTATGCAGCCCCTTGTCTTTATTTTCGGCATTTAACTTGCCTGCCTGCTTGAACACCCAACAATCCCTGTTGGTGTGATTGGCCGGCTTTTCGGGGGTGCCATGTATCTGGCACAAGCGGTCGAGTATTCGGTCCAAACTGGACGGGCCCCTAGGATTTCTTTTGAATGGCTTTTTCCGCTGACCGGATTTATAGCCTCTGAATCCGGCATTAACTGCCGTATCCTCAGCATTGTCGCCGTTAATGCGGCGCTTCTGCTTGTTGCGACGCGACCTGCCACTACTGTCCCTGGTATCCGAATTACCAGGGTTCTTGGTCATATTGTTGCTACGAGCAAGCCAGCTGTCTTCTCCCGCGCAAAAGCGGGTCATGAGTGTCGTGAGTGCTGCCATAGATTTCGGCTTTTCCTGTCCAAGGTGCCGGGCAAGCCACTCGTCACGGATATTGTGCTTGAAGGCTGCTAGGGCCTCTGCGTCCGGACAGTCGACTATTTGATTTTTCTTTGTTAGGAACCGTGTCCAGAATTGCCTGGCCGATTCCTCTGGCTGCTGAATTACGTGGCTTAGGTCATCGGCGTCTGGTGGTCGCACATAAGTGCCCTGGAAATTGTCGAGGAATGCGGCTTCCAGGTCCTCCCAACAACTGATTGATCCTGCTGGCAAGCTGTTAAGCCAATGCCGAGCTGGTCCTTTAAGCTTGAGTGGGAGGTATTTGATGGCGTGGAGATCATCGCCGCGGGCCATGTGGATATGAAGGAGATAATCCTCGATCCATACCGCAGGATCTGTTGTGCCATCATATGATTCGATGTTTACGGGTTTGAAACCCTCGGGGATTTGATGATCCATTACTTCGTCTGTGAAGCATAGTGGGTGTGCGGCGCCTCTGTACTGGGCTATATCACGACGTAGCTCCAATGAGCTTTGTCTACTGTGTTCGGCCCTACCGGATTTGTGTCCGGCGTGACGGTTACCGTCTCGAGTCGTGGGGCGCCCACGCGATCCGTAGATCGATCTTGTTTGCCTTGCCTTGTCCTCCAACATATCTCGCAGGTCTGGCGCATTTTCCCGTGCCTTGGTACGGGGTGCGGCTTGAGTGGAGGGCCGAGAGGCCTCTCTGTCGCGGCCACGAGGTGGCCGGTCGGCCGTATCAAGTGCTGGTGATGTAGGTTTAAGTGCTTCCTCCTCTAATCGGGGTAGCAACCTGCGCTTTGGGTAGCTCTTGGAGGGGCGTTCGAGTTTATGCTCTTCGGCCGCAAGGACTTCAGTCCATCTGTCGACTAGCAAATCTTGATCAGCTCTAAGTTGTTGCTGTTTTTTCTTGAGGCTTCTTGCCGTGGCCATAAGCCTGCGTTGAAAACGCTCTTGCTCGACGGGATCCTCTGGCACGACGAATTCGTCGTCGTCGAGGCTTGCCTCGTCTTCGGAGGGAGGCATATAATTATCGTCCTCGACCTCTCTGTCTGCCGCTCTCTCATGAGGGCTGGCTTCTCCATCCTCCTGTGCTGAATCTTGCTGGAGGGGGTTTTCTTCGGCACTCTCCGGAGTATTATTATCTCCCGTGCTGGAATCACCGTATTTGCTTTGGCGGGATTTTGAGCGGCGCCGCTGACGCCGGCGCTTAGGCTGTTTCTTGGAGGGGTCATCCTCCGCTGTTCCATCGCCATCTCCTTCTTTTGGGGTGTCCACCATGTATATGTCATATGACGAGGTGGCTTTCCAGGGCCCAATAGGCGCTGGTTCTTCATCGTCTCCTGCATCGGCGTCCATACCGTCGATGTCTTCGGAGTCGAAGTCGAGCATGTCGGTTAAATCGTCGACAGTGGCTACAAAGTGGGTGGTGGGTGGGCTTTGAATTTCTTCATCGTCCGTATCCCAACCTTGCTGACCGTAGTCCGGCCAGGGCTCTCCTGATAAAGAGAGAGACTTTAGTGTCTTCAGAATATCGCCGAAAGGCGAGTGCTGAAAGATGTCCGCGGCAGTAAACTCCATGATCGGCGCCCAATCGGATTCGATCGGCAGGGGCGCGGAGGGTTCGGAGTCCGGAGAGGAGTCCGGCTCCTTGGAGTCACGAGTCTCGCGGAGTGCGGGGCTGGTGTTCGGCTCGATCGCCGTTGGGATCGCAGCCCCCGAGGCGGCGTCCAACCACCCATCCTCGATCGGCGCAGTTGGCTCCGAATTAAGGGTCGAAGCCGATGCGGGTGCGGCCTCCAGGGCACTGTTCGGCGGCAGAGCTAGATCATGCTCGTCGTGACAGTGCGGCGCGCTCGGCAGTGGCTCGAATCCGTCGAAGATCAAGTCCCCGCGGATGTCAGCCGTGTAGTTTAAACTTCCAAATCTGACCTGACGGCCAGGGGCATAGCTTTCGATCTGCTCCAGATGGCCAAGTGAATTGGCCCGCAGTGCGAAGCCGCCGAAGACGAAGATCTGTCCGGGGAGGAAGGTCTCACCCTGGACTGCATCGCTATTGATGATCGTTGGAGCCATCAAGCCTAACGGCGACAACACAGAGGAACTCTTAATGAAAGCACCAATGTCGGTGTCAAAACCGGCGGATCTCGGGTAGGGGGTCCCGAATTGTGCGTCTAGGCCGGATGGTAACAGGAGGCAAGGGACACGAAGTTTTACCCAGGTTCGGGCCCTCTTGATGGAGGTAAAACCCTACGTCCTGCTTGATTAATATTGATGATATGGGTAGTACAAGAGTAGATCTACCACGAGATCGGAGAGGCTAAACCCTAGAAGCTAGCCTATGGTATGATTGTTGTTCTATATGTCGTCCTACGGACTAAAACCCTCCGGTTTATATAGACATCGGAGAGGGTTAGGGTTACACAAAGTCGGTTACAATGGTAGGAGATCTACATATCCGTATCGCCAAGCTTGCCTTCCACGCCAAGGAAAGTCCCTTCCGGACACGGGACAAAGTCTTCAATCTTGTATCTTCATAGTCCAGGAGTCCGGCTGAAGGTATAGTCCGGACATCCGGACACCCCCTAATCCAGGACTCCTCAGTAACCCCGGAGGAATACATAAGGGACACTTTCCGGAATGTTTCAGACTCTGAAAAGGAATAGGTATGTGGTATGGTAAGTAAACCGACTCCAAAACAGTTCTAATGGCAACTTTTCTCTGTTTTGGAAAATTTAGAAAAATAGAAAAATAAGAAGCAGTCCGGGAAGGACACGAGGGCTCCACGAGGGTGGAGGGCGCGCCCTACCCCCTGGCACGCCCCTGCCTCGTGGGCACCTCGTGTGCTCTCCGGACTCCGTTTTCTCTCATTCATGAAGATTATGGTGCTACTTTCTA
This sequence comes from Triticum aestivum, assembly GCF_018294505.1. NCBI lineage: Eukaryota > Viridiplantae > Streptophyta > Magnoliopsida > Poales > Poaceae > Triticum > Triticum aestivum. The sequence continues at coordinate 583,410,462 of NC_057806.1, read as the reverse complement.
TCATGAAGATTATGGTGCTACTTTGAAGCACAAGTGTGGCAAAGGATAGTAACATTGTCCCTTCTCTCTTTTTCTCTCATTTTTTTTGGGCCTTCTCTTTTTTTATGGCCTTTCTCTTTTTTTGGGCCTTTTTTATTTATTCCTCACTTGGGACAATGCTCTAGAAAATGATGATCATCACACTTCTATTTATTTACAACTCAATGATTACAACTCGATACTAGAACAAAAGATGACTCTATATGAATGCCTTCGGCGGTGTACCGGGATATACAATGGACCAAGAGTGACATGTATGAAAGAATTATGAACGGTGGCTTTGCCACAAATACTATGTCAACTACATGATCATGCTAAGCAATATGACAATGATGAATGTGTCATGATGAACGGAATGATGGAAAGTTGCATGGCAATATATCTCGGAATGGCTATGGAAATGCCATAATAGGTAGGTATGGTGGCTGTTTTGAGGAAGATATAAGGAGGTTTATGTGTGAAAGAGTGTATCATATCACGGGGTTTGGATGCATCGGCGAAGTTTGCGCCAACTCTCAATGTGAGAAAGGGCAATGCACGGTACCGAAGAGGCTAACAAGGATGGAAGGGTGAGAGTGCGTATAATCCATGGACTCAACATTAGTCATAAATAACTCACATACTTATTGCAAAAATCTACAAGTCATCAAAAACCTCGGTACTACGCGCATGCTCCTAGGGGGATAGATTGGTAGGAAAAGACCATCGCTCGTCCCCGACAACCACTCATAAGGAGGACAATCAAATAACACCTCATGTTTCAAATTTGTTGCATAACGTTTACCATACGTGCATGCTACGGGACTTGCAAACTTTAACACAAGCATTTCTCAATTTCACAACTACTCAACTAGCATGACTTTGATATTATTACCTCCATATCTCAAAACAATCATCAAGCATCAAACTTCTCTTAGTATTCAAAACACTCTTAAGAAAATTTTACTAATCTTGAATACCTAGCATATTAGGATTTTAGTAAATTACCATGCTATTAATACTCTAAAAATAATCTAAGTGAAGCATGAGAGATAAATAGTTTCTATAAAACAAATCCACCATAGTGCTTTAAAAGATATAAGTGAAGTACAAGAGCAAAACTATATAACTCAAAAGATATAAGCGAAGCACATAGAGTATTCTAACAAATTCCAAATCATGTATGGGTCTCTCAAAAGGTGTGTACAGCAAGGATTATTGTGGTAAACTAACAAGCAAAGACTCAAATCATACCAGACACTCCAAGCAAAACACATATCATGTGGCGAATAAAAATATATCTCCAAGTAAAGTTACCGATAGAAGTAGACGAAAGACGGGATGCCTTTCGGGGCATCCCCAAGCTTTGGCTTTTAGGTGTACTTATATTATCTTGGGGGTGCCATGGGAATACCCAAGCTTAGGATCTTGCCACTCCTTGTTCCATAATCCATCAAATCTTTACCCAAAACTTGAAAACTTCACAACATAAAACTTAAAGTAGAAAATCTCGTGAGCTCCGTTAGCGAAAGAAAATAAAAGACCACTTCAAGGTACTGTAATGAACTCATTATTTATTTATATTAGTGTTATACCTACTGTATTCCAACTTCTCTATGGTTTATAAACTATTTTACTAGCCATAGATTCATCAGAATAAGCAAACAACACACGAAAAACAGAATCTATCAAAAATAGAACAGTCTATAGTAATCTGTAGCTAGAGAAAGATCTGGAACCCAAAAAGTTCTAAAATAAATTTATGAACGTGAGGAATTTATCTATTAATCATATTAAAAAATAATTAACTAAATATCACTTTCCAAATAAAAATGACAGTATTTCTCGTGAGCGCTAATGTTTCTGTTTTTTACAGCAACTTCAACAAGACTTTCCCCAAGTCTTCCCAACGGTTCTACTTGGCACAAACACTAATTAAACACAAAAAACACAACCAAAACAGAGGCTATATAAATTATTTATTACTAAACAGGAGAAAAAAGCAAGGAATAAAAATAAAATTGGGTTGCCTCCCAACAAGCGCTATCGTTTAACGTCCCTAGCTAGGCATAACAAGCAAGAATAGATCTAGGTATTGCCATCTTTGGTAGGCAATCCATAAGTGGCTCTCATAATAGATTCATTAGGTAATTTTATTTTATTTCTAGGAAAGTGTTCCATGCCTTTCCTTAATGGAAATTGGAATCTAATATTTCCTTCCTTCATATCAATAATTGCACCAATCGTTCTAAGGAAAGGTCTACCAAGAATAATAGGACATGGAGGATTGCAATCTATGTCAAGAACAATAAAATATACGGGCACATAATTACTATTTGCAACAATAAGAACATCATTAATTCTTCCCATAGGTTTCTTAATAGTGGAATCCGCAAGGTGCAAGTTTACAGAGCAATCATCAAAATCACGGAAACCTAACAAATCACACAAAGTCTTTGGAATCGTGGAAACACTAGCACCCAAATCACATAAAGCATAGCATTCATGATTTTTAATTTTAATTTTAATAGTTGGTTCCCACTCATCATAAAGTTTTCTAGGGATAGAAACTTCCAATTCAAGTTTTTCTTCATAAGATTGCATCAAGGCATCAACGATATGTTTAGTAAACGCTTTATTTGACTATAAGCATGAGGAGAATATAGCACGGATTGAAAGAAGGAAATACAATCAATCAAAGAGAAATTTTCATAGTTAAATTCCTTGAAATCCATAATATCAGGTTTAGCAACATCTAGGGTTTTAATTTCTTCAATCCCACTTTTATCAAATTTAGCATTAAGATCAACAAATTCCGAATTCTTGGAACGTCTTCTAGGTAAAGGTGGATCATATTTAGTCCCATCATTATCAAGATTCATATTGCAAAACAAAGATTTAATAGGGGACACATAAATAACTTTTAGATCTTCATCTTTATTTTCATAGGAACTAGAAGAACATGCTCTTATAAAGGCATCTTTCTTAGCACGCATCCTAGCGGTTCTTTCTTTGCACTCATAAATGGAAATTCTCAGGGCTTTGAGAGACTCATTGATATCATGCTTAGGTGGAATAGATCTAAGTTTCAAAGAATCAATATCAAGAGAAATTCTATCAACATTTCTAGCCAAATCATCAATCTTAAGCAATTTTTCTTCAATCATAGCATTAAAATTCTTTTGTGAAGTAATAAATTCTTTAATACTAGATTCAAAATCATAGGGCATCTTATTATAATTTCCATAAGAATTGTTGTAGGAATTACCATAATTATTAGATGGATTACTAGGATAAGACCTAGGATTAAAATTTCCTCTATACGCGTTGTTACCAAAATTGTTCCTACCAACAAAATTCACATCCATAGATTCATTATTATTCTCAATCAAAGTAGACAAGGGCATATCATTAGGATCAGAAGAAACACTCTTATTAGCAAATAATTTCATAAGTTCATCCATCTTTCCACTCAAAACACTAATTTCTTCTATCGCATGCACCTTTTTATTAGTAGATCTTTCAGTGTGCCATTGAGAATAATTAACCATAATATTATCTAGGAGTTTAGTAGCTTCTCCTAAAGTGATTTCCATAAAAGTGCCTCCCGCGGCCGAATCTAAAAGATTTCTAGAAGCAAAATTCAATCCGGCATAAAAATTCTGAACAATCATCCACAAATTTAAACCATGAGTAGGGCAATTTCGTATCATTAATTTCATTCTCTCCCAAGCTTGTGCAACATGTTCATGATCAAGTTGCTTAAAATTCATAATATCGTTTCTAAGAGAGATGATCTTAGCGGGAGGAAAATACTTAGAGATAAAAGCATCTTTGCACTTATTCCATGAATCAATACTATTTTTAGGAAAAGACAAAAACCAAGCTTTAGCACGATCTCTAAGCGAAAAAGGAAATAGCTTCAATTTAACAATATCAATATCCACATATTTCTTCTTTTGCACGTCACACAAATCAACGAAGCTATTTAGATGGGTAGAGGCATCTTCACTAGGAAGGCCGGCGAACGGATCTTTCATGACAAGATTCATCAAAGCAGTATTAATTTCACAAGATTCAACATCGGTAAGAGGAGCAATCGGAGTGCTAATAAAATCATTGTTGTTGGTATTGGTGAAGTCACACAATTTAGTATTATCTTGAGCCATCGTGACAAGCAAACAAACTAACACACAAGCAAACAAAAAGCAAGCGAACAAAAAGAGGCAAATATAGAGGGAGGATAGAGAGAGAGAGGGCGAATAAAACGACAAGGGTGAAGTGGGGAGAGGAAAACGAGAGGCAAATGGCAAATAATGTAATGCGGGAGATAAGGGTATGTGATGGGTACTTAGTATGTTGACTTTTGCATAGACCTCCTCGGCAACGGCGCCAGAAATCCTTCTTGCTACCTCTTGAGCACTGCGTTGGTTTTCCCTGAAGAGGAAGGGATGATGCAGCAAAGTAGTGTAAGTATTTTCCTCAGTTTTTGAGAACCAAAGTATCAATCCAGTAAGAGGCTACGCGCGAGTCCCTCATACCTGCACAAAACAAATAAATCCTCGCAACCAACGCAAATAGGGGTTGTCAATCCCTATAAGGCCACTTACGAGAGTGAGCTCTGATAGATATGATAAGATAATATTTTTGGTATTTTTATGATAAAGATGCAAAGTAAAATAAAGGCAAAGTAAATAGCAAAGGAAATAACTAAGTAGTAGGAGATTAATATGATGAAGATAGACCCAGGGGCCATAGGTTTCACTAGTGGCTTCTCTCGAGAGCATAAGTATTCTACGGTGGGTGAACAAATTACTATTGAGCAATTGACAGAATTGAGCATAGTTATGAGAATATCTAGGCATGATCATGTATATAGGCATCACGTCCGAGACAAGTAGACCGACTCCTGCCTGCATCTACTACTATTACTCCACTCATCGACCGCTATCCAGCATGCATCTAGAGTATTAAGTTAAAAACAGAGTAACGCCTTAAGCAAGATGACATGATGTAGAGGGATAGACTCATGCAGTATGAAGAAAACCCCATCTTGTTATCCTCGATGGCAACAATACAATACGTGCCTTGCTACCCCTACTGTCACTGGGAAAGGACACCGCGAGATTGAACCCAAAGCTAAGCACTTCTCCCATTGCAATAAAGATCAATCTAGTAGGACAAACCAAACTGATAATTCAAAGAGACTTGCAAAGATAACCAATCATACATAAAAGAATTCAGAGAAGATTCAAATATTGTTCATAGATAGACTTGATCATAAACCCACAATTCATCGGTCTCAACAAACACACCGCAAAAAGAAGATTACATCGAATAGATCTCCACAAGAGAGGGGGAGAACATTGTATTGAGATCCAAAAAGAGAGAAGAAGCCATCTAGCTACTAACTATGGACCCGTAGGTCTGAGGTGAACTACTCACACTTCATTGGAGGGGCTATGGTGTTGATGTAGAAGTCCTCCATGATCGATGCCCCCTCCGGCGGAGCTCCGGAACAGGCCCCAAGATGGGATCTCGTGGATACAGAAAGTTACGGTGGTGGAATTAGGGTTTTGGCTCCGTCTCTGATCGTTTGGGGGTATGTAGGTATATATAGGAGGAAGGAGTACGTCGGTGGAGCAATAGGGGGCCCACGAGGGTGGAGGGCGTGCCTAGGGTAGGCAGGCGTGCCCCCCTACCTCGTGGCCTCCTCTTTTCATTCTTGACGTAGGGTCCAAGTCTCCCTGGTCTTGTTCGTTGAGAAAATCACGTTCCCGAAGGTTTCATTCCGTTTGGACTCTGTTTGATATTCCTTTTCTTCGAAATCCTAAAATAGGTAAAAAAACAACAATTCTGGGTTGGGCCTCCGGTTAATAGGTTAGTCCCAAAAATTATATAAAATTTGATAATAAAGCCCAATAATGTCCAGAACAGTAGATAATATAGCATGGAGCAATCAAAAATTATAGATACGTTGGAGACGTATCACCCCGGTATCGTATCACCATCACTTCTATCTTTACTGTTTTTCTTAGTTCGATCCTTTTGGTAATATCTTGATCTAGTAGCATAAAGTTTTAGTATGATCTAGCTGTGGGTTTTTCTTTATGATCCTTCTATGTAATCGAGTCCGTGAGCTATATATAATAAAGATTAGTGTTGAGTCAAGGGCTTGATTATTTTGCCATAATCTTGAGTGAATAAAAGAAAAGAGAAAGAATAAATAGAAAATAAAAGAGATCATATGGGTCTTATGAAGAGTAATGAGCTCACATAGAAAGAGTATGATGAATAAAAGTTGTTGAGAGTTGACAAACATAGTTTTGGTCATCGTTGCAATTAATAGGAAGTAATAAAGAAAGAGAGGTCTTCACATATAAATACACTATCTTGGACATCTTTTCTGATCGTGAGCACTCATTAAAATATGACATGCTAAGGAGTTGACGTTGGACAAGGAAGACAACGTAATGGGTTATGTTTTCTTACATCTGAGATAGATTATATTGTCATGGATCATCCAACATGATTGAGCTTGACTTTCCCCCTCATGCTAGCCAAATTCTTTGCACCAAGTAGAGATACTACTTGTGCTTCCAAACACCCTTAAACCAGTTTTGCCATGAGAGTCCACCATACCTACCTATGGATTGAGTAAGATCCTTCAAGTAAGTTGTCATCGGCGCAAGCAATAAAAATTGCCCTCTAAATATTTATGACTTATTAGTGTGGGAGAAAAAAAGCTTTATACGATCATGTGATATGGAAGTAATAAAAGCGACGGACTGCATAATAAAGGTCCATATCACAAGTGGCAATATAAAGTGACGTTCTTTCGCATTAAGATTTTGTGAATCCAACCATAAAAGCGCATTAAGATTTTCGTGGAATTGTCACGGTAGATGTCCTAGCGAAAGGACTTAGTCGTAGGGCCATCGCAACTAGGAAGCTTAAAGGGGTTAATAGGGACAAAGGACACGAGAGGTTTTATACTAGTTCGGCCCCTTACAATGAAGGTAAAAGCCTACGTCTAGTTGTGTTGGTATTGCTGGGGTTTCAATCACCAAGAGGCTTAACTCGCCGGCTTGGTTATTGATCTCTTCTTTCTTTCCCTAAGCCGCCACCGGGTCGTCCCCTTATATACACGGGTTGATGCCTGGTGGCATACAGAGTCCCGGCCGGCTCATAAATCATGTCCGGCTTGGTGATTTCTTTTACATGCCTTTCTTTACAAGTCTTTCCTTACATACGGCGGTTTACAATATTGGGCCTTAAGCCGCCTCTAGGCCTTTTAGGCCTTCTATAAGATTTGATAAACTATCATCTTAATGTTTAATGGGCTTCCTTTCTAACCCGCCATTGGGGCTGACCCGGCCCCTCCCGGGCGGGTCATAACTGATATCTATATCCCCAACATTAGGCCCCAGGTTGACTTTGAACTTTGTTCTGTGTCAATCTTCAACACTTAAACAAAATCCATCTTCTTATCCTCGCAGAAGCTTTTTGTAACCCGCCATGACATCATCTCTTGAAAACACAAAAAACTTTTATGACGTCATCTCCCAACGGATCTTCATTTTTAATGCCTTCCGAGAATCGAGGCATCTATGTAGTTGGATAACCATTATTCGGCTCTTCCTCGATTTTCGCGCCCGTCAGTTCACCTTTTTCCTTATAAATAGGCACGCCTCGGCCTTCCTCATTCTTCTCTCTCTCTGTCTTCTTCCTCTCGCAACCCTCCTGCTGCTCGAGCTTCGCCGCCGTCGCGCTTCACCTCCGTCTCCGTTGACCTTGGCCGCTGCATCAACCCGAACCGGTCCAGAGAAACAGCGGCGACCTCCGCAGAAGATTTGTGGCTATAAGTGTTCTCCTTTTTGCTTCTCAGATCCGCATTGGGGTTTCTAGGCTTCTGCGTGTTCTTCATAGTTCATCGCAGTTCTTCGTAGTTCTTCCATCGTAGGCCTCTTCTTGATCCAAAAAGATATATATGCTTGTGCGGTAGTGGTTTTGTGCCTACTCTTGATACCCACAGATCCCTTTCTCTGGTTCAAAGACTTCATTAAAACTTGCAGACTCATCTGTGCTAAACTTTTTAGGTCTAGATTTTTTCCCATTTTGAATAGCCATTTGACCTGGAATAATACCAAGTGAGGGAGTCCTAGATTAGGGGGTCTCTGGACAGCCGGACTATCTCCATTGGCCGGACTGTTAGGCTATGAAGATACAAGATTGAAGACTTCGTCTCGTGTCCGGATGGGACTCTACTTAGCGTGGAAGGCAAGCTAGGCAATACGGATATGGATATCTCCTCCTTTGTAACTGACCTTGTGTAACCCTAACCCTCTCCGGTGTCTATATAAACCGAAGGGTTCTAGTCCGTAGGACAACAACCATAACATACAATCATACCATAGGCTAGCTTCTAGGGTTTAGCCTCTCCGATCTCGTGGTAGATCTACTCTTGTACTACCCATATCATCAATATCAATCAAGCAGGACATAGGGTTTTACCTCCATCAAGAGGGAACGAACCTGGGTAAAACATTGTGTCCCCTGCCTCCTGTTACCATCCGGCCTAGACGCACGGTTCGGGACCCCCTACCCGAGATCCGCCGGTTTTGACACCGACATTGGTGCTTTCATTGAGAGTTCCTCTGTGTTGTCGCCATTAGGCTTGATGGCTCCTACTATCATCGATAGCGATGCGGTCCAGGGTGAGACTTTTCTCCCCCGACAGATCTTCGTATTCGGCGGCTTTGCACTGCGGGCTAATTCGCTTGGCCATCTGGAGCATATTGAAAGCTACGCCCCTGGCCATCAGGTCAGATTTGGAAGCTTAAACTACACGGCTGATATCCGTGGAGATTTGATCTTCGACGGATTCAAGCCTCTGCCTTGTGCGCCACGCGGTCACGATGAGCATGACTTAGCTCTTCCATTGGACAGTGTTAAGGAGATCGCACCGGCAGCCGCTCTGACCCTCAATTCAGAGCCAGTCGCGCCTTCCGCGGACTGGTGGATGGACCCCGCCACGGAGGCCTTACCCTCAGCGGCGATCGAGCCGAACATCGACCTTGCCTTGCACGAGAGCCGTGTTGTTAAACTGCCGGATCCTTCTCCGGCCATGGACTCCGAACCGCCTGCGACCGTTCCTATCGAATCAGATTGGGCACCGATCATGGAGTTTACCTCCACGAATATTTTTTAGCACTCGTCCTTTGGCAACATACTGAACTCATTAAGGTCTCTCTCCTTGTCAGGATAATCCTGGCCAAACTATGTCCGGCAAGATCGGGATGCGGACAACGAAGAAATTCGACGCCCACCCACCACCCACTTAATAGCCACTGTCGATGACTCAACCGACATGCTCGACTTCGACTCCGAAGACATCGACGGTATGGACGATGATGCAGGAGGCGAAGAGGAACCACCGCCCACAGGGTGCTGGAAGTCCACCTCATCATATGACGTATAGATGGTGGACACACCAAAAGAAGACGACGACGAGGAACGAAAGGACGCAACGAAGGCTTGTTCCCTCGAGAAGCAGTCAAAGAGGCGGTGTAAGAGCCGCCCCAAATCCCGCCTCGATAGAAATAACGATCATACAGACCCAGCGTTGGAGCAGGGCGAACCACCGCCGGACCACGGCAATACGGAGAATCAAACCGAACAAACCAATTCTGTCAAAGATAATAGTCCGGACGACATAACGCCGGACAGGCACCTGGAGCAACAGAATGCCCGTCAAAGGCTTGTTGCCACCGCGAGGAGTCTGAAAAAGCAGAAGCAAAGGCTCAAGGCTGCGCAGGACACACTCCAAATCAGATGGAGTAAAGTACTCAACACAACAGCGAAGTACGGCGGCAATCGCCCCACCAAGGGCTACCCAAAGCGGAAGTTGCTACCTGAATTCGATGAGGAGGCCTTAGACCCCCCACAACCAAAAATTAAAACAGCCATCTGGCCGGATAGACGACCTCACGGCCAACATAAAGCGGCAAGCAACACCGCACATAAGTCAATACGCGGTCTACGCGAGGGCTTGCATCAAAAGGACAGCGAAACCAGATCCATCTATGGACCACGCAAGCATGCTCCAGCATACGATGCAACACAACAAACATCCGAACAACGCGGTACACCCAGATATAGGGGTGTCGCACACCCCCTATGTTTCACCGATGAGGTGCTGGACCATGAATTTCCAGAGGGATTCAAACCCGTAAACATAGAGGCATACGATGGAACAACAGACCCTAGGGTCTGGATTGAGGACTATATCCTCCATATCCACATGGCTCGGGGAGATGATCTCCACGCCATTAAGTATTTACCCCTCAAACTCAAAGGGCCAGCTCGGCACTGGCTTAAGAGCCTCCCCGAAAGCTCCATTGGAAGTTGGGAAGAGATCGAAGACGCCTTTCGGGCAAATTTTCAAGGGACTTATGTCCGACCTCCGGACGCGGATGATTTGAGTCATATAACTCAACGGCCCGGAGAGTCAGCCCGAAAGCTTTGGAACAGGTTTCTTACTAAAAAGAACCAAATTGTCGACTGTCCGGACGCCGAAGCCTTGGCAGCTTTTAAGCATAGCGTCTGTGATGAATGGCTTGCCAGACACCTCGGCCAAGAAAAGCCGAGAACAATGGCAGCATTAACAAGCCTCATGACCCGCTTTTGCGCGGGTGAGGATAGCTGGCTAGCCAGATGCAGCACCAGCGACCCCAGTACATCCGAAGTTAGAGATGGAAACGGGAAATCACGACGCAACAACAATAAAAAACGCCGGAATAAAGAAGACAACACGAAGAGCACGGCAGTAAATGCTGGATTCAAAAGCTCTCGGCCAGGTCAGCAAAAGCCGCCCTCTAAAGGTGCCAGAGACGAACTGTCCAGCCTAAAGAAAATTCTGGACCAAATATGTCAGATCCATAGCACCCCTGGTAAACCCGCTAACCATACCCACAGAGAATGTTGGGTCTTCAAGCGGTCCGCCAAGCTCAACGTCGTACAAGGGGGAGGATACACCAGGCGAAGACGAGGATGATCCTCTCAAGCAAGACACTGGGGAACAAAAGAAATTTCCACCAGAAGTCAAAACAGTAAACGTGTTACACGTGATCAAGGGGAGAAACAAAATGGCATTCCCAGAAAAATATGCCCAATGGCCTATCACCGCGGAGTCCTGCCACTGGTCGTCTCAACCGATCACTTTCGACCATCGTGATTACTCAGCAAGTATCCGGCGTGCAGGATGGGCTGCCCTGGTATTAGACCCAATAATTGACGGATACCACTTCACACGAGTCCTGATGGACGGTGGCAGCAGTCTAAACCTGATATACCAGGATACAATCTGCGAAATGGGGATAGACCCAACGAAAATTTGCCATAGCAACACTACCTTTAAAGGAATAATGCCAGGCCCAGGGGCTCACTGCATAGGCTCCCTGCTACTAAAGGTTATATTCGGCTTCCCCGATAACTCCGTAGCGAACATTTAACCTTCCACATTGCTCCATTCCAATGCGGTTATCAAGCACTACTTGGACACGAAGCTTTTGCTCGCTTTAATGCAATACCACATTACGCTTCCCTGACACTCAAGATGCCCGGTCCACGTGGCATCATTACAGTGAACGGAAGTATTAAGCGATCCTTGCGCGCCGAAGAGAATGTGACTGCCTTGGCAGCCGCACACTAAAAACGGCCTCACCGACTAAAGTATTTGATAGGTCGTCAAGACCACGGACGTGGTTAGACGAGTCCATCGCTGCTATATGTAATTTATACCGGATTAATGGCCACACCCCTATTACAAATACAAGGGGCTCAACGCGCACAGACAAGTGGCAATTTCTACTCATTTCTAGTTATACATGGTCTCTTTAAAAAACCACCTTTTTGAACGATAACTTTTTCACCTAAGTTCCTCTTTTTTTACAGATGACCATCGTGCTACACCCGTCTAGGATACGGCACAACAGAGACACATGCGCAGACGTGCAGCAGGGACCCGCTCCAAGGATTCTTTTTAGATTAAGACCTTGCGTAAACCTTTTTTACTATCTCTTGTTGATACACATCCATCGAATTCTCAGCACAATTGAGAAGGATGCTGACGTCTTGGCATGTGGCCACATCAGAATAATGCACATACCTGGACACAAGGGGCTTCTTACAAAGGGCACTATTTAGGCCCGGTTTATACCATAAAGACCGAATACCTTAGGGACTGTTCAGCGTCGCGAGTTTGGCCTTATATGCATCAGCTCCGAATCATTGTCTTTGGTCAAATGTTGTGTTTGCCTAGCTCCCGTGTTTTGGTGCCTTATGTTCCACTTTATCGGCTAAGGCAGCACCAGGAGAACTACTATGATTGTGCCCTGGTTCATCCAGACGAGCACCTCAGTAGAGAAAGCCAAAAACTGACTGTCATGATATAGCGTGAGACTGGTCAACCACTTGATGACCTATCGGAATATTAGAATTCCTCCGCCTTAACGAAGGGCTGATTTCCAGCCAGGCATGTATGCACCCTAAGATTGGGAGAGTGCGGAGCCACCAGGGGCTATCTAGTAGCCCCATTGTCAAACTCCTATGGCTAAGTGAAAGTGTTAAAGCATTATAGTCTGGTTGCCTCATTCGCTACGCTATCACCTCCTTAATAGGACCAAGACATTGGGTTAAGTGTGAACACGCGTCTTTCGTGAGCACCTCCGCATTATATGAGTGAGGGTTGAAGCCGACGACTCCAATCTTTCAGGTTATACACATGTATATATAAACGGCCGCACAGGAGGCATCATACTACTTTCAGGCAAAAGTATAAACATAGCCTTATAAAATTTCATAAAAGCATTGTGTTTACAATGAGAATACATATCACTCAAACATAATATTCTTTGAGCACTGGGCCTCTATCAAACGAGCACCCTCAAGAACCTCCTCAAAATAGTGCTCGGCAGCCACTCGGCCTATGGCCGAACCCTGCGCCGCAACAGTGGTAGCGTCCATCTCCGCCCAGTATGCTTTAACACGGGCAAGGGCCATCCGCGAGCCTTCTATGCACGCCGACCTCTTCATCACATTAATGCGCGGCACCGCACCAAGGAACTGTTGCACTAAACTGAAATAGTTGTTCGGCTTTGGCTTTTCCGGCCATAGCTGATCCACGACAGACCTCATGGCGAGTCCGGACAACCTATTTAGTTCGGCCCACTCGGCTAGCTAATCAGTTAATGGAAGCGGACGCTCTGGAACGTTGAATTGCGACCAGAACAGCTTGTCCACTTCATGATCTGTTTGACCTTGGAAGTATTTGGCCGCATCGGCAGCGCTCGTCGCCAAGTCCATATACGCATCTGCTGAACTCCACAGCTGATCCAGAGGGGCATACCGTGGATCTCCGAACTTCTTCCATAGCATGAAGGACTTCCCATCCGCAATATCCCTGGCTTCCCGCAGCTCCTCCTTCTTCGCTCTCATAGCAGAGCGGGTGTCTTTGTCCGCCATCGTGGCCTTCTGAAGGTCCGTTGCCTTCGCTCGGTTTTCTTTTTCAAGGAGCCGGCAACGGTCGGCAGTGTCTTTTAATTTTACGGCCATCTTGGCCATCTTATCTTGGCTCTCGCAATGTGCGGCCTTCTCGGCTTTTAACTCTTCGGCCACCTTCAAAGCACCCGCATTACTAATCCTCGCTTGTTCCTTGGCTCGAGCAAGTTCTGCCCGCAAGGTTTCCACAGTGGCAGCTCCATCTGCAGTCACAACATATTAAAGATACTGGCATCATGTTGCTCTTACTATGTGGCGTTCACCAGATAATAACACTTACCCTGTGCCTCGTCAAGCCTCTTGTTAACAAGCTCGATGTCGGCGTCTGCCGCATCCAGTTGCCGTTTTAATTCGGCAAACTCACTAGTCCGGCTAGCCACCGGAGCTTCCACCACCTGCACATAAGGGCAGTCTGGTTATTGCCTGGGAGTATGATCCTCTATTTGCCACCGTTCTCGATGACAACCAGAGTCTCAGGGGCTACTATCTACACAGGGCACACCTAACATGTGCGGTACTATCACATATTATCTCACGTACCTCAAAGCCTGTCAGTAGACTCGTAAAGGCTTCATGTAATCCTCTTTTGGCGGACGAAATTCTCTCCATCACCGTACCTATCAGCGTACGGTGTTCTTCTGAGATGGCCGCTCGCCCCACCAGCTCCCTCAGAACATCCGACCGCATACCAGACGGTGTCAGACTCTTTTGTTTGCTCTCTTCGGGAGTCAGGCGATGGGGACTTCGGGGGTCTATGGGATTATCTTCTGGCCTCACCGGATTCGGAGAGGCCCTCCGTGACGACACTTCGGGGTCGCCCGCTTCTTGAGCGGAGGAGTCCGGGGGAGGCGTTTCGCTCTCCATCATCTCTGGAAGAAGATCCCCCAAAGACGAGCTCAGCTGAGAGGGGCTAAGGCCCGAACTGCAAGATATATGCGGTGGTTATTTTCTCATAAAAAAGATAGTATACCTTCACTATTAAAGTATTTTGGATCACTTACGACTCGTTGGAGGGCTGATCCCCCCGCGGACTTCGTGCGGCAAAAGCACCCCTCGAGGCAGGACCCTCTGTGGGAGACTTCTTCTCCCGTTTGGAGGCCTCGGCTTCCGGATCCTCGGAAGCAGTCCTTTTCCTCCCCCGGTTATCCTCCTTCATGGAGACGCTCATTCCCTCGGTTAGAACTGGCAGCGATGGGGCCCCGCGTCCACCTATATTATCCCCCCCCCCCCGTATCTTCCTTCGAGGGCTCCGAGCAAGGTGCGAGCTCGAGCATCTTTTCCAATACTAGATTTTCCAAACCCTCGGGGAGGGGGGCCAAACACCGAATCATCTTCGCCTTTGTTAGCCAGTCATGTTCAAAGAGCGAACTCTCAGAAATAACTTCATGATGAATAAAAGATAGTGTGTTCGGCTAGAGGATTTCTTACTTGTTCGGCGGCGCGGTTACTGCTTAGGCCCACGTCCTCGGTAGTATCCAGACACTCTATTTGAGGTCCGAAAATGACTTGTACATCTCCTCGTGCGTCAGGCCAAGGAAACTTTGAAAGGCACACGGTCCTTCTGGGTTGAACTCCCACAAGCGAAGGGGCCGGCGTTTGCAAGGCTGGACTTGACGAACCAGCATAACTTGTATTACCACGACCAAATTAAAATCTCCCTCGAAGAGATCTCGAATGCGGCTTTGCAGTATAGGCACGTCCTTGGCTGGACCCCAAGTCAGACCTCTGCTAATCCATGACATTAGTTGTGGTGGGGGGGAGGGCGAGCGGAAAGCGGGGGCAGCCGCCCACTTGGCACTTCTGGGAGCCGTGACGTAAAACCACTCCCGTTGCCATAATTCGGACACCTCTGGAAAGGAACCTTTCGGCCATGGAGCTCATGCCATCTTGCCTATTGATGCACCTCCGCACGCTGCATGTTGCCCCTCGATCATCTTCGGCTTCACTTCAAAGGTCTTGAGCCACAGGCCGAAGTGAGGGGTAATGTGGAGGAAGGCCTCACACACGACAATAAATGTCGAGATGTGGAGAAAGGAGTCCGAAGCAAAATCATGGAAATCTAGCCCGTAATAGAACATCAAACCCCTGATGAAGGGATCCGGAGTGAGGCCTAGGCCTCGGAGGAAGTGGGAGACGAACACGACGTTCTCGTTGGGTTCGGGAGTAGGGACGACCTGCCCTCGAGCAGGTAGCCAATGCTAAACCTCGGCGGTCAGGTATCTGGCCTCCCTCAACTTCTTGATGTCCTCTTCCGTCACGGAGGAGGGCATCCATCGACCTTGAAGGCTGGATCCGGACATGATTGAAGATCCGGAGCACCTAACCTGGGCTTTGGGTGTTGGAACTCGAGGCGGGGGAAGGGTTCGATTGAGCACGAGAGGGAAAAGGCGAAAACCTTGTCCCTTTATAAAGAGGGTGAATATCAAGCGTCCTCTCCGTAGCCGTTTAGGATTTGCCTATAATCTAGGAGTCCTAGACACGGTTGGGTTACCCACGACCGCATTAATGAGAATCCCGTAATTGGGGGAACAAGATCTCTGCTTTGATAAGATGTGTCAAGAAACTGCCTCACGTTATGTGTGGAGCTGGTTGAAGAAAAATGGTTCGGATAATCACTGGGCCATGACATAACGTCATGCTGCCAAAACAAGTGAGTAAATTGGATTTGCGAAAATATTATTCTCTCTATGGCGGTATGTGGAACTTATTTTGCAGGGTCGAACACTATCCTTGTATTCAAATTCTTCTGTGATGTATTCGGAGAAGGAACCCGCCTTGCAATGCCGAAGACAATACTGCGTGCCGGACTCATCGTCATTGAAGCCTGGTTCAGGGGCTACTGAGGGAGTCCTGGATTAGGGGGTCTCCGGACAGCCGGACTATCTCCATTGGCCGGACTGTTAGACTATGAAGATACAAGATTGAAGACTTCGTCTCGTGTCCGGATGGGACTCTACTTAGCATGGAAGGCAAGCTAGGCAATACGGATATGGATATCTCCTCCTTTGTAACCGACCTTGTGTAACCCTAACCCTCTCCGGTGTCTATATAAACCAAAGGGTTTTAGTCCGTAGGACAACAACCATAACATACAATCATACCATAGGCTACCTTCTAGGGTTTAGCCTCTCTGATCTCGTGGTAGATCTACTCTTGTACTACCCATATCATCAATATCAATCAAGAAGGACGTAGGGTTTTACCTCCATCAAGAGGGCCTGAACCTGGGTAAAACATTGTGTACATTGCCTCCTGTTACCATCCGGCCTAGACGCACAGTTCGGGACCCCCTACCCGAGATCCGCCGGTTTTGACACCGACACCAAGCAATTAGGAAACTTGTTTGTCTCAACACTTAGCTGAATTTGCTTTCTCAAATATCTGTAGTCATGGCGGCTTACTGTGCCGGCTTACTTTTCCTTATATGGCATTAGCCCTTAACGAAGCCGCCATTACTCCCCTGTATTATCATCATTTAAATGTTAATTTCACCATTGAATTGAACCGGCATGTTGCCTTTCTTTTCAGTTCGTTTTTGAACATCATGCCGTCCAAAGCGCCAACCATCTGCAACTAGGTTCCCTCAACTGTAACTGAGGAACGTTTGAAGGAGTTCTTTTCCATAGGATTTTTGCCAGGAAAAGACGTCATGTCTTACCGTGCCCCTAAACCGGACGAAGAATGGCCCAATCCAAGAGATGGCGAAGTGATTGTTTTTACTGACCATATGAACCGTGGCTTCTCACCGCCCGGCTCAAAGTTCTTCAGAGAGGTCCTCCACTTTTTCAAACTCCACCCTCAAGATATCGGGCCCAATTCCATTTCTAATATCTGTAACTTCCAAGTGCTCTATGAGGTGTATCTTCAAGAAGAGCCGACTGTGGAGCTATTTAGAGAATATTTTTATCTGAACCAGCAGAACGAGTGAACCAATGGCCTTAGCTTGGAGCTTGGAGGCATCTCAATTCAGCGTCGGCGGGGCACTAGCTTCCCCCTCATAGTCTTGTTGAGTCATCCAAAAGACTGGAATCAGACTTGGTTCTATTGTCAAGACATTTCACCAGCAAATGAGAAGCCACTGCCGGGTTATCGCCCCGAACGTCTTGACTCCAAGTTTGCTCTCCCTGACAAGCTTACTGCTATCGAACGCAAGAAGTTGATCCCATCAATAGAGATGATTAATGCCTTATTAGGAAACGGCTTAACCGGAGTTGATCTGACCCGCTGCTGGATCTCATGGCGGGTTATCCCTCTAAGCCGTCGGTCAAAATTGATGTACGATTATGGTGGAGGCCCAGATGACTCTCTTCGTCACAGCTCTGCTGAACTAACGGAAGAAAGATATTGTTTCAATGTCAACCCTTTTGATGAACGGAAAATATGAAGACTGCTCGTCGGGTTAAACCCCTTCTGCAAGCTTAACCCGGTGCCAGAAGTAAGGAAACTCTGATCTCTCTCCTTTGTATTTTCCCAGCCGTGTTGTTTAATACTTACCTGACCTTTCATCTTGTTTTTACCTGTCTGCAGGCCAAAACTGATTTCTGGAAAGCTAAATATGACCACGAAGCTGCCAAGAAAGCGAGAGACGCCACCATAAATGCCAAGAAAACGACTCGGAGGTTGAAAAAGAAGAAGAAGAGCACTGTTGAAGATTTGATGAGGCTTGATGATACTTCTGAGTCGGAGGTAGCCCTTGACTCCCTTGGCCAATTTTTTAATAATTTTATTAACACTGATCATTACCAGGACAACGCTGGGGCCAGTCAGGCCGTGGAAGAAGAGGTAACTACTTCCTCCGACTCAGCCCATTTTCTAAGACAGAAACTTTGAGTCGTAACCCGGAAAGTAAGGTTTTCACACCCTTTAGCTTATCTGGACCCTCACTTTCTTTTGAAAAAGCAGCAACATGAGAGCCGCCGTCAAGCCCGGACCGAAGATGAACCGGCTGTTGTTCTTCAACAAACTCCTCAAAAACGCCAGAACGAGGTTTATTTCTTTATCTTTGACTTTCTGTTAATGGATCTCCTCCCTTGCATTACTTACTTTGTCTTATCTTTGCAGGAGGTATCTCGCTCCTCTGGCGACTCGTCTCAGACCCAGTTTCCGGCCTTCAAGACTGCCCCTGGGTAAGGAAAAAATCCTCTTTCCTCAGTATTTTTTCAAACTATATCCTTATACTGACAGTCCTATAATATTTCTCTTAGTGGTCAAGCTAAGTCTAAGAAGGCCAAGGTAACTAAGCCGGTGGAAGACCCGCCAGTCCTTGCACCTGAACTGACGAGGCCACCTTCTCCTCCATCAATTGAAACTCCAGAAGACCCGCCTGTCAATGCAAAAGCAAATCCTCCTGAGTCGTCGGTTGATGATAATACCATTAACCCTTCCACAACTAGACCATCGAGCTTGGGCAACCCGCCATCACCGTCTGCGCAAGACGTTTTGATCGCCGGGAGCCGCTTTGTTGAGCCGAGGAATCCAACCGTGTTGGCTCGCCACGCGGCGAAATAAGAGGCATTGAAGAGACAGAAAGTGTGCTTTGATGTTGCACATTATGATCATTTGAACGCCAACGATATTTTATCCGGCTATCTCAGCCATGTGCACTCCAGTCGTGACTCAGAGATCGAAATGGTCAAACAGTTGCAGCTGAAATATGAGGTATGTTCTTCCGGCTTACTTATATTCCACCAGCCCCCAAGTCTTCAGATTATGAGAGAACCAGGATGATCTGTAGACTTTATGATATAGGCTAAAACTTTTATCTTTGAAACTGTTCTTGAGTTCAACAAAATAGAACAAAACTTCACCTGTAGTCCCCAAGGGCCGGTTCATTTGATCATAAATGAGCCGGTACTTTAAATTTTGATAATTGTCTTGTACCGTATCCAAAGAACTTTGTAATCCGGCTTAACCTTGAGAAACTTGCGGAATAGCATACATTAGTCCCCAAGTGCCAAGTGCTGCTATTTTATAAAGTGCTTGGGACTTAAAGTATGTTTGTAGAGTCATAAGAAATTGTTTTGGCATACATTAGCCCCCAAGTGTCATGTGGTTTTTGTAAAGTACTT
This sequence comes from Triticum aestivum, assembly GCF_018294505.1. Classification (NCBI taxonomy): domain Eukaryota; kingdom Viridiplantae; phylum Streptophyta; class Magnoliopsida; order Poales; family Poaceae; genus Triticum; species Triticum aestivum. The sequence goes on along the minus strand of NC_057806.1, from coordinate 583,390,816 downwards.
GAGACTTGAATCTTGATTGTTGAACCTGAATTGAAATCTTGACTCATCTGTGTATGTTTTTTGTAGAATGCCTTATATGAACTGAGCTTGCAACTAACTGATGCGAAAACCCGGCTGGCGGATCAGGAGGCAGAAATCAAATCTGCTAACTCCAAACTGCAAGTAAGTCTCTCTGAGACAGAAAAATGAAAAACCACCTTTATCGCCAAGAAGAAAACCTGGGCGGAAGAAAAAACGCTTCTGACACAACGCACCGAGAAGGCCGAAGTTGCCTTTGAAGAGGTTTCAACAGAGCTGGCCGGTTTAAAGGGCTGGGTGTCTCAAATGGTTGTCGCCATCTTTGGTAAGCCATCTGTATTTGATCTTGTGTATTGTTTTCTGACCCGGAATATAAGTCGCGAGCTGACTCTTTGTTTATAAAATATGTGCAGGTCCACGAAGCAAGAATCTAAGCCAAGACCATGTGATTAAACTGAAGGCAGTGTATACCTTAGTGGAGCAATTATATATTGGCGCACAACAGGCACTTGCCGCTATCTCTCCTGCCAATCAAGGACCCAACCGACTCAGCGATGTCTTAAACAAGCTATCAATTCTACCTGCCAGGTTCCAAGAAGTGAAGCGCTCTTGTGCCAGAGCTGGAGCTTTGACTGCCCTAAGCCGCTCCAAGGCTTGGGTGCCAGATCTAGACCCGGTGGACGTGGCCAGAGGGTATCCTACCGTGAAGGAAGACGGATCTCTCTTTGAACAAGATGAGTTCATGGCTTGTGTGCGTGGAGTCCGACCTCAGGCGACTATTATTGGAGATGAAACCAATATCGACAAGCATCAGCCGGGTTTTGATGTTGAAAATAAGAAGATGGCAACTCCCTCGTACAAGGTGACAGATTTAATCCCGCCTGTTCGTGAAAATACATTTGCTCCAGAAGTTGACCCGGCCGGCCTAATTGACAAAGAAGCAGAATTCGTCACTATGAACGGTTTTGACTGGTCAAAACCCAGCTTCCAATCAGCAGAGGGCGGTGAACCGGCGAGGGAGGAGTAATAACCATCTTCATCGGCTTATAAAAAGCCTTGTAATAGATTAGCTGTGAAAACACTGAATGCCTTGCCTATGCCATCGTGCATAAAACACTGTGTGTGATTCTGTATTTCCTGATGGCAATATATGCATCATATTTATGATTGTTCCTGCAATACTTCATCTCTGTCCCTATAGACACAAAAGAAAAAATTGGCTTGAGGGCTTAGTATCGAACGGGTTAGAACACCCGACTTATAGCCAATATGTCTACCATAGTAGAAAACAGAAACACACATAAAAAGAGAACAAGGCTGAAAATAACCCTTTGATTAATACAGCAGGCAATTGCTTGTAAACAATAGTCATACTTGTACCTTTGATCTTTAGACCACCGGTTTGAATAACCCGGGTAATGAAGTTGATAACTCAATCTTTTTGAGAAGTCAATGCTTCTGAATACTTAATGATCATCATACCTTGGTGGCTTTGTTGTCAAATAGTCCAGCCGGTGAAAAAGACCATGCAAATTATTTGTGAAATTGAGACAACAAAGAACTAAAAGGCAAATAACAGGTAATAAATATGATTTAACCTTGTGTTTGAAGGTTGGGGGTTTCTGATTCGGATATGATCAGTAAACCAGACCAAAGGGGTTAAGCTAAGGTTCGAATACGACCATATAGCCCCCAGTGGCTTTGGCGTTGCGCCGATCAAGAGGGTACTGACAGCTATGTTCTCTTTGGTTCGAATACGACCTATGTTTGAACAGGAAGCCCCCAAATGATCTTGAGAGGTTTTTAACGACCCTGATTCGAATATGATCCAAGTCGGACCCAAAAGGGGTTAAGCTATGATTCGGATACGATCAAGAAGCCCCCTAGTGAGTTTGGCCTTGAGCCGATCAAGAGGGTTACGACAGCTATGTTCTCTTTGGTTCGAATACGACCTATGTTTGAATAGGAAGCCCCCAAGTGACCATGATAGTTGCGGCTAGATTCGAATACGATCATAAGCCGGACCAAAAAGGTTAAACTTGATTCAAATATGATCAGCTCCTTAATAGTCATTTGAAAATAAGAAGCAACAAAGATGCTTAATCTTTTGAAAAGAAAAGAGACTGATGGTCTTGCTTTATTACTTATCATAGTATATACAACATTAAAGTATGTACATGCTGAGAGCCGGTGGTTGAGGTGTAGTATGGCCGAAGTTGAGTAATGTTCCATGGTCGGTGGGTCTCCTCTTCCGACTTACGTGAGTCTTTGTGCTCTCGAACGTCAATGAGGTAATATGACCCGTTGTTTAAGTTCTTGCTGACCACAAAGGGTCCTTCCCAAGGTGGGTGAGGGAGTCCTGGATTAGGGGGTGTTCGGGTAGCCGGACTATACCTTCAGCCGGACTCCTGGACTATGAAGATACAAGATTGAAGACTTCGTCCCGTGTCCGGATGGGACTTTCCTTGGCGTGGAAGGCAAGCTTGGTGATGCGGATATTCAAGATCTCCTATCATTGTAACCGACTCTATGTAACCCTAACCCTATCCGGTGTCTATATAAACCGGAGGGTTGTAGTCCGTAGGCAATCAACTCCATATACAACAATCATACCATAGGCTAGCTTCTAGGGTTTAGCCTCCTTGATCTCGTGGTAGATCTACTCTTGTACTACTCATATCATCAATATTAATCAAGCAGGACGTAGGGTTTTACCTCCATCAAGAGGGCCCGAACCTGGGTAAAACATCGTGTTCCCTGCCTCCTGTTACCATCCGGCCTAGACGCACAGTTCGGGACCCCCTACCGAGATCCACCGGTTTTGACACCGACATTGGTGCTTTCATTGAGAGTTCCTCTGTGTCGTCGCCTTTAGGCCCGATGGCTCCTTTGATCATTAACAACGATGCGGTCCAGGGTGAGACTTTTCTCCCCGGACAGATCTTTATCTTCGGCGGCTTCGCTCTACGGGCCAATTCGCTCGGCCACCTGGAGCAAATCGAAAGCTACGCCCCTGGCCATCAAGTCAGGTTTGGAAACTTAAACTACACGGCTGACATCCGCGGAGACTTGATCTTCGACGGGTTCGAGCCACGGCCAAGCGCGCCGCACTATCTCGAGGGGCATGATCTAGCTCTGCCTCCGGACAGTGTCCTGGAGGCCGCACACGCATCGGTTCCGACCCCTAACTCGGAGCCTATTGCGCCAATCGAGGATGAGCGGTTGGACGTCACCTCGGGGGCTTCGATCTCAAAGGCGATCGAGCTGAATGCTAGCCCCGCACTCTGCATGATCCGTGACTCCGAGGATCCGGACTCCTTTCCGGACTCCGAACCCCCGCGCCCCTGCCGATCGAATCTGATTGGGCGCCAATAATGGAGTTCACCGCCGCGGACATCTTTCAGCACTCGCCTTTTGGCGATATCCTGAATTCTCTCAAGTCTCTCTCTTTATCAGGAGAGCCCTGGCCGAACTGCGGTCAGCGAGGATGGGATACGGACGATGAAGAAATTCAAAGCCCACCCACCACCCACTTGGTAGCCACTGTCGATAATTTAAAAGACGTGCTCAACTTCGACTCCGGAGACATCGACAGCATGGATGACGATGCGGGAGATACCGATGAACCAACACCCATAGGGCATTGGACAGCCACCTCATCTCACGATGTGTACATGGTGGATACCCCTAAAGGAAGCGACAACAAGGAAAAAGGGGATGGGACGAGAGATCGACCCCCTGAAAAGCAATCAAAGCGTCGGCGTAAACGCCAACCCAAGCCCCGCCTCGACAAAAACCCAGCCATAGAGCAGGACGAGCCGGTAGACGATGAGCAGGCCTTAGAGCAACCGTCCAAATAGGGCAACACGGATAGAGAAACCGAACATCCCTCCTCCGGCGAAAACGGCATTCCGGACGACCTCACGCCGGATAAACCTATGGAGCAGAAGAATCTCCACGAGAGGCTCGTTACAACTGCACGCAGCCTAAAAAAGCAGAAGCGGAAGCTAAAAACAGCGGAAGATGCACTCCGGATTAGATGGAGCAAAGTAATCAATACCGCAGATAAATACGGCGACAGTCGCCGCACTAAAAGCTATCCGAAAAGAAAGCTACTGCCTGAATTCGACGAAGAGGCCCTAGAGCCCTCGCATTCAAAAAATGAGAAAGCCACACGGTCGGATAGACGACCCCATAAAGCGGCAAGCGGCGCCGCACCTAAATCGGCATGCGACCCACTTAAGGATTCGCATCATGGCCCAGTCAGGTCCATTTATGGGCCAAGAAAGCAAGCTCTCGTAAGCAACGCTATGAAGCCATCATCAGAATCCGGCACACCCAAATACAGGGGCGCCGCACACCCCCTATGTTTCACCGATGAGGTCCTGGACTATGAATTTCCAGAGGGATTCAAACCCGTAAACATAGAGGCATATGATGGAACAACAGACCCTGGAGTCTGGATCGAGGATTATATCCTCCACATACACATGGCTAGAGGAGATGATCTCCACGCCATAAAATATTTACCCCTTAAGCTTAAAGGGCCAGCCCGGCATTGGCTTAAAAGCCTTCCCGAAAACACAATTGGAAGCTGGGAAGAGCTCGAGGATGCTTTCCGGGCAAACTTTCAAGGGACCTATGTCCGCCCTCCGGATGCAGACGATCTTAGTCACATAACTCAACAACCCGGAGAATCAGCTCGGCAGTTCTGGAATAGATTCCTCACTAAAAAGAATCAGATAGTCGACTGTCCGGACACAGAAGCCTTAGCAGCTTTCAGGCATAATGTCCGAGACGAATGGCTCGCCAGACACCTCGGCCAAGAAAAGCCAAGAACAATGGCCGCACTAACAAGCCTCATGACCCGCTTTTGTGCAGGGGAGGACAGCTGGTTGGCAAGGTGCAGCCCCAGCGACCCAAGTACATCCGAAACTAGGGATGGAAACGGAAAACCGCGATGCAACAAGGACCGTCGCTGGACCAAGGACAAAAGTCCGAAGAGCACGGCAGTCAATGCCGGATTCAAAGGCTCACGACAAAATCAGGCAAAATCGCCCCCACAGGATAACAGGGACGATCCATCCAACCTAAATAAAATCCTGGACAGGATATGTCAGATACACAGTACTCCCGGGAAGCCTGCTAACCATACCCACAGAGACTGTTGGGTTTTCAAACAATCCGGCAGACTCAATGCCGAACACAAGGGGCTCGACACACCAAGCGAAGACGAGGACGAACCCCAAAAGCAGAGCACCAGGAAACAAAAGAACTTCCCACAAGAAGTAAAAACAGTGAACTCACTTCACATAACAAAACGTGCGGCGCCCGTAAAGGTACGCACCACACGGCCCATCCCCAAAGGGTCCTGCCACTGGTTGTCAAAACCGATCATCTTCGATCAGCTAGATTATTCTAGAAATATCAAGAATGTAGGCTGGACTGCCTTGATACTCGACCCAATAATTGGCGGACTCCAGTTTTCAAATGTCCTTATGGACGGCGGCAGTGGACTAAACCTGATATATCAGGATACAATCCAGCACATGGGGATAAACCCAGCAAGAATCCGCCGCAGCAAAACCTCCTTTCAAGGGGTAATACCTGGTCCGGACACCCATTGTATGGGTTTTCTCCGGCTCGAAGTCATATTCGGCTCTGCCGATAACTTCCGCCGCGAAAAGCTGACCTTCCATATCGTCCCGTTCTCAAGTCGCTATCAAGCACTACTGGGACGCGAAGCTTTCGCTCGCTTTAACGCAATACCGCATTATGCATCTCTTACGCTTAAGATGCCCGGTCCATGAGGCATCATCTCTTTGAAGGGGAAGCACTAAAGTGCGCCTCCCCAAGCGGAGGACTGTGCGGCCGCTTTGACAGCCCCACAGCAAAATGGCCTCACCGGCCAAAAAACTTCGAAATAGGTCATTCAAGACCACGAACGCGGATAGACGAGTTCGGTGCAAAATCATCATTGATGCAGGCCTAGAGGCCACATACCCCCGCACTAGGGGCTCCATGCATATACAATAAGAGACAATAAAGCTCAATTTTATATATTTTACTTTATACTTTGTTTATTTTAAACTTTTGTTCGGCACGACCCGTTTTTCAACTCAGTTTCTCTCTTTTACAGATGAACGTCGTGCGGCGCCCGTCCAGGATACGGCACAACGGAGACACAGGCGCAGACGTGCAGTAGGGACCCGTCCTAAAGGATTCTTTTTAGATTAAGACCCTGCGTAAACCTTTTTTACTGTCTCTTGTTGCTACACATCCCCTGGTTTTTTCTGATATAACCAAGGAGGAGGCTGGCGTCTTGGCATGTGGCCACGTCAGAATTTTTGCACGTACCTGGACACTAGGGGCTTTTTTAATAAAGAGTGTTGTTTCGCCCGCACTCATAAAGACCGAACACCTTAGGGAGTGTTCGGCGTCGCGAGTTTTGGCATTATATGCATCGCTCCGAATCATGTCTTTGGTCAAATGTTGGGTTGCCCGGCTCCTGAGTTCGGCTACCTTACGTTCCGCTCTATCGGCTAAGGTAGCACCAGGAGAACTACTGCGATTGTGCCCCGGTTCGGCCGGGCGAGCACCTCAGTAGAGAAAGCCGAAAACTGACTGTCATGATGTAGCGTGAGACTGGTCAGCCACTCGATGACCTATCGGAATCTATCGGATTCCTCCGCTTTAACGAAGGGCCGCTTCCCGGTCAGGCACATACGCGCCCCGAACTCGGGCGAGCGCAGTCGCCACCAAGGGGCTACCTAAATAGTCTCACTGTCAAGCTCCTATGGCTAAGTGAAAGTGTTAAAGCATTATAGTCCGGTTGCCTGGCCCGCTGCGCTATCACCTCCTTTGTAGGACCAAGACGTTGGGTTAAGTGTGAAAATGCGTCTTCTGCGAGCACCCCCGCACTATGTGCGTGGGGGCTGAAGCCAACGACTGCCATCTTTCAGATTTTGTATATATATATCTTAAAACGGCCGCACAGGAGGTGTTCCCAATACTTGAAGGCACAAGTATAAAAAGGCCACTACAGTTTATCAAAATATTACTTTATAATTACATATGCTATCATAACATAGCATCTTTCGAGCACTGCGTCTCTATTACACGAGCGCCTTCAAGGACTTCCTGAAAATAGTGCTCGGAGGGTACTCGGCTTTTGTCCGAATCTCGGGACGCAACAATGGTGGTCTCCATCTCTGCCCAGTATGTCTTGACACGGGCAAGAGCCATCCTTGCGCCCTCTATGCATGCTGACCTCTTCATTGCATTAATACGCGGCACCGCGTCAAGGAATTGCTGCACCAAGCTGAAATAACTCTTCGGCTCCGATCTCCCCGGCCACAGATGACCCATGACGTACTTCATGGCGAGTCCGGACAACCTATTCAGTTCGGCCCATTGAGCCAAACGATCGTCCACTGCCAGCGGACGCTCTGGATTGTGAAACTGCGACCAGAAAAGCTTTTCCACTTCGCGATCTTTCTGATCTCGAAAGTGTTCGGTCGCATCAGCAGCACTCGCTGCCAAATCCAGATAGGTATCCTCCACACTCCACATCCGGTCCAACGGAGCAAACTTCGGATCGCAAAATTTCCTTCGCAGCATAAAGGGCTTTCCAGCCGCAATCTGTTCGGCCTGACGCAGCTCCTCCTTCGCAGCTCTCATCGCAGAGCGCGCGTCCTTGGCATTGGCAACGGCCTTCTCTAAGTCCGTCTGTTTCGCCTGGTCTTCTTTCTCAAGAAGTCTGCAACGGTCTGCAGCACTCTTTAACTTTTCGGCCATCTCGGCCATCTCTTCCTTGCTTCGGCAATGAGCAGCCTGTTCGGCTCTCAGCTCTTCAAGGGCTTTCTTGGCAGCCGCATCACTTTCTCTGGCTTGTTCTTTAGCTCGGGCAAGTTCTGCCCTAAGACTCTCCACGGCGGCCGCACCATCTGCGTCAAGCACACACATCGTAAGACACTGGCATAAAACTCTTCTTACCTGATGCCGCCCGAGGAATTACATACCTTGAGCCTCATCAAGCCGCTTGTTGACAAGCGCGATGTCGGCATTTGCCACGTCCAGTTGCCGCTTTAGTTCGGCAAAATCATCAGTTCGGCTCGATTCCGGACACCCCGCCGCCTACATTCAAAGGCGACATCTTAGACCTGGGATTATGATCCTCCGCGTGCCGTCATTTCTTGACGACGCGCAGAGTCTCAGGGGCTACTATCTACACAGGGTGCATCTTATTCATGCGCAACTGACAAAAGTGTACATTATCTAATGTACCTCAAAACCCGTCAGTAAACTTTTGACGGCCTCATGCAATCCGCTCTCTGCGGATGAGATCCTTTCAATCACCGTGCCCATCAATGCACGGTGCTCCTCCGAGATAGAAGCTCGCCCCAGCAGAATCTTTAGCTCCTCCGACCGAGCACCAGACGGTGCCGGACTTGTCCCACGACCTCTTTCGAAGGCCGGACGCGGAGAACCTCGGGGGGCCACATAGCTATCTTCCGCCCCTGCCGGATTCGGAGAAACCCTCCGCGACGACACCTCAGGGTCGCCCGCCTCGCTAGGCGGCACGGCAGGGGGAGGCGTCCCGCTCTCCATCATCTCCGGAAGGAGATCCCCCGAAGACGAGCTCTGCTGAGAAGGGCTGAGGTCCGAGCTACAAGGTAAAAATTCGGTTAATCTTCTCAGATCTAAATCAAGGATTTCCCTCATCCCTCAAAAGGAAAATCTTTCTCTACTTACGGCTCGCTGGAGGGCTGATCCCCTTGAGGGCGTAGTCCGGCCGAGGAACTCCCCGGCGTCGGACCCTCTGACGAGGATTCCCCCCCCCCCGCTTCGAGGCCATGGTTTCCGGGTCGTCAGAGGCGGCTCTCTTCTTCCCCTTAGGAGAGGAATTGTCGGTTCCTCCCTTCGGAGCAGCCTCCTTCGAGGAGGCCATAGTTTCCTTGTCCTCCCCCTTGCTTCCCTCCAAAGGCATTATCTCCAGCATCCTGACCAGCACGGGATCCGGCCTGGTTTCGGGAAGGGGAGCCGGACACCTGATCAGCTTTGCCTTCGCTATCCACTCCTGTTTAAAAGGACGGCTCTTTTAGGGGCAAGTTTATGACAATTATACGGATAGAAGGTCCGGGCACAAGGTTGCTTACTTGAGTATCCGGGCGATTGCAGCTTAGGCCTGCGTCCTCGGTTAAATCCGGACACATCTCTCGTGATCCGAAGAACAGTTTATACATCTCCGCGGGCGTTGCGCCCATGAAATTCTGGAGAGCTCGCGGTCCCTCTGGATTAAACTCCCACAGGCGAAGGGAGCGACGTTTGCCGGGCAATATTCGGCGAATCAGCATGACCTGCGTCACCTTGACCAGGCTGAGGTCTCCTTCCAAGAGATCCTTAATGCGGCCCTGTAACAAGGGCACGTCTTTGGGCAAACCCCAATCTAACCCTCTGTTAACCCATGACGCTAGCCGTGGTGGGGGACCCGAGCGAAAGGCAGGAAGCGCCACCCACTTGGTGCTCCGGGGAGTGGTGATATAAAACCACTCTCATTGCCACAAGCCTAGCTCCTCTTTAAAAGAGCCCTCGGGCCATGGAGCATCAGCATTTTTGCTTATAACAGCGCCTCCGCACTCTGCGTGCCGTCCCTTGATCATCTTCGGCTCCACTTTGAAAGTCTTGAGCCATAATCCGAAGTGAGGGGTAACACGGAGGAACGCTTCGCATACAACGATAAACGAGGAGATATGGAGGATGGACTCCGGAGCTAAGTCGTGAAATTCCAGCCCGTAATAAAACAGCAGTCCCCTCACAAAGGGATCCATCGGGAAGCCTAACCCCCGAAGGAAGTGAGACACGAACACTACGCTCTCACCGGGCTGGGGACTGGGGATAGCCTGCCTTTGAGCAGGCAACCTGTGCGAAATTTCGGCGGTCAAGAACTTAGCCTCTCTCAACTTTAGCACGTCCTCCTCCGTGACGGAGGAGGGCATCCATCGGCCTTGAAGGTCGGAACCGGACATTGTCGAAGGTCTGAGGCGCCCGGAATCTGGAGCCTAGGGTGTTGGAACTCGAGGCGACGGGCGAACTTGTTTTGGGATTGGAGAAAAGGAGTAAGGCCCTGGTCTCTTTATAAGAGGTTGAATACCAGGAGCCCTCCCCGTAACCGTTTGGGACTCGCCTTTAATCGAGAAAACATGCTAACGGGCACGATTGGGTTACCCACGTCCGTATTGATGAGAATCCCGTAAAAGGGGGGCACACGATCTCTGCTTTGACAAGACGTGCCAAGGAAACCGCCTCGCAAAACACGCTGAGGTGGAAAAGTGAAAACGATTCGAGTGAAGGACTTGGCTGTAGTGTGATGACGCACTGCGGAATACGTCAGCAGATTTGATTTGTGTTAATATTATTCTCTCTATGGCAATATGTGGAAGCTTATTTTGCAGAGCCGGACACTACTCTTGGTGTTTACAATCTTCTATGAAGGACTTGGAGGAGGAACCCGCCTTGCAATGCCGAAGACAATTTGCGCGCCGGACTCGTCGTCATTGAAGCCTGGTTCAGGGGCTACTGAGGGAGTCCTGGATTAGGGGGTGTTCGGGTAGCCGGACTATACCTTCAGCCGGACTCCTGGACTATGAAGATACAAGATTGAAGACTTCGTCCCGTGTCCGGATGGGACTTTCCTTGGCGTGGAAGGCAAGCTTGGCGATGCGGATATTCAAGATCTCCTACCATTGTAACCGACTCTATGTAACCCTAACCCTATCCGGTGTCTATATAAACCGGAGGGTTGTAGTCCGTAGGCAATCAACTCCATATACAACAATCATACCATAGGCTAGCTTATAGGGTTTAGCCTCCTTGATCTCGTGGTAGATCTACTCTTGTACTACCCATATCATCAATATTAATCAAGCAGGACGTAGGGTTTTACCTCCATCAAGAGGGCCCGAACCTGGGTAAAACATCGTGTTCCCTGCCTCCTGTTACCATCCGGCCTAGACGCACAGTTCGGGACCCCCTACCCGAGATCCGCCGGTTTTGACACCGACAGTGGGGATAACTTGTGTGCATCTGACAGATCCTGGATGAGCCGGAGCACCAGGTCGCCTTCCTGAAAAGTCCTGGACTTAACCCGGCGGCTGTGGTAACGGCGCAGGTCCTGTTGATAAATTGCTGATCGAGCCGCTGCTAAGTTTCTTTCCTCATCTAACAAGTCAAGAGCATCATGTCTGGCTTGTTCATTATTAGCTTCAACATAAGCCGCCACACGGGGCGAGTCATGACGGATGTCACTAGGCAACACTGCTTCTGCTCCATACACCATGAAGAAAGGTGTGTAACCTGTAGACCTGTTAGGTGTGGTATTGATGCTCCACAGCACCGAGTGTAATTCCTCTACCCAACAACCCGGCGTTCGCTGTAAGGGAACCATAAGCCGGGGTTTGAGACCTTATAAAATTTCCTGATTTGCTCTCTCAGCTTGACCATTGGATTGAGGATGAGCTACAGAAGAAACATCAAGCCGAATATGCTCACGTTGACAAAACTCCTCCATAGCCCCTTGGGATAAATAATGCCATTGTCAGTGATAATGATGTGTGGAAAACCAAAACGGAAGATCACCTTTTTGATGAACTGAATTGCCGTGGTCGCATCACACTTACTCACCGGCTCTGCCTCAACCCACTTTGTGAATTTATCAACTGCCACTAAAAGATGTGTCCTTTTATCCTTAGACCTTTTGAAAGGTCCAACCATGTCAAGCCCCCAGACCGCAAACGGCCAAGTGATTGGAATCATCCGGAGCTCTTGAGCCGGCACATGTGCTCGTCATGCGAACTTTTGACATCCATCACATCTACTGGCCAGATCCTCTGCATCAGCGTGAGCCGTCAACCAGTAAAAGCCGTGACGAAAAGCCTTGGACACCAGAGATTTTGACCCGGCGTCATGACCACAATCGCCTTCATGGATCTCGCGAAGTATTTCTTGGCCTTCTTCAGAGGAAACACACGCTGAAATGCTCCAGAGATGCTGCGATGGTATAGTTCTCCATCAGAAATCATCATTGACTTAGACCGCCGCGTTATCTGTCGAGCCAGGGTCTCATCCGCTGGCAACTATCCCCGGGTCATGTAAGCCAAGAATGGCACTATCCAATCTAGGATGGCATGAAGAGCCACCACCAACTGTGCCTCCGGGTCAGGAATGGCTAGATATTCTTCTGTGGGCAACTTAATAGACGGGTTATGCAAAACATCCAAAAAGGTGTTAGGTGGCACCGACTTACGCTGAGATCCCAACCGTCTTAGAGCATCAGCCGCTTCGTTCTTCCTACGGTCAATGTGCTCCACCTGATATCCTTTAAAATGTCCTGCAACAACATCAACTTCACGGCGATAAGCCTCCATGAGAGGGTCTTTGGAATCCCACTTGCCTGATACTTGTTGAGCTACTAAATCTGAGTCGCCAAGACACCCGGCTCAGGCTCATCTCTTTGGCCACTCGAAGACCATGGAGCAAGGCTTCATACTCTGCTGCGTTGTTAGTACAAGGAAACATCAGCCGTAACACATAACAAAATTTGTCACCTCGAGGGGAGGTTAAAACAACTCCAGCCCCGAGCCTTCCAACTGTCTGGACCCATCAAAATGAATAGTCCAATATGTGTTGTCTGGTTTCTCCTCCGGCATCTGCATCTCTGTCCAGTCATTAATAAAGTCAACCAATGCCTGAGACTTGATCGCAGTACGTGGCACATACTTCAACCCATGAGATCCAAGTTCAATGGCCCACTTGGCGACTCGTCCAGTGGCCTCTCTATTTTGGATGATGTCTCCCAAAGGAGCAGAACTAACCGCAGTGATTGGGTGACCCTGAAAGTAATGTTTAAGCTTCCGGCTTGCCATGAACACCCCATATATGAGCTTCTGCCAATGTGGATATCGTTGTTTGGATTCAATTAACACATCACTGATGTAGAAAACCGGCCGTTGAACCAGATGTTCCTTGCCAACCTCCTTGCGCTCCACCACAATAGCTACACTAACAGCTCGTGAGTTGGCGGCTACGTATAACAACAGCTGCTCTTTCTCAACTGGAGCAGCAAGGACCGGCGGCTCAGCAAGCTGTGTCTTTAGATCTTCAAAAGCAGAGTTTGCAGCATCGCTCCAAACAAAATCATCTATTTTCTTCATCATCTGATACAAAGGCATCGCCTTCTCTCCTAACCGGCTTATGAACCGGCTCAAAGCAGCAACACGACCCGCCAGCCTTTGAACGTCATTGATGCATGTTGGTTTGGCCAGGGATGTAATTGCTTTAATCTTCTCCGGGTTAGCTTCAATACCTCGATTGGACACCAAAAACCCCAAGAGCTTGCCGGCTAGGACTCCAAACACACTTAGCCGGGTTAAGCATCATTTTGTAGACCCGGAGATTATTGAAGGTCTTTTTCAGATCTGTGACCAAGGTTTCCTATTTCCTGGATTTTACGACTATATCATCCACATAAGCATGAACATTACACCCAATCTGATTGTGAAGACAATTCTGCACACACCGTTGGTAAGTTGCCTGGGCACTCTTAAGCCCAAAAGGCATAGACACATAACAGAAAGCTCCAAATGGGGTGATAAAAGCTGCTTCTCCTGATCTTTGACTGCCATCTTGATCTGATGATAACCTGAATAGGCATCCAAGAAACTTAAACATGCGCAACCCGCCGTAGCATCGATGATCGGATCAATACAGGGGAGGGCAAAAGGGTCAGTCGGACAAGCCTTGTTTAACTCGGTGTAATCCACACACATACGCCAGGTGCCGTTCTTTTTGAGTACAAGCACCGAGTTGGCTAACCACTCTGGGTGAAAGACTTCCACAATGAACCCGGCCGCCAAGAGCCGGGCCACCTCTTCTCCAATGGCCTTGTGCCTTTCCTCATTGAACCACCGGAGAAACTATCTAACAGGTTTAAACTTTGGATCAATATTGAGAGTGTGCTCAGCGAGTTCCCTCGGGACACCCGGCATGTCGGAAGGTTTCCATGCAAAGATGTCCCGATTCTCACGGATGAAGTTGATGAGCGCGCTTTCCTATTTCGGATCCAAGTTTGCACTGATGATGAACTGCTTGGATGAGTCGCCAGGCACAAAGTCAACCATCTTGGTGTCATCAATTTATTTGAACTTCAACACCGGCTCATGCTCCGTTGTTGGTTTCTTTAACGATGTCATGTCTGCCGGGTCAACATGATCCTTGTAAAACTTTAACTCCTCTGTTGCACAAACAGACTCAACATAGGCAGCATCACCTTCTTCACACTCCAAGGCTATTTTCTGGCTTCCATGTACCATAATGGTGCCCTTATAACCCGGCATCTTGAGTTGCAAATATACATAACACGGCCGAGCCATGAACTTGGCATAAGCCGGCCGTCCAAACAGAGCATGATATGGGCTTTTGATCTTAACCACCTCAAAGGTTATTTTTTCTGCTCCGGAGCCATACTCATCCCCAAAGGCTACTTCCAGTTCAATCTTACCAACTGGGTATGCCGACTTGCCAGGTACCACACCGTGAAAAATAGTGTTAGACTGCATAAGACTCTTATCAGTCAACCCCATCTGACGGAACGTCTCATAGTAGAGGATATTGATGCTACTGGCTCCATCCATGAGTACCTTAGTGAATTTATATCCACCAACCTGAGGCGCCACTACCAAGGCCAAGTGACCCGGATTGTCAACCCGGGGTGGGTGATCCTCTCTGCTCCACACAATAGGTTGCTCTGACCAACGTGAGTAACGTGGAATCGCAGGCTCAACGGCATTGATGGCCCTCTTGTGAAGCTTCTGGTCCCTCTTACATAAACTAGTGGTGAACACATGGTATTGCCCACTATTCAACTCTTTTGGGTTGCTCTGATATCCGGACTGTTGTTGATGATTACCTTGGCCGGGTTGTGGATTATATCCTCCTTGGTTACCAGGATGGCCCTGACCGTGAAATCCTCCTTCGCCTGAACCGGCGCCCGGGCCATGGAAACCGCCTCCACCTGAATCGGCGCCCGGGCCGTGACCTCCATCAAACGCGTTTGAATTTTTAAATGCCTTCATAATTGTACAATCTTTCCACAGGTGACTGGCTGGCTTCTCCCGGGTGCCGTGCCTTGGACAAGGCTCATTCAATAGTTGCTCAAGGGTGGGACCTGACCTGCCCGACCGAGGGGGTTGCCTGCCCTTGCGCCGTTGATTTCCGCCTTGAGCATTGGTGTTTGTGACAAACTCATTAGCCTTACGTTTATTACCTCCTTGATTTGCCGGGTTATGCTCGTGACCCTTGCCGTTACCGTTCTTCTTTCCCTTTGCCGTCTTTTCTTCGTCAGACACCGGGTCTTTGGTATTATCAGAATCATCATACTTGACGAGAGCCACCATCAACTGGCCCATATCATTGCAGTCACGCTTGAGCCGCCCCAACTTCTGCTTCAGGGGTTCAAAACGGCAGTTTTTCTCCAACATCAAGACTGTTGAGTCGGCATCCATCTTATCAGACGAATGTTATCTTCTGACCCGGCGCACCCAATGGGTTGTAGATTCCACTGGTCCTCTTGCTTACATTAGTCAGGTCTTCAACAATCCGACCATAGGGATGTTTACACGTGGCCTTGAAGTCTGGATGAACCGGGCCTTACACTTCGCCCCACGAGCCCATAGAATTGGGTGGGCAACCCCTTCAACCAAGTACAAGCTGTTCCATCCAACATCATAGTGAAATACTTAGTCATTGCCGCGTCGCTGACCTCCAACAACTCCATAGTCATCTCATAACTCTCAATCCAAGCCCCAGGCTGCAAGTCGGCCATGTAATTAGGCACTTTATGAGGCCCCTTGAAGTCTTTTGACAAACGCTCATTACGTATGGCCGGCACCAGGCAAGGAACACCTCTGGTTCTTGTGGCCACTCCTGCCTCAACCGAGGTTGCTGGATAAGCCGGAAAAGTCTAATGAGCCGCCTGCTCTGCTGCCAGTTGAACCGCTCGCTCAGCCTCTTGTCGGGATCCTCTCCTGATCCGCCAAGTTAAGGGCTCCGGCTTGCACTGGCTCATACCTGTGTGGCCGGTTGCGGCGTTGAGCATTGCTTGACATGTCAGCTGAATCCATATGCCTACTGTAGCTCGGGCTCCGGCTTGGGCGAGGAGTTGAATGGATCCTGTCTCGACTGTAGGAGTACGCATCCTGCTATGCCAGAGCTGTTTGAATAAGTTCTCTCACCCTCCGCGTTTTGACCGCCGCTGGTGAGTCACCTTCCATCGGGAGAGCCGCCAAACGAGCTGACGCTGCAATGAGGTTTTCCAAGGGATTGGAGAAGTGACCCGGCGGCGTTGGTACATAATGAGGTGGAGCGGTAATTACACGAGGTGGTTCCATGGCGCGCGGTTGGACTGGCGCGCTGGGTGTCGTGGTCCGATTTGCCTCCGGCGGGTTGCTTCCCCCAGCTCCGGGTGTACGAAAAAGGTTCCTAGGATCGAGCGTGAGAGGTAGACGTGACTGAGTTTTCTGATGCCTTCTTCTCATGACCTTGTTTGACGCGCTCAGATCCACCGAGAGCCAGAAAGTCTCCGCTTGAAGCTGTTGAGCATGAACGTCCAAAGCCGCCCGCTCCACTACCATCCTGACCTCCTCTGCTGCCAGATTTTCTTTAGCCTGTACCATCTCTTCACGTACGCGTGCCACCTCTGCGTCATGCTGGGCATTATCCACCAGCTCTACCACAGCAGTCAACAGAGTCCTCAGTTTATCCATGAGGTCCATTAGAATCTGAGCCGGGGGGCGCGTGGGGTCTCCCGCCCCGGCTGCGGCCGACCCGGTAGATGTTGCCGCTGCTGCTGTGGAGTTCTGCCCGGGCTGTGTTCCTGCCATGAAGACTCTGCCCATTCGGTGGCTCAAGGGGGTCCGGCATACTGCTTGCCATCGGAACAGCCCCCAAGCATGCATCCTGCAGCTGGTACAAAGAGTCCGTCTCCCCGGTTTGATGATGCGCCAGTGTCAGAACAGAATCGGCCGTCTCATCGCCGTCGCACCGATCCTTTAGAGGTAGTTCACCGCCGGGACGCAGCCTACGGAAGGCCATGCTGTCACGACAGATTGGAACACGGGTGCGTCCTCGCGCGGCTGAGGCCGTTTCGAATGAGGTTGGTGTGGACGTCCGGGACCTAGGGCCCTGACTCGCCGATCCGGGCGATAAGTAGCGTGAATTCCGCCGAAGGGGACCCGGTATCCGTACTCAATTGAGCCGGCCTCGGGCCCCAGCCTTCGTCGTCGATGTAGAGCTTGCCGCGACAACTCTTGTCATCCGGCCCACAGCGTATCCCTTGAGCCTTCGAAGTTTCCCTTCAGAACTCAAATCCACCGTGCACTGCCCCACGGTGGGCGCCAACTGTCGTGGAATTGTCACGGCAGATGTCTAGCGGAAGACTTAGTCGTAGGCCATCGCTACTAGAAGCTAAAGGGGTTAATCGGACAAAGGAACGAGAGGTTTATACTAGTTCAGCCCCTTATGATGAAGGTAAAAGCCTACGTCTAGTTGTGTTGGTATTGCTGGGGTTTCGATCACCAAGAGGCTTAACTCGCCGGCTTTGTTATCGATCTCTTCTTGCCTAAGCCACCACGGGTCGTCCCTTATATACACGGGTTGACGCCTGGTGGCTACAGAGTCCCGTCCGGCTCATAATCGGTCCGGCTCGGTGACTCTTTTACATGCCTTTCTTTA
Source organism: Triticum aestivum (assembly GCF_018294505.1). NCBI lineage: Eukaryota > Viridiplantae > Streptophyta > Magnoliopsida > Poales > Poaceae > Triticum > Triticum aestivum. The sequence continues at coordinate 583,373,011 of NC_057806.1, read as the reverse complement.
CAAGTTTTCCTTACATACGGCAGTTTACAATATTGAGCCTTAAGCCGCCTCTAGGCCTTTTAGGCCTTCTATAAGATTTGATAAACTATCATCTTAATGTTTACTGGGCTTCCTTTGTAACCCGCCACTGGGGCTGACCCGGCCCCTCCCGGGCGGGTCATAACTGATAGCTATATCCCCAACAAAATATGTATGACTTATTAGTGTGGGAGAAAATAAGCTTTATACGATCGTGTGATACGGAAGAAATAAAAGCGACGGACTTCATAATAAAGGTCCATATCACAAGTGGCAATATAAAGTGACGTTCTTTCGCATTAAGATTTTTTGCATCCAACCATAAAAGCGCATGACAACCTCTGCTTCCCTCTGCGAAGGGCCTATCTTTTACTTTTATCTCCTACCTTACATAAGAGTCATGGTGATCTTCACCCTTCCTTTTTACATTTTAGCTTTTGGCAAGCACAACATGTTGGAAAGATCCTGGTATATATGGCTAATTGGATGTGAGTTTTCATGAACTATTATTGTTGACATTACCCTTGAGGTAAAACGTTGGGAGGCAAAACTATAAGCCCCTATCTTTCTCTGTGTCTGATTAAAACTCCATACCCATAAGTATTGTGTGAGTGTTATCAATTGTGAAAGACTATATGATAGTTGAGTATGTGGACTTGCTGAAAAGCTCTTATATTGACTCTTTCCTATGTTATGATAAATTGCAATTGCTCCAATGACTGAGATTATAGTTTGTTAGTTTTCAATGAAGTTTATGATTCATACTTGAAATTGTGATTGAATTGTTACTCTAGCATAAGAGATCATATGACAAGAATTATATAAGTTGTTGTTCTAAGAATGATCGTGATGCCCTCATGTCCGTATTTTATTTTTATCGACACTTCTATCTCTAAACATGTGGAAATATTTTTCGATTTCGGCTTTCGCTTGAGGACAAGCGAGGTCTAAGCTTGGGGGAGTTGATACGTCCATTTTGCATCATGCTTTTATATCGATATTTATTGCATTATGGGCGGTTATTACACATTATGTCACAATACTTATGCCTATTCTCTTTTATTTTACAAGGTTTACATAAAGAGCGAGAATGCCGGCAGCTGGGATTCTGGGCTGGAAAAGGAGCAAATATTAGAGACCTATTCTGCATAGCTCCAAAAGTCCTGAAACTTCACGGAAGTCATTTTCAGAATATATAAAAAATACTGAGCGCAAGAAGTTCCAGAGGGGGCCACACCCTGGCCACGAGGGTGGGGGGCGCGCCCTACCCTCCTGGGCGCGCCCCCTGCCTCGTGGGCCCCCTGGTGGCCCTCCGATGCCCATCTTCTGCTATATGGAGTCTTTCAATGAGAAAAAAAATCATAAGCAAGCTTTCGGGACGAGACTCCGCCGCCACGAGGCGGAACCTTGGTGGAACCAATCTAGGGCTCCGGGAGGGGAAAATCATCGCCATCGTCATCACCAACGATCCTCTCATCGGGAGGGGGTCAATCTCCATCAACATCTTCACCAGCACCATCTCCTCTCAAACCCTAGTTCATCTCTTGTATTCAATTCTTGTCTCTAAGTTTGGGATTGGTACATGTGGGTTAATAGTAGTGTTGATTACTCCTTGTAGTTGATGCTAGTTGGTTTATTTGGTGGAAGATCATATGTTCAGATCCTATATGCATATTAACACTCCTATGATTATGAACATGAATATGCTTTGTGAGTAGTTACGTTTATTCCCGAGGACATGGGAGAAGTCTTGCTATTAGTAGTCATGTGAATTTGGTATTCGTTCGGTATTTTGATGAGATGTATGTTGTCTCTTCTCTAGTGGTGTTATGTGAACATCGACTACATGACACTTCACAATTATTTGGGCCTAGAGGAAGGCATTGCGAAGTAATAAGTAGATGATGGGTTGCTAGAGTGACAGAAGCTTAAACCCTAGTTTATGTGTTGCTTCGTAAGGGGCTGATTTGGATCCATATGTTTCATGCTATGGTTAGGTTTACCTTAATACTTCTTTTGTAGTTGCGGATGCTTGCAATAGGAGTTAATCATAAGTGGGATGCTTGTCCAAGTAAGGACAGCACCCAAGCACCGGTCCACCCACATATCAGATTATCAAAGTACCGAACGCGAATCATATGATCGTGATGAAACCTAGCTTGGCGATAATTCTCATGTGTCCTCGGGAGCGTTTTTCTCTATATAAGAATTTGTCCAGACTTGTCCTTTCCTACAAAAAGGATTGAGCCACCTTGCTGCACTTTATTTACTTTTGTTACTTGTTGCTCGTTACAAATTGTCTTATCACAAAACTATCTGTTACCTATAATTTCAGTGCTTGCAAAGAATACCTTGCTGAAAAACGCTTATCATTTCCTTCTGCTCCTTGTTGGGTTCGACACTCTTACTTATCGAAAGGACTACGATAGATCCCCTATACTTGTGGGTCATCAGTTCCCCAACATCACTTGCCTTTACAAGGAGAGGCCATGGACTAGTTTACATCATCTCATAATCACCTCAGATTCTCGCTAAAGACTACGATCTTCAGTGTAACTCTCTCCATGAGGCGACCCATATATCAATCAAATCAAGCAAGAGTAGGGTATTACTTCCACCATGAGGGTCTGAACCTAGGTAAAATATTTGTGTGTTTTCCCTTCGGGTACTTTCGAGATCGTGCACCACCCTATCAGAACTAATGGAGGTTTCATAGATCAACAGACATCTTGCATAGTTAGTTTTGACTACATTTCTCATTTGCGTCCAGGTGTCACTCCTCACTTTTCCTATTTTGGAAGGTAGGTTTCATATCCATGCAACTAAGCTTGCTCCTACCATACAAAATAAAGAAGGTGTCAAATTACAAATATATGTACTTTCAACTTGATTCCATGACTGAATTTAGTGCAGTAGATTTGGAAGTTTAGGAATTTTTGATTCTTTTGGATGAGCTTCCAAAATTTGGAGGAAAGATTCTAAGTATACGCTTTAAAGAGTTAGGATGGTTGCCCATGTCGGACAGTGGTGAGAAGATAATTGACTCACGGAAGTGAGCAACACGCTGGTATGGCAACACGAAAGAAGGCAACAACACATGGAGGGAGTGTGATGTTGGGTGGAGGGCTTCTCCATGGTACTTATATGGTGGTGATGACTAACATTTTTGTTTGAACTATCATCACGATTAACTGATATGAAAGTACTTCACTAGTATTTCTAAAAAAACTACAAGGTCAAAATAAAAGGAGATAAAACTATGATTGCAAAAAAAATTGACTCCTTTTTCGAATTTTTTTATTAGTCACCTCCATTGAACGGACATAACTTTACAAGATACAAGTTAAATGCACCATTGATACATCAATTTGTCGCGGATGCTCACTTTAATCCACCTACTTGAAAACATTACATTTGGTATGGTAAACTATGCTCAATTTAGTATAAATGGGGGTATTTGTTGAGTCAGCACGGGCCGGTCTGGAAGGAAGAAGTTTGTTTTATTCCAAAAAAATACCTAAAGCAACACGTGAGGGTCACATGGGATGCGAGGAGGCGTGGCTTTAAAAAATGTCGACCTCATCATTTATAGTATTTTACATCTCTCTCTCTCTCACTCACTCAGTTCAGAACAAACAAAACGAAGCGACGAAGAAACCATACTCTGGCAGAGCTTGGTCCATGCAGCGGAGAGCCTCTGAATTGTGGTTAGTACTCATTCTTCTAAGTTCTTTTTGCGGATTTTGATTGATGATAGGGTTTTGGGGGTGGTTGGAGTGCTAAATTTTTGTTAGAAATGGCAAATTTTATTGTTGGATGTGACAAGGTAGCTTAATCTTTGGTATTCACTTGTGATAGTAGGAAGCAACGACGAATCTAATCAAAAAGTTAGGGTTTGTGAAGATCGAATGAAAATTGTATCCCCTCCCTCCCATCCCCTATTGAATTCATGTTATTCTGATAATGAATGTAGTTAAGATCTACTAGTATATGGTTTAATGAGGTATGGGACAAAGCATGGCAAATGTGGATGAAAAAATTGGCAAATTTGACCATTCTGTTGAAGTATGTCCTAGTCACTATCGAAGTATGCTCTGTCCATGAGCCGTCATCACCTGAGCTCGCTCAATGAAGAACGAGGGAGAGCCCTATGGTAAATGTCGCCAATGCCACACAAGTCGTCACTATCGGGCCAGGCCATCATAATGGCGTTGCTGCCCTCAAATCACTGGACTAGGGACACGTGTTGAGAGAGAACAAGAAACAAAATATGAATATGGGATACCAATTCAGTAGATTAGGCTGGTCATAGTGGGGAGTAACTTAGACTAGTGTCATGCATATGACACTAGTGTAAGTTACTACCTCCATAGTGCAAAGTAACATAGTAGTAGTATCATAGATTGCTTCATTTATTATCTCATAGACTCATTTTGCTTCGGGAAGCGCTATGTTACAGTAACATATTATGTTACCACAAGCACCTCTTTCCTCATTAAATACTTGCCACATAAGCAAAATAGTCTTGGGGTGTGTTAAGTTACTACCTAAGTTACTCCCACTATGGCTAGCCTTATGGGATCCTTTCTAGAAAAACAAAAAGTGCATAGCCACACGAGGGAGCACACACAATGGACATGGGGTTTTGTAAAAAAACAGCTGGCTCAGTGGGCCACACATCGTCTCCTCACCTAGTTTCGACTGGATTTATACAAGATGCAGCGTGTTGGACAAGTTTAGTGTGGTAAACATGGCATTTTCGAGTAGGTGAAATAAAGTGAGTGATGGGACAAGTTTTGTAGGGTCAGTGTCAGGACAAGTTAGGGCATGTTTATTCCCAGTGCACTTTTGGCATTTCCCTAGAGTATGGCCCTGTAGAGTCTCTTTGAGGTAATGCAGGCTCTGAGGTATGTTCTACATCCTTTTGACCGCCCAAAAAATCCCAGCCAACAACCCCCCGCCTCACAATGTAAATTGCACTGATTCAGGCCTACATATGAGGAAATGGTCTATTTGAGCCTAAAGAGCCTCGCTAAGGGGTGCTTAAAAGTGCTCCCTATCACACTTTACTATTTTTGTTATGGAAATCACTCTTCAGCAACTAGCAGATCCCCTATCCCAAAAATCTTCTACCCACAAAGATATGTGGGTGCACATGGTGTCACCGGAGTCGAGGAAGAAGGGATCAGCGAGCACTTAGAGCGAGAGAGGTGAATGAGAAGCATGGTTGGCAGTTGGTATTGGCACACCGGAGCATGCACCTAAGCACGGTGCTGATGAGGATCGCTGAAGATGTGAGAGTGATGCACACAATCACACGCACGTCATGGGCTACAACCGCGAAATAACAGCGCCTCGTGCAACATAGAATGCCTTGTAAACAAAATAACCGACGTGTCACACCATGCGGCGCTCGGCCACGACACCATGAAGGCCTCGTTGAAGCTCCAGGACAACATGGGTCGTTGCCCCATGCGAAGCTCCCCATCGCCTTGCTCACCGTTGCACACACGGCCGACCTCCACATTGTCCTTCGCCATGTTCGTTCTTGCGCTCCCATCCCTCCGCCTATGCTCCACATGGAACCATCCTGCAGGCTCCTCTCTGCTCTTTGTCTCGCTCGTTCTCAGGTACGGCGCTGGCGAAGGCCCCTCCGTGCATGATGCTTCGACCATCACCATGATCGTCAAGCAGCGAGTGCCATCTCCTTCTCACTGGCCCTCAAGCCTTCGCTCCGTGGGCAAGGTCACGATGGAGAGGCGGGCGGTGAAGCCAGCGTCCGACGTTGCACGGGGAACGACAGAGAAGGTGAGTAGAGAGAACGAGAAGCTAAGGAAGGAGGTGGCGGAGCTCTAGGTGACAGTGAAGCGGAGGAGAGACAACGATGACGACCTTGCCTTCGTGGGCCCCCGGCGAGATGCTCTTCGTTGAATTTGTCGTCGTTGTCCGGATTCCAACGCTGATAAGGGTCGCCGGAGGTGCAGGAGCTGATTGGGGTTTCATTTTCCAGGTCACCGGGGCGGCGGACGGCTGACGACACTAGTTTTAGCGGTGGTGGCGTGGTCGGTCTGGAGGCATGCAACTCCATATTTTTAGTCCAAACGCCTACAACTGGACTAAATTTGAGTGAGAGAAAGTGAGGACAAGTTTGAGTGAGGGCATGTTTTAGGGGTCAAAAATTTAGATTTACTAAAGTATTGGGTTTAGGGGATCGGCCGTGTTTGATCTGTGTAAAACTTTTACTCCTCAAGTTTTAGGGCAAAAAGAGCAAACTTAAGGGTATCTCTAACATCGAGTTTGATATGTTAGAGATACCCTTAGTGTATCAATTGGGCATTTAACTCATATAAGGTGTTAGGATTTTGCTTAAATCTGATGTCAAACTTTTAAATAATTACTCCCTCCGTTTTTAAATATTTGTTTTTTTAAAGATATCAAATGGTTACCACATACGAATGTGTATAGACATATTTTAGAGTGTAGATTCACTCATTTTGCTCCGTATGTAGTCACTTGTTGAAATTTCTAAAAAGACAAATCTTCTATATCTAAATAGCTAGCCCCCACTAGTCTATTTCTCTCAACATGCAAGTATGCCACCTCATCATTTAACATGCATGAAGGAAGGTCCACCACAACATGCAATCATGCATAATAAAAAACCACCTCAACATGCAAACATGCATGAAAATTTACATTATATTATGATATTTACATTATACAATAATCAAACACCACAAATCATATTTATTTTCAGCTTCTCATATCATATATTCTTCAAATATTCATGTTGCATACAACCAATTCTAACTGGATATATTGCAAAACATTTCCGCAACAACGTGCGGGGTATCATCTAGTATTTAGAAACGGAGGGAGTATATTGTTGCGCCATGACAATTGTCATGCTGTGATGATAATATAATTTGCCATAATAAAAAGTTTGATTTTAATCTCACGTCAGATTTTAACATTGTTTTTTTTTAACTCACGAGCCGGTTCCTCCTGAAGTCATGGGCCTCCGTTTGGGCCTTCTCGATAAAGAAAAGTCTAGAGAAATGCTCGGTTTCCTTTTCCACTCCGGCGGAAATATCTCCGCTGCAAGCGATTTGCACCACACAGGTGTCCAATGGCCAGCGCGCGGCGCCCACCGCACCGTTTAAGCGGCTGTCTCTCTATCTATATATGGCGACGAGAAGCGAAATGGGGAGCGGCGAGGTCGAGCTTCTGGGTGAGCTAGCCGTGTGTTCATTTTCCCCACCGTCCCCAACCACGAGTGAGAGCGGAGAGTTGAAGGCCGGTCGCCGTGTTGTGCCGGCCGAATGGTGAGCATTGCGCACCGGGGCGCACGCTGGACAGCTGCCCGCCCACACGGCGGCGGCGCACGTCCAGACGCGGCCACGGCATGGCCAGCGGGTCGCCTCGGCCCGCACGGGCGCCGGTGGCCGGAGCGCCGCGGCGGAGACGGCAGCCGCGCCGCGCGCACGACGAGCCCGAGAGGAAGCGTAACGCTGCCCGGCTTGCGCGCGCGCGCGCTAGAAGGCCATGCGAGCCCGCCCAGTTCGTGGCCTCTCTGCCTGCTGCGGTCTTGCGCCAAGCGCGCCCGAGCTCGCTCGCTCTTGTTCGTGGGGCGTCCGCAGGTAAACGAAAAGGCCGTACAGCCCGGATCCACTCCACGGGCTGAATGGCGCGGCTCTCTCTCTCTCTTAGGAAGTTCTGGGCCGACGACGACGGCTGGGAGCTGGCCCAGAGCCCCCCTCGATAGAAAAATCCCCATCCCTCCTCGTGCTCTCCCGTGCAACCGCAACAGACAAGGCACGCCGCGTAAGCTTTCCCCGCTGCAAAAGCTCACGGCGCCGCATAAACAACTGAGCTCGCAGGCAAAAAAGAAAGCGCGTGCGTACCCCGGGCGTCGACAGCGAGGCCGCCGACCTCCCCGGGGGGAAATATCCCGGTCGACCACGGCCACTGTAGGCGCATCGCGTCACGAGGGCGCGCCACGCGGCCAGCCAACTTGGCGCGCTTTCCGCGCGGAGGCGGCGGTCAATGGCCGCCCGGTCCCGCCCGGCTGGCGCAAAGCGACGCCGGCAGCCTGCAATAAGATAAGCGGCTACTTGTTCGAGCCTTCCAGAACCATCGCCCCGCTCCGGGCCTTCCAGAACTCTCCCCGGCCACGTCACACAGGATAAGCCAGCCCCGGGGATGGTTCCAATCCTTCCAGAACCGTCTCGATCTTTCGGAATTGGAAGCCCCGGCGGGTTGGTACGTGGGCTGTATAAATGGGCGGTGACCGTGCGCCTCTTCTGACGAGCTCGCTCAAGCGCCTCAAGTACGAAGCGTGAAGGGATAGTACTGTACTTTCCTCTCCCTTCTTCTCCGTCCCCGGTCTGGTCTGGTCTGCTTCTTCTCTCTCCGTCCTTGTTCCTTCTCTCTTCTTGTACTCTCCGATTTTACATTTGCCCTCCTCCGACCCTCCTCTTGCAGCTGCTTCCGGGCGTCAATGGGGAGCTCTGCCATTTTAGGAGGAGCGGAGATCCCCTGAATTGGTCAACCACAGCATTGTTAGTTCGGACGATTGCTCAAACTTTGACTACTGCAGATTCTTTTCCCCTTCATTTTGCAACCACCTTCGGGTAGCCCCTGATTGATTGCTAATCTTGCGGTTCTGAATTTTGTTTTTGGTATTTTGATTCAGAAACTTTCGGGTTTGGTTCTTTGGAGTCTGGAGGAGGGCGACATTTTCTCTAGCGAAGATCGCCTTCTGTTAATTTGGCCGGTTCTTGATTCTTTCTGGACCTCGTTTTCCTTGGTCCGATCGATCACCGGTGCTCAGTAATCCCCTCTGTCCAATTTTTCTCTAGAGTTTGTTTGGTCGTTTGATCATGGACCCCTTTCACGGCATTGTGAAAGAGGAGGAATTTGACTTCGCCGGAGGTGCTGCTGATGGATACTCGCCGTCTTCGTGGGGCTCATCCCCGTCTTCCTGGGGCTCTTCCCCATCTTCGTGGGCCGGCGACGGCGCCTTGGCGGAGCTGCCGCGGCCGATGGACGGCCTCGGCGAGGCCTGCCCTACCCCGTTCCTGAACAAGACGTACGAGGTGGTGGACGACCACAGCACGGACACCATCGTGTCATGGGGCGTCGCCGGGAACACCTTCGTGGTGTGGGACGCCCACGCCTTCTCCATGGTGCTCCTCCCCCGCTACTTCAAGCACAGCAACTTCTCCAGCTTCGTCCGCCAGCTCAACACCTATGTAAGTTTCTGCCGATTGGTGTACGCATTGTTCTTGCTGTACCAGTATCCATCCATCCATCTATCCATGGCGATTGCTTGGCAAAATGTGATGCAATGTAATTCGAACCGAACCTGATTGGTTTTGTTCCAGAAAAACTCAACCCGATTGGGTCGTTTGTGTTGCATCGCAGGGGTTCAGGAAGGTTGATCCGGACAGGTGGGAGTTCGCGGCGGAGGGGTTCCTGCGGGGGCAGAAGGAGCTGCTGAAGACGATCAGGCGGCGCCGGCCTCAGTCGTCGCCGGCGGGCACGCCGGCGCTGCTGCAGCAGGGGCAACAGCAGGGTGCGTGCCTGGAGGTGGGGCATTTCGGGCCCGAGGGCAAGGTGCAGCGGCTGCAGCGCGACAAGGGCACCCTGATCGCGGAGGTGGTGAAGCTGCGGCAGGAGCAGCAGGCGACGCGCGCGCAGATGCAGGAGATGGAGGCGCGCCTGGCCGCCACGGAGCAGAAGCAGCAGCAGATGACGGTGTTCCTGGCGCGCGCCATGAAGAGCCCCAGCTTCCTGCAGATGCTGGTGGAGCGGCAGGACCAGAGCCGGCGGAAGGAGCTCGCGGAGGCGCTCCTCTCCAAGAAGCGCGGCCGCCCCATCGAGTACCTCCTCCCCCGCAACGGCGAGAGCAGCTACGGCGCCCCGGCGCGAGGCTACGGCCCCGGGCTCGCCGACGGCGGCGAGGGCAGGCGCGCGGACGGCGAGGACACGGAGAGCTTCTGGAAGGAGCTGCTGAGCCTGGGCCTGGAGGAGAGGCATCGGGAGGCAGGCGGGGGCGGGGGAGGGGAGGCGAGCGGCGCCGAGGTGGACGACGACGTGGACGATGAGGTGGACGAGCTGGTGCAGAGCCTCTACCACCTCAGCCCCAACCGGCCCCGCAGCTACCAGTGAAGGAACAACGGAAGGTTCTAGAGCGAGAAATATCTGCTGCCGCTCGGAGAACAACGCGGGGCCGCAGCCTGACAGCCCCAGCCAGCAGTGAGCGAAAGAAGATGAAGGTTCTAGAACAAGAAGTTTCCGCTGGAGAACGTCGAACGCCGTGGGGTAGACCGTAGGCGTAGTGGTAGCGGTAGCGGTGGTGCTCCATGCCCCCATGGGCGTGGGCGTTGGGGGTTGGTCTGCTTTGCTCATTTTCTATTGCTAGTTGTAGTAGTACCTGACATGTTGTCGGGGCCCCGCGGCCTGCATGCGCAAGTTGCCCGAAACAGAAAGGGGCCAGCGCCTTTTGGCCTGGCGTGCTGGAATAATGCTCCGAGGCTTTGCCGGATTAAGTACTCCAAGTTGGACGTAGATCCATCGACCCACGAGGCAAAGGCAAAGCCAAAGCGAGTGCTAGAAGATTGCAGCAGAAGTTACACGAAGCTAGTGGAGCTCGCTCGGCGTTTTCATGGTCGTGCGGGAAGAAAGTCTGGAATGAAAAGGAAAGGCTAGCTCGTCATCCTCAGTGGATTTGATATTCTTTTCCGAAGCGCGCACCACACCGGGGATTCTCGTTCACACTGCGCCGCTACCCGGCCCCGTTCCTCCCTTTCATCTAGTACGTACCTCTCTCCCGCTCGGTTCTACTGGGTCGCGTTGCTGTCGGGACTCCGGGGGTGCCACGGTGCGTCTACTTTGTTCGGATGCAGTGGTGGGTGGGTAGGTTTGGATTTGGCCAGCTTCATTCGTCCGTGTGCTTTCGTTTCGGGGTTGCGTTAACGTCTAGGCCACTGTTTGCTTGTACCATTGCTGATGCCACGGCAATAGACTGTCGAAAAGACCCAAGTGCTCCGGAACAGCGACTTGAGCCACAGTGCCTTTTGCGTATGGTCTTCCTGTTGGAAATATGAACAATTTACCGAATGATTTTATTAACAGAAATACTAGATAAAGCATGACTAATATAGTAGAGATAAAACAAATCATGCATTCAGACAGAGAGAAGGTAAAAAGTATCTGCATATATGAACTTGAACTAAACACATCTAGAACAGACACTAGATGAAGTTGCATATATGAAGTAGAACCTAACACATGTAGGACGGAAAGTAAAGCAAAGAACTATGTCATGACATCTAACAGAAAGAGTAAGAACACGTACGAGACAGCAGCAGTGGAAGTGCTGGACTTGGTTCGGTGTCCTCGTCTGCCATGTCGTCGAGAAAATCGTAGACGTCGGGGAAGTAGTCATCGGCGACCGGATCGTCCGTGATGAAGCAGCCAGTAGTCGCGCTGAGCGCTCCCCAAAAACTTTATCACCCTTCTCTCGTACAGGACTCAAAAGGTGCGGTTTCGGAGGCCTACTGTCCCGACCTGCGGTGCACGCCGCAAGACGGGATGCGCCGCAAGACGGGATGTGGAAGATCGTAGCAGCAGCGCAGTGCTCAGAAACTTGTGGTGAGAGAAGGAAGAGGTTCTGATGCGTCTCTCTGGGAGGAGCGACCTCCCTTTTATAGGCGCAAGAGGAGGCGAGAGGGCAACGAAACGAAGAGACAGAGACGAAGCGAACAGCCAGCTGCCGAAGGGCTGCACCATTCACATTCGAACTCCACTTTCGCAAAAATCTTTTCAGCTTCCGTGTGACCTTTCGTATACCCGTAGTGCGTGGCAAAAATTTAGATATTGGCTCGGCTCATTCCCGCAACCCGCGGCGCGGCGAGGCGTGGCGTGGCGAGGCAGGCGACGGAGGAGGAGCGCGCGTGAATATCCCTCTTGTTCTCATGCTCATACAAGTGGGGAAAGAACCTTCCTTATAAGGAGGTCCAATTCCTACTAAACTACCAATGTGGGACTAAACTTTAGTAGTATCTCTTGCCTTGCACAAACGAGCTAAGTGGGCCTCTAGGATTTATTAGGAATTTCTGAAATAGTTATTGGGATGCCTAAAATAGACTAAATTCTAGCAATCCCCCACCAGATCCAGATCCCAGAGGCACACAGAAATTTGCCTTTGGTTCCAAAACACTGTTTTTATATACCGGTACTGCAGTGGAGACTGTTAAGTTAAACTTCCACCTAAAACTCTATGCTACACTACTAAGCAACTTGAACAGTGGACTGGGCCTTAAACTGCAAGTTTTCTGCGAATCCAGCTTCACATAAAGCCTTGACCGATACGTGACTACCGTGCATCTTCTTCGCGGGTGGAGCTTATGTGTCATACTCCGTGACCTTTCATGAGTTTACTAGAGAGAACCCTACTCTCATAGATTGCGACGTTTGACAATCAGACTCATATAGGTGTGTTCTTCAAAAGATGTTCTGCAGGATAACATCTCTGCTTAAATAAGCCACTTAGAACACATTAAGATATACATCAACCTGCCATGCAGATTAGGAGAGTATTGCATCTTCATGGAGTGGTATTGTGAATAGTAAGGATACTCTCCTCTCAGTTGACCAACAGCTTGTCTTCCACATCTAATTCACGGGATCTCCGATCACAATGAATAGGTTACCACTGTGAACAACTCATATTGTGGGTCTCATACCCATCTCCCTCGATGCATTATCTATCAAATTACGTGATAGACCCTTGGTAAAAGGATCTGCCAGATTTTTAGACGTTTGGATATAATCCAACGCAATAACTCCGGAGTTTTTCATTTTCCTGACAGATTTTAACCTTTTCTGAACATGTCTTGATGACTTCATGTTATCCTTTGAGCTGCTCACTTTCGTGATCACAGTTCGTAAGGGCACCCGGTACAGGTTTCTCAACAACCGCCAAGTCATTCAATAGCCGGCGAAGCCAATCTACTTCAACCATAGCTGTATCTAGTGTTGTGGGTTCTGCTTCCATTGTTGACCTCGTTAAGATGGTCTGCTTGCAAGACTTCCAAGAAACAGCGCCACCTCCATGAGTGAATACATAACCGCCCGTGGCCTTTATCTTATCAGCATCTGAGATCCAGTTTGAGTCACTATACCCTTCAAGCACCTTTGGATGCCCGGTGTAGTGAATTCCATAATTTGCAGTGCCTTTCAAATAACACAAAACTCTCTCTAGAGCTTTCCAATGCACATCTCCTGGTTTTGAGACAAACCGACTCAGTTTGCTAACAGCAAAAGAGATGTCAGGTCTTGTAGCACTGGCTAAGTACATAAGCGAGCCAATAATCTGAGAATACTTCAATTGATCTCTAGCAATTCTTCGATTCTTTCGAAGTAACACACTCGCATCATATGGTGTTGGAGAGGGCTTGCAGTCACTATAGCCAAAGCGACTCAAGATCTTTTCCACATAGTGAGATTGAAGCAATGTAATCCCACCATCATCGTCTCTCAACAACTTGATGTTCAGAATGACATCAGCCACTCCTAAATCCTTCATCTCAAAACAACGAGATAGGAAATCCTTGACCTCCTTAATAACATTCAGATTTGTTCCGAAAATCAGTATGTCATCAACATACAAGCAAAGGATAACTCCCTCGCCCCCACCATGGCGATAGTACACACATTTGTCAGCTTCGTTTACAACAAAGCCTGCAGCTGTTAAAGTTCTTTCAAACTTCTCATGCCACTGTTTGGGTGCTTGCTTAAGTCCGTACAAAGACTTCAGCAACTTGCACACTTTCCCTTCCTGACCATCTAGTACAAACCCATCTGGTTGTTCCATATAAATTTCCTCGTCCAACTCTCCATTTAGGAAAGCAGTCTTAACATCCATTTGATGAACGAGAAGACCATGTGAGGCAGCTAGTGAAAGTAGAACTCGAATAGTGGTCAGTCGAGCCACAGGTGAGTAAGTATCAAAGAAGTCTTCACCTTCCTTTTGGGTATAACCCTTAGCCACGAGCCGAGCCTTGTACTTTTCAATAGTACCATCAGGCCTAAGCTTCTTCTTGAATACCCATTTGCATCCTATAGGTTTGCACCCATAAGGACGATCAGTTATCTCCCAAGTTTCATTCGCCAAGATGGAATCCATCTCGCTACGAACCGCTTCCTTCCAGTAGTCAGCATCTTCAGATGCATAGGCCTCTGAAATAGAACTGGGAGTGTCATCTATGAGATACACAAGAAAATCATCACCAAAGGACTTTGCAGTCCTCTGTCTCTTGCTCCTAGTAGGAACTTCATTGTTCTCCTCCACAGGACTTTCAAAGTGTTCCATCGAAATGGCAGGTTCGGTAATTGTAACTGGTTCCTGATTCGATGAACTAGGCATCTCCTGATTAGATGAGGTAGCCATATCCTTCATGGGAAAATATCTTCAAAGAAAGTCGCATCATTCGACTCCATGATCGTACCGACATGCATGTCAGATACCTCAGATTTTACAACCAAGAATCTATAGCCAATGCTATGAAAAGCATATCCCAGAAAAACACAATCCACAGTCTTTGGTCCAAGCTTCCGCTTCTTTGGAATTGGAACATTGACTTTCGCCAAACAACCCCATGTTCGTAGATAAGAGAGTTTTAACCTTTTTTTCTCCCATTCCTCGAATGGAGTTATCTCTTTGTTCTTGTGGGAACTCGGTTTAGGACATGACATGCCGTCAATATCGCCTCCCCCACCATGCCTTGGAGAGACCCGATGTGTCTAACATGGCGTTAACCAAATCAGTTAGAGTACGGTTCTTTCTTTCGGCTACCCCATTTGATTGAGGTGAATAGGGAGGCATCCTCTCATGGATTATACCATGTTCCGCGCAAAAAGCATCAAATTCATTGGAAAAATACTCTCCACCACGGTCGGACCTAAGCCTCTTGATTTTTTTATCAAGTTGGTTTTCCACTTCAGCTTTATAGATCTTGAAAAAGTTCAAAGCCTCATCCTTAGATTTCAGAAGATACACACGGCAGTATCTAGTGGAGTCGTCAATTAATGTCATGAAATATTTTTTCCACCTTTTGTCGAAACACCATTCATTTCACATAGATCTAAATGTATGAGCTCTAGTGGTGCAAGATTTCTCGTTTCCGCAGTCGTGTGAGACTTACGAGGTTGCTTAGCTTGCACACACACTTGACAGTGGTGAAACTAGGGATTAAGTTCAACTTCGCTAGTCGCGACATGCAACCAAAGTTAACATGACAAAGACGTGAATGCCACACATTGGATTCATTATTGTTGCAAATATGATTAACAACTTTATTGCAAACGTCTGATAAGGATAAACAAAACAGACCTCCTAACTCATAGCCTTTATCAACAAAGGTTCCATACTTGGATATTACAAATTTATTTGACTCAAAGACAAGCTTGTAGCCATCTCTACACAGAAGAGATCCGCTAACAAGATTTTTATTGACGGAGGGGACATAATGCACGTTCTTCAACCGCACGATCTTCCCCGAAATAAACTTCAGATCGACCGTGCCAACACCACGAACAGAAGCAATTGAACCATTACCCATCAGCACGGTTGAAGTCCCTACGGTCTGATAAGACGAAAACATGGAAATATCACCGCATACATGCACATTAGCACTCGTGTCAATCAACCAGTCAGGAGAATGTCATACTGAAAGAATAGTGGAAAATATACCATACCCAGCATCCTTCATGTCAGTGTCTCCAATGACAACATTAGCGGTCTTGCCGCCTTTTCCAGGATGACGCTTGTCATAGCGATTAGGGCAACTAGGAGCCCAATGATCAGGATCCCCACACACATGACAAGCACTTTTCTTCTTGCCATTCTTCTTCTTGAAGTTCGTGTGTTGTACAACCTGGTTCTTCCCATCAAACTTTGCTTTTCCATCAAACTTGCCATTGTTCTTGAACTTGTGGGGCTGGAAGTTCTGCTTCTATACCACATTGGCACTAGATCCTCCCTCAATACCTCGAGCACGTGTGTCCTTTGCTCTCGCCTTTTCTTCCACATCAAGAGTGCCAATGAGATCCGGGACGGAAAACTCCTGCCTCTTATGCTTCAGCAAGGTAGCAAAGTTCCTCCATGAAGGAGGAAGCTTAGTGATGATACCTCCGGCAACAAACTTGTCCGGTAGCATATAACTGAAGTGCTCAAGTTCTCTAGCAAATGACTATATATCATGAGCTTGCTCAACCACGGAGCGCTCTTCAGTCATCCTGTAATCATAGAATTGCTCCATGATGTACAGCTCAGTGCCAGCATCCGAGACCCCAAACTTGGCCTCGAGTGCATCCCACATATGTTTTCCATTATCAATTGATGCATAAGCATTAACTATGTTCTCACCAAGAACACTCAAGAGAGCAGCCTTAAACAGAGTATCCATTTTCTGAAAGGCTTGTGCCTGTTGAGCATCAAGCTCCCCTTCAGGTTTGCCGAGAATGGCGTCATAGCAACTCATGGTTTGAAACCATAAGACTGCTCTCACGCGCCACCTCTTTTAGTGGATACCCTCAAACATAGGAGGTCTCATGAAAGCAGCAAAACCACTTAGGGTAATCGTATTGTAACGGGCGCAGCGAGCACCGTTTAGGATTTGCCGCCTACAACCCACCACCGGGCGGTGCCCCTCATCCCACACCAGATTCGGTGCAGGGCCGCCACCGCCACCGCCTCCGACCAACAAAGATTGAGCTCCACGGATCTAGGTGCATCGGCCAGTTTTCCACCGAGAGGACGACCTCCACCACCGCCCCGCTACCCTGCATCCTCGACGCGCACAACCCCGGCCACATCGGCGACTCCGCCTCCTCACGGGCAACCCCCACCAGAGTCCTACAAGGCTACAGCCCGGAAGCGACACCGCCGCCGCCTCTCAATGACTTCTCTTGCCCGCTCCAAAGTTTCCCTTAAAACAGGGGAGTGGCATCGCTCCCATTGTCTCCAATATAAGGTTGGTGTCTGCACCTTTGCTCTGAAATTGTGTCAGGGAGATTAACATGTGGGTTTTGGTTAGGCGCATCTCCAATGCAGATCTTTCTTGAGGAACATAAGGGAGACCAAGACAACGATCCAAAGAGGGTCAATGGTGAGGCACCAATTGAGCATGTACCTTGTTAGGTTCCAACTCGCGAATCACTCCATTACAGAGAATCAAGCTCGAGTACAAGGGAACTGAGGAGGGAGGAAGGAGAAGAACAGGAGGTAGGGGAAGACAGGAGCCGCCGTTGTCGTTTGCCTGATCCAACTTGGATCATCGGTTGCTGCTCTCCCTTCGTGTACTTGTAGCCAGTAGCGGTAGCCAGGCCTGGCCCATGTGAAGCCCACCAAGTATGCGTATGGGCTACATGGGCTCCTAACATCCCTCCCTCCTTGAGACTCGGCTTGACCCCAAGCCGATGCCTCTGAGAGCCACCCGGATCCCATTGCAACTGATGCTCTTCGACTTGGTCGGGGTTGTGGTGGTAGCCGAAGTTGGGGTAGACTTCAGCGAGTTGGGCATAGAAGTCGCGACCTGTGGAGACCCGATCGAAGAAGGTGCCGATGGCGTAGACGGTGCCAATGCTGTCGTGGTCGAAGCAAGAGTAGTATTCGTGGTCGACGGAGCCTTGAGTGAAGACGGCAATGACTACGATG
Organism: Triticum aestivum; assembly: GCF_018294505.1. Taxonomy (NCBI): domain Eukaryota; kingdom Viridiplantae; phylum Streptophyta; class Magnoliopsida; order Poales; family Poaceae; genus Triticum; species Triticum aestivum. Next base: position 583,355,268 of record NC_057806.1, on the reverse strand, counting down.
ACACCCCTCCCTGCTTGAAAAGGAACTTGCTTGTAGTCATAAGAGAACGCCATGGAATCCACTGAATTTAGGCCACCACTCAACATTTCCCGACAGTGAGCAATCTCTTCCAATGAGTCAGAAATCCAAAGTGACAAGGTGTTGTTGCCGGTGCTAGGATCCCAGAACTGCTCAAAGTGACAAGAACTAGCTGACTTACTGCCAGGCAATGGAGCAATCCAATCTTGAAACATCTGTGAATAAATCTTCAGTATAGTCACAGATGCAGTAAAAGTATTCATGTGAAATAGGGCCTGAATACTGGCAATGGCTGAAGCAGGGAATTGCCATGGGTGTTTCGTCGAATGGGAACTTGCAAACCAAGTGAAACAACTGCTCCCCAGAATTACAGTCGAAGTCGATGCGTCTTCATTGCCGAGCGGCATTCAAATTACACACATGCAGCCTTCCTGACCCCATACTGTCGTATCATTTTTCGTCTCCACCACTGATTTATTTGAAGCAATGTTCTCCAATGTAATTTGGGTATGGGTTCCCAACAATTAGTACCTTCCAGCAGCAGCACCATATAGGATGCACAAGTCAACAGATTCTCACAGTTAACTTGCCTCCTCTGTGTTCCCTCTGAGCCCATCTTTCCATGTTCAGCAATACATGTTACTCGATCACAGAAATAGGCAGCACCTTCCAATGGACGCCAAAACTGTGAATGTGCGCCTTGCAAATAACTGAAGGGTTGTTCACAACAACAAATAGGCCAGACGATCAAAATCGACAGAAGATCCCAAAGAGAGCTGCATTTTGTAGAGAAATGGCCACTCCCTTGAATTTCCATGTGATTCAAAATTTTCTCATACACTGACATGCTCAGTACATTTAGATAAAGCTGACCACATAGGTATTGCTCGAACACCGCATGTACTGCTTGGCAATTACCTGGAAATATTGTTCGTTGTAGCTTCAACTGGATGGTCTCCTGATTGATCTCGAACAGTGGCCATGGTCTTGGTCGGAGCTTGGTTCCATCATAACCCTGTACCGCTCTGCCGTTGCCGGAAAAAATATGCAAGATTCCATTGCAAAGTATTTCCTGCACCACTGTCTTGACTAAACTCTCTGCACTAGTTGGTGACCACAGGAGCAACCTTGGGTCATCAGATATATGTTGCAAAATCTCAACAGATTGGAAACTGACAGCCTCTTCCATTGGAATCATCTCACAACAAGAAACTTGAAGGAAAACCACATTTCTGAATAGCAACAGAACTAGCCAAGGAAAGAACCAGGAAACTTCATGTGCATGACTACTTATACCTGAACATCGCTCCTCAGGGTAGCATGCATCTGAATGATATCTGAGCGACGGCCACGGCCTTGGCCTGAATAGGTGTCCCATATATCCAATACGCACTCGCGAAGGTGGCGGCCATGGTTGCTCGATCCCCTGCCACAGTGGTGATAGGCCCCAATTTTTGCTCTTGTCCACAAGGTGAGTGCCATATTCTGCTTGTGCAATCTGTGACGGGTGCCGCAGGGGTTCTAGATGATCAAGGTGAGTTAAGCTGGATGGTGCATAGGTTGCGTAGAACATACTCAGGGCGAACAGGGGCTTCACCCAGTCGCCAACGTGAACGGCGTATTCTGTCGAGCACTTGGTCGGCGCCAGTGCAGTAAGGCTGCTGGAGACGATAAGGACCATGATGTGGTCCATCTCAGTCGCTGCTGGGGTCAGGGTGTTGATGGAGGGCAGTGGTGAGTCATCCCGCTCCTGCACGCTAGCCTTAGGGTCGACGTCGGTGATGGCCGCCACGGGAGGAACGACCTCGACGGTAGAGGGAGTGCCGGTGCGGATGGAGGCGGTTGCCTGCACAGGTGCGAGCTGCTCGACCTCTTGGTGGACGAGGTCGACCAAGGGCCCGAGGCGGATGGTGGTGGCGGCTTCGTGGGCCTCGTTGAACCTGACGATGGCGTCGACCTGGGTCGAGCACTCCGTCGAACAGGTGACGGGCGCCGTCGCTATGCAGATCGGGGCTGCATCATGGGTGACCGCGGGGGCCTTCTGGGCATGGGTGGTGGCGGAGAAGGCGTCGGTGACGACCTCAGGGATGGTGTCGATGGAGATGCCTTCGGCCGAGCGTGTCAGGGGCGGAGGCCGTGCTCCCGTGGAGGGCTTGGTGAGCAGGGCGTCCTGAAGATGGAGTTGCTTGTGGATTTCAGCGTATTGTGCCCTAGTCTCTGCGTGGAGCTTGTCCAGGTAGGCCTTCAGCTCGGAATTCATGGTGGTGGTGGTGGGGAAAAAATGGGGAAGAAATTTGGACGAATTTGGAAGGGTGGTGAGAGGGCTCTGATACCAGATGTTAGGTTCCAACTCGCGAATCACTCCATTACAGAGAATCATGCTCGAGTACAAGGGAATTTTTTTTTGAGCTTTAAGTACAAGGGAATTGAGGAGGGAGGAAGGAGAAGAACAGGAGGTAGGGGAAGACAGGAGACGCCGTTGCCGTTTGCCTGATCCAACTTGGATCATCGGTTGCTGCTTTCCCTTCGTGTACTTGTAGACAGCAGCGGTAGCCGGGCCTGGCCCATGTGAAGCCCAAGTATGCGTATGGGCTACAGGGGCTCCTAACATACCTGCGGGAAAGTCAACGAGATTGATGGGGCAAACCTGAATCCCTGTTGTTGAAATGCATCTTCTGTTGGTGTCGCGCGTGGTGGCCACATCTGCGACCTGTTTCAATCCCCTTTTCCTACCAGGTTATTCCTGATCCCTCCTCCCAGACTTCCTCTACGCTGCTGCTTCTTTACGGTATCCTACACTTGCCTGTACATTAAGTTATGTTGTGCCTCCCTTGAGTTTTTTTCAGAGACGAGTCGAAGTTAGAATTATGAGTCACACGTGTGTGTTATCATATTTTCCCCAAACTTAATTTATTAGCAGGATATTGGTTACATTGATTGTATATAAGCCACTTTGTTACAACAGTGCCAAGGTTCGTTGACGACCATAACTAAATTAGTTGATCACATTTCTGATAAATATTCCTATAGAACACTTTTGTTTATAAGAGTAGGCAAATATACAGATGTCCCAGATTTTTCTTTTCACATGGTTCCGCTGTTCAACGAGGTCATGGATTTCCATGCAGACCACCACACCGATCATCACCACCTATTATAATCTCCCGACCACCTCAGTGGATGATATTGAGAACTGCCACATGCATACACCACTTAACAGAGGTTAATTAGGTTCATGAAGGCCCGGAAATCTTCAGTCCTATGCTACGGTACGTGTGAATTTTCTACAATTAATTTGGTCATTCTTTTCAAGCTAGACATGTTTTCATTAGTTAGTTCATGTAGCAGTTCATATTATTGGATTTTGGAACAGAAGGAGTTCAGTAAATTTATAATCCTATTTATCTTATGGATTCTCAGCTATCTACCTTGGGAGTAATTTCTTTTGTCTCATCTTCATAGGTATGATACAATACTGCCATGGTTCGTGACCACCCAATTACTATTTTTGTTGAGAGAAGCTTTGATCTATACTTTTATTATTGCTTTTCCTGCCCTCTGTGCAGATTCTTTTCTAATGTCCATCAAAGAGTTGTGATCAAAATAGAAGCAGACATCTTACTAACCATACACTATTTTCATCTAGCAATTTTTTAGTCCGATATATGTATATTCAAGAAGCTTGCAAAATGCAAAAGCTTTTTCCCAGCGCTAATACTCCACTACCAATTGTATTATGCCCACATTTGTGTTCTTCCAATTTATGGTTATGTTATTCGTACATTTCTGTAATAAGTTCATCTCTCTTTTGTATCAGCTACCATGTATCTCCTTCAGAGTAGCATGTAACATACACACGTGATGCTAACACTGCTGCAAACAAAGATCGTGCATACAGACTTGCCAAACACATGGTGTATTTATGTGTATGTGTAGGTCGTCTTTCATGCAGTAAAAGTATTTTTATTGTTTTGGTCGTTTGTTGTAAATTGATATGCATATACGGAATTTGGTTACCCATTTAGTTTATTTAAATTTCGCTATCATGTTTCGTTGTACATACGTTTGTAGTACAATGAACTCCCGGGTAATTCTAAGAGAAGTAAATTATATTCTTTTTGGATTGCAACTATATATATTCTTTCTACAATATACCAAGTTTACTTACATTGATTATTTTAATATGTATATTTAAAGTTAACCAGAATTTCCACATCTCCTATGTGTCCTCTAAGAATGCACCTCATGAATCTTGAGTATTGCATATTGATATCCCGCAGCAAAGCGCGGGGTTATCATCTAGTTGTACTAACTCGTAAGCGGACCAGATTCTGCACATCAAGCCGCACTTCTTTTTCTTTCTGTATTTGGCACACAATAATATAAATTATTACTCTTTTTTAAAAATTTAAGGCGTTTTTTAAAATGTATGGTATAGTACCTTCTCCTGTTGCCCGCTAAGTAACTCTCGCAAATAAGACTGACTCAACTAACCATGTTGTAAGTTGCAACATCTAGGGCGTTTAATAAATAGAAATATTTCATTTGTACCATTTAAAATACATACCTATTTTACATAATAGAGTTTTGAAACAAGTAATAGTTTAAAAAAATGAGAAAGTTATGTATGTGAAACAAAGTATTATAAAATGGGACGAGACACTTATTCGCAGCGTCTTTTCTTCAGTCGATGTGCATAGAATTCTACATTCCTCTTCATGTGGAGGTCATTGAAGATTTTGTAGCTTGGCTACATACAAGGACTGGAACCTTTTCCGTGCATTCGGCATACCATGTTGAATTTGAGCATGAGTTTGGACAGCACTTGAATCGGACTAGCCCAAGTAGTGCCTCATTAAAGGGAGTTTGGAAAGATCTTTGGAAACTGCGACTACCAGGGAAGATCAAGCACTTTGGCTGGAAAGTGTTGAAGGAGGTTCTTCCATGCTATGGTGTCCTTGCTAAGACATATTCCTTTGATCCCGCAATGTTTGATCTGTTCCATTAGATTAGAAGATATACATCATTGCTTGTTCACTTGTACATGGGGGCACGCAATTTGGATGGAGCTAGGGCTATCACAGGAGATTGAACAGGTGGTTTGCCAGGACCGATCAGGCTCTATTAACCTTGACAACCTAATCCAGATGCAGTCGGCAGTACATAACATTCCTATAGATGAGCTCGCCCTTGTAGCAATGTGGTTTATTTGGTGGCAAAGGAGAATCCATACAAAAGGTGAGATAGCTCAGATGCCTCAACAAGCAGCTATGACAATCCAGGTTTTAGCAACAAACTTTTTACGAGCAAACACTCCAAATCAGCCTACTCGCAAGCGGGACCAGCCTACTCGCAAGCGGGACCATGCATGGAAGAAGCCTGCGGTGGGAGTTGTTAAAATAAACGTTGATGCTTCTTTTATGCGGATAGGTTCATGGGATCTTGTGGTGTCATTGCCTGAGATGACCACAGTAAGTTCCTAGGTGCAGCGACCCATCTATTACCGCATGTGGCGAGTGTAGAAGTAGCCGAACTAATCGCTATTCGATATGGGTTAAATCTTGGAGCAAATCCAGGGTGCACGAATTTGGCAGTCGAGTCTGACTGTCTCAATGCACTTGAGGCCATCTCTGATCCAAACACATATATGGGAACAGGTGTGCCAATCATACCGAGTGCTCCCTTCTGGCGCTGGAGTTTGCTAGTATTATTTTTTATCACTGTAGTAGAGAGGCCAATTCTGTCGCGGATGATTTAGCAAAACATTGTATTAGTTCTGGCAAGTCTGAAGCATGGGAAACTGTCATCCCTGACTTTATTCTTCACCATTATGTAAACGATTTGGCTATCATTTGATGAATAAAGTTTATGATGCTAATAAAAGTATTCTAACATGAAAAGCCGCGGCCCAGTTCGAAAATACAAATCATTTGTTTTTCATAAAAAGAAAGATCGACATAGTGGACTTAAATACCGATTTGATGTTCGATATATGGCAGCCCTGGGGCGAACTAAAGGTTCACTATGAGCGATTTCCGCACGAACGTCTTTGTCTGATATGAAGCCCCTCCCGGCGCGAATCCCATGTCGACCAAGTCTTTTGCTAGGCCTACTGGCATAACACAATCCCGTTTTTCACAGAAAAATTTAAAAGGTAAAAAATTGTCCAAAACTATTTAATGTACAAAACAGAAAATCACAATGACACATGAAGTACCTATTGTCATGAAGTGTACAAAAATTTATTACCATGTTGTATACAATTTTTTTGTCGATATCTACTACATTGCCAAAAAATCATGCATAGTAAAAATGCCATGGACAATGTAGATAGGAAAACTTGTAGAAAAATTGTCATGATGTAGAGCAAAAAAACACAAAAGCGGTGTAAGTTTGCCATGATAGTGGGGGCTACTTTTGAACATATGTTTGCCTTACCTAAAATGGCATACATGAGATTTAAGTATAGCCATGCGTGAGAAACTAAATGCCATACCTTAAAAACATACAAATAAATCTTAGCAACTATGTTTGAACCTAGGTTGCAATTGTTTCGTAAAAATATTGTTGGTGCAATGATAGGCCCCGTATGTTTTGGAGTTTGTTGACATAAACAGCATGGGAGTTATGTGTTTGCTAGTGCACACAGAATAACAGGTCCCTGAGATCACGAGGAGTTTGATGCAAACGTCGAAGATAATCTCACTGCGTTGCAGCGAAGGTTGTCACCGAAGATGATGTTAACAAGAGTGACCCCTAAAAAATTTGCTGAAGTAAAGCAATTGGTTCGGTGTCTGTCCTATGAAGATGACGCGTCCGAGGAGATTGAAGATGAAGTGAAGATGTAGCATTTATTTTGTTGTTCTTCTTCTCTTTATTGAGTCATAGGACCACCCTACTATTAAGAGGGGTGTAGCATCCAAAACTTTGATTCTCTGATGCTAGACCCAAATCCTATGAAACCAGTGAGAGAAATCTCTTTGTGTTCCGTGCAAATACTTGCCAGCAAGAGACTATGATCTTCTTCGCTGCGAGAGATTTCTCTCAGACCGAGGAGTTAGCATTGCTTGTTCCTCAAGTAATGTTACCGTTGCTCCAAAATCCGACCGTTGTAAACGTGTCGGTTGGCCATTGGCTGGACCGCGTGTCCAAAATGGTCATTTCCCATCAGGGAAGATTGCGGCTATAAATAGACACTCCACACTGGCTTTGTCCGATGGATGCTCCTTTTGATTCTTATAAGATTGTTGAGCAACCCCCTCTATGAGTGATTTGAGTTTGAAATCCACCGAGAGAAAAACCCCTAGAGCCGAAGAATTAGATAGTGGTTTAGAATCACTCGAATCTAAATCCAGTACGCTCCGCCTATTACTCTTGAGAGCTGCAAACTCTCTAGATGGTTAGGTGTCAATTTCTTCAGAGACCAAGAGTGATTGTGGTTCTCGAAGAAGAAGTTTGTAAAGGTTCGGAGATCACCTCAAGTATCTACCACGAGTGATCGGCATCGGTTGATGAATCGATTGTCGAGGAGAATAGGGTGAAGAGAGTTTATCTTCTGTGTTAAGTGATACGTCTCCAACGTATCTATAATTTTTTTGTTCCATGTTGTTATATTATCATTCTTGGATGTTTTACAATCATTTTATAGCAATTTTATATCATTTTTTGGGACTAACCTATTGACATAGTGCCCAGTGCTAGTTGCTGTTTTTTGTTTGTTTTTTACTTCACAGAAAATCAATACCAAACGGAGTCCAAACACAGCGAAACTTTTTGGATATTTTGTCTGTACTAGAAGACACCTGTTGGGCTAAAGAAGTACCAGAGGGGAGCTCCGAGGGGAGCACAACCCACCAAGCGTGCTAGGTGGGTTGTGCCGACCTCGGTGGCCTCCACACCGCCTCACTACTAGGGAAAAGCCTAACAGCAGCGAGGGTTTTGGGCCTCTCAGTAGCGCGGATGCCGGCGCTACTAATAAGGCGCTACAGTTAACGTATAGCAATAGCGCCTGTTGTCCCATGCTACTGCTATACATGAATAGCTATAGCGCTCTTTGGGAAAGGGCGCTACTGATATTATCTGCAGCGCTGTTTGCTGGGACGCGCTACTGGTAAGGAGGCGCTACTGCTAAATTTCCCCCCTCGCTACTACTAGTTTATTTATTAGTTTTTTTCTTGCATATTTGTTTTGTATTTGAATAGGCTTTATACAATAATCTTTAGCATATCATACACATACAAATGTAATCATAGCATAAACATACAATTAGTCTCATCAAATCATGTCATCATCATAATCATCATCCAACACAAAGTGGTCTCTGGTCATCATCTCGAAAATAGCGATACAAGTCTCGATTACTTGCAAATACATCATCATCCATCTTAACAATGATATACATGAGAAGAGCTATCACTTTGAGAACATGAGTTTGTATCCCTCTCTCGCATTAGCGTGAACCTAAACTAACTACTGCCTGTCGCTCGGAAACCGGAAACCGGTACACCTGGGCGGCCTGACACTCCGGCCACTTGTCGTATATATACTCCTGGCGTAGCACTTCTTTGCCATCTATGATCTATGCACCTGCATCATCACATGAGTCGATGATATGCAACATATATAGTTGAGCAACAGAAAGAGACAGAGTTGGCAAAAATAGAAACAACATATCATAAGCATAAATAACAAAGTTCATCGTACCCCAAAATGCCCTAACTAGAGTGATTTTCGCTAGTCGAGGAGGAGGACGGTTTAATTACATCACAAATAAAGTTTCACCGTGCATAACTCAAAGTTTTGTCATACAGAAAGTATGGACTAAACGGACACATTGTCATATATCGATAATCACTCCAACATGTTGTTCCATCCATCCAAGTCAGGGAGATAGTCCCCGAGCCTAGTGAAAGGCTTCAGGTCGAGACGCTGAGAGGCTATCCATGTTCGGACGTCTTCCCGCGACATTTGTCCTTCTTCGTAGAACATCCCTGTTTTTCCGACGACCTCCTTCATGATGATTTGGGCAAGTTCGCACTGGATGTTATAGAACTCAGCTCGAAGTCGATGATCCTCGATATCTCCTATGTCCTTTGCCCATTGCAGAATATGGGCATCGCCGGAAGAAGGTGCCATGCGAAGGTTCTGGTGACCCCGTTTGTACTCCAGCATGTGGTGTAGGACATAGAATCCATCATTAAGAGAATCGTTCGGTTGCTGGATGCAGCAGAAGTCGGTCTTATGGCGAAGGCGACCCTGCCGCCCCTTATCTTCTTGTCCCTGACCTCTCCACCCATTCATTGGTAGTAATACATAGCACTGTCGAGAACATCCTTGATGTGGGTGTAATCCTTTTTGTGAATGTTCTTCGACGAGTCCAAGTAAAGAGCGTGGGAGAATCGGGGGTAGAGGATGATGAGTACGGCGTGCCTGCCGCTGCGCAAAACGGGAGATTATACATTTATATTGAAGGGGGCCGGTGTGACAGATACCGTGAGGGCGTCGAGCTCAGCCAAAGACGAAGTACCGCCTAGCACGTCCGGTGCGGGAGCCGGTGCAGGAGCCGGTGCAGCTGTAGGTGCTGATGCAACGCTAGTCGAGCTGCTCCCCGCCAAGAAGTCAGCAAGGGGAAAGTCCGCTACATTTTTTCTGGATTTTGCCTGGTCCAATTAAAAACGGCCGGAACCAAGGTAGTAGAAATATCTACGGCCACCTGTTTTGCGGCAGCTACCGCTGTTGTGACTGTCTGAGTTGATTTCTTCTCAACCGCAACCTCAACCCTCTTGTCGATGTTTTCTTCATTTAACCTCTATCTTTCCTTTCTCTCCTCCGTGGTCTCACGGTAGTACTTCTTCCACGTGGCACCGTCTCCGACACCGTGCACGCGTCCATACGACGGTCGAGTATCCACCGGTTGTCGTTTCAATATGTTCAACGCCCGGTTGAATGGAGTGTCCCACTTGGGCCTCGCCAATGCCTCAGACGGCGAGTCGCTTTCAGCCGCAATCCTGTGCTGCTCTCTCTGCAAAAGGCACAATGATCGCTTACAAATATGACTAACGTGTGCAGTCAAATTGATCAGAAACTAAAATTACCAGCAGTCTTATGAACTCCATAATGACCGGTGTTGTCTCGTAAACCTTTTTCACTTGGTCCCAACGGTACCGGGCCGTGAGGACGTCACGCTCCTGCTGGACGGTGAACTCCGCCAAGGGGTCTGCGATGCCCAGACTCGCGGCTTCCGCGTCCTCCTTGGCCCATTTGGACCTCTTTCCGCCGTAACCACGGCTTCCGAGGTGGTGGCTCCCAAAGTTCCTCTCTTGAAGCCCCTTCATGTACTTAGACTTTTTTTGGCATCTTCGGCCTCGCAAGCCTCCTTGAATATTTGAAACTGCTCTTCCGTGATTGTCGGACTATCCTTTACAATCTCAGAGTAGGGTTCCTTCTTGTCGATGATCCCTGCTTTCACTTGATTTTTCCAGGTGGCCAACGCGTCGCTAAACTTGGTCATGGCGTGTTTGTTTATCTTCTTCATTGTCGGGTCCTCATCTGGATCTTTATAATCATTCTCATTCCAGCCTGGGAACAAGAATATCTGGTGAAACTTCTTTAGGAGGGAGCTCCTCATATTTTCTATCTTCTGTAGTTTCTCATCGTTGATGGTGGTGGTTGTCCGTACGATGCATCCTATTTGATTGCCGTAGCATCGACGCGCTTAGTCGGGCGCCGTTGGCTCAAAATTGCTGTCGTCCACCTTCGTGACCACCACTCTAGTAGTCCTGAGTTTGTTAGGAACCCGTTGCCTCTTTGCTTTCGGTTCTACACCGGCTCCGCTCCCCGTGGCAGCGCCGGTCTCAGTCTCAGCGCCGGTCTCGATGCCGGTCTGAGTCTGAGCGCCGGTCTCAGTCTCAGCACCGGTCTGCGTGTCGGTCTCAGTCCCCGATGCCACCGGTGGGCCCAGCAATAACATCGGTTGATCGTCGGTAAGGCTAAAAAATTCATCTGCCGCCCGGTAGGCATCGTCGCAATCACCAGAACCCTGTCCTTCATCGTTGGTAGCCATGTTTCCTATGATTAAATCTAGTCAATTAATTCTAGACCTAATAAAATGAATAATGACATAAAAAAGGCCTATTGTTTTGCAGGAATGTTGACTCCTTCCTGGTGCGGCAAATCACGGGCACTCGATATGTCCTACTTTGTAGCACAAGTCATGCCGAAATTCACGGAAAATTTCGGCATGACCTTTGCCAAAAAGTGGACAAATCGAGAACCTGAAATTTGCCGGAAAAGAAATGAATCAACATTCCGGCAAAACATAGGCCACTAAGCATCATTCCCTAGAAACAGTGTCCAAATATACACGAGCAACCACATGTCCAAATTTTGCAAGCTAATTTAAAAACAAAGTGTAGAAGAAAATTCATTTAACTACTAATAGAACAAAATTCAGTTAACTTTAGTGCTATATAATGATGAAAGGAAAAAAAATTCAGTTAACTACTAATTTCATTCATTTAGGTTATTCATTTAACATCACCTAATTAACCTACTGTACCACTAGTACTAGCAGCACTACTAACCTAATTAACCTAGCAAAACTCTAGTGCCCTAACTGAAAAACATCTAATTAACATCTACTAGTACCACTATTGCCCTAACCTAATTAACATCTACTAGTATCACTATATACTATACAAGCATCATCTACACTAATTAAACCCTACTGCCCTAACTAACTTTTGCTCTACTAATTTTGCTCTACTAATTTTTTCTCTAAAATGCAGAGAGAGATGAGTGGGGGAGGGGTGGGGGACTTACAGAGAGGGGAGAGAGGGCAGGCTCGGGCACGGGCAACAGCGGTCCTGGGCGGGCTCGGGCGGCGGTGAGGTGGAGGACGCCGACAGTGACGTCGAGGGCGGCCTCGGGCGGCGGCGGTGAGGCTGAGGGCGGCCTCGGGCAGCAGTGAGGATGACGGCGGCCTCGGGGGGGAGACAGTGAGGTTGCGGGCGTCCACGCCGGCAGGAGATGGCGGCGAATTGGGGAGACGGCGGCGAGGGCGAGGGATTTGGGGAAGAAGTGGTGGCCGGCGAATTGGGCAAAAGTTGTAGCAGTAGCGCGGTTTATTTACGCACGCTGCTACTAATTAGCAGTAGTGTTTGATTTTGTACAGCGCTACTGGTAACATTCTGTGTATAAGGTTTTCCCTAGTAGTGCCTCTTTGCTCTATAAATACCCTAGTATTCCATAAACCCTAGGGAAGTCGACGGAAATCAATTCCAGTCGCCGCAAGTTTCAGAAACCACAGATCCAATCTAGACACCATCATAGAGGGGTTCATCATCCTCATTGGTGCCTCTCCGATGATGCTTGAGTAGTCCATTGTAGACCTATGGGTCCATAGTTAGTAGCTAGATGGCTTCCTCTCTCTCTCTCTTTTGATTCTCAATACAATGGTCTCTTGGAGATCTATTTGATGTAACTCTTTTTGCGGTGTGTTTGTCGGGATCCAATGAACTTTGAGTTTATGATTAGATCTATGTTTTCATCCATGAAAGTTATTTGATTCTTTTGATCTCTTATATGCATGACTATTTATAGCCTCGTCTTTCTTCTTCGAATCTTTGGTTTAGTTAGGCCAACTAGATCGGTTTTTCTTGCCATGGGAAGAGGTGCTTTGTGATGGGTTCGATCTTACGGTGCTTGATCCCAGTGATGGAAGGGGAACCGACACGTATGTATCGTTGCCATTAAGGATAACAAGATGGGGTCTATTTCTACATAAATAGATCTTGTCTACATCATGTCATCATTCTTATTGCATTACTCCATTTCGCCATGAACTTAATACACTAGATGCATGCTGGATAGCAGTCAATGTGTGGAGTAATAGTAGTAGATGTAGGCATGAGTCGGTCTACTAATCTTGGATGTGATGCCTATATAATGATCGTTGCCTGGATATCGTCATGATTATTTGAAGTTCTATCAATTGCCCAACAGTAGTTTGTTTACCCACCGTATGCTATTTTTCTCGAGAGAAGCCACTAGTTTTTTATTTGATTTTATTTTCAGATCTATTAATCCAAAAATCCAAAAATACCTTGGTGCAATTTATTGTTATTTATTTTATCTCGCGTTCCCACGAGATCTATTTATCCAATCTACTACAAATTTTACCTATCTTTTACCCGGGAGGGATTGACAACCCCTCTTTTACGTCGGGTTGCAAGTATTTGTTCTTTGTGTGCAGGTGCCGTTTACGTAATGTTGCGTGGTTCTCCTACTGGTTCGATAACCTTGGTCTCATCACTGAGGGAAATACCTACCGTAGTTGTGCTGCATCATCCCTTCCTCTTTGGGGAAATACTGACATAGTTCAAGCCGCAATCATTAAGTCATAGCCCCTCCAACCAGACGTAGTCCTTGTGCAGAAGGACGAACTGGACGAACAAATACCTTGTCGCTATTGAGCACCACTGGTTATCTCTTCTACCTATGTTTATATTCAACATGTGTTTCCTTCATGTGTTTTATCTTGATGCTTGTTTAGTTTCCATTCGGTACTTGGTTTTAGCTTGTTGTAGTTTGTTTTTCATTCGATGCGTTGCTGGGTTCCGAGAGTTTTGAGATTCCCGAAGAAATTTTAAAACTCCCATTCACCCCCCATCTGGTAGACATACTTCGTTCCTACAAATATGATGGAAAAAATTAAATTATTTTTATGAAAATATTCTGTGAAAAAATTGCCATGTGATGTTCAATATTTTTTCCCATGGTGTACAAGAAAGAACTTAGAATGGTTTGTTTCAACAAATGTGTCATGTTCCCCAAAATTAACGATGGTGCAAATAATGAATTTTCCATGGTACCATAAATAAATTTGCTATGGTGCGAAAAATAAATTTTCCATGGGCAACTATGTCCATATGTGATGATAGAAAACAAAAAACAATATACCATGTATTGTTCCATAAAATTTCCATGGTCCAAATAAAAGAAATATGCGATGGTTCAAAAATTAACTTTGCCATGGTTCATAAATTATATTTGCCATGGCTCGCAAAGTAAATTTGTCATGTTGCAAAAATATCATGGAAAAAATTTGATTGTGCTTGCAAAATCAAAAAAATGGGGTCTACTAGCGGCCCATTAATTTAGAATGTGCCACTAACAACTTTGACAAAAATTTCATTTGAGTTGCATTGTGAGCATTAATAAATTTATAATTTTGTAATATTTTGGAAAAAAATATCAAATTTCCATGTGACCATGATCAAAAAAATCATGCGTGTAGAACAAAAATCATATAGTTGCCAAGTGAGTGTTTTTTTATGTTTTAGAAAAGAAAGTGTTTTGAAATTTCCATGTGACTATAAAGAACATTTTTTTAAGTTGCCATCTATGTAGAACAAAATTTGTAGAATTCCCATGTGTGCATTAAAATATGTTCCAAAATTTGCCATGTTTAGGGAAAAAGTGTTTTGAAGTTGCTATGTGACCTTAAAAACAACTTTTCAAAATTTTATATCAGCAGAGAACAAAAACCTAGAGTTTGCCATGTCAGCATTAGAAAATATTTATGAATTTGCCATGCTTTGATTTTTTTCATATGCCATGTTCAAATAATTTACATAGTATGTACAAAAAATGCTCGTGGTAAAGAGAATTTGCCATGTTATCTACAATAAAAAATACCATCATGCACACGAAAAACACTTGCCATGATTCTAAATAATTATGATAGTGGCAAAATGATGTTTGTAAGTTTACCATGATGGCAAATGCAATGTATAATTTCCACAATGAATAGCAACCAATTACCATCGCAAAACACATCTTAATTCATCATGGAGACATTTCAAAACATAAATTGCCATGGGACACACCATAACTTGCATTTTTTAATTTTACATTGTAAACAGTTAACATGGAAAGAATGAAAACTTAATTGCCAAGCTATGATGCACACGGGAGATATTTGCCATGATTCTAAAAAAGGCTTCACTATCATGTTCTATTTTACGATTCTACGACTTTACATTCTAAAGTAACCACTCTAGTACTATGTTTTTGGTTAATAGAATCTATGTTTTCACGATCCTAGTAGTTAAGATTATATGATTGGTGTCGGAGCTCTGATACGATTCAGAATCATGATCCGGACAAATTTTTTCTTAAAAATGATAATAGTGGCAAAATGTGTGTAAGTTTTCCATGATGGCAAATACGGTGTAAAATTGCCACGATGAATAGAAACCAATTATCGTGGCAAAATACATCTTAATTCATCACGAAGACATTCAAAACATAAATGCCATGGGGACACATTATAATTTGCATTTTTTTATTTTGACATTGTGAAAAGTTACTATGGCAAAAATGCAAACTTAATTGCCATGGACAGTTTACATGATGAGCATTTAGTTTACTAAAAAATGGTTGTTGTCAATGCATATTGAACATGTGTACCATTCATTTGACTAAAACTCCATGAAAAAATTGTAGTGGATGGAAATGTGGTAACTTTGTTTCTTTGCCTCTCCCGAAGCTAATGCCCTATGTTGAATCTCCTTCCCAATATGGACATCTACCGCTGCATGATATGTCTCAAACATATCTATAATTTTGATTGTTCAATGATATTATGTTGTCACTTTTGTATCCTTTATATGTCATTTATATTATTTTTCGGGACTAATTTATTAGTTTAGTGCCCAGTGTCAGTTCCTGTTTTTTTGTGCATGTTTTTGGTTTCACAGAAAATCCATACCTGGGAAGGTCCAACATGATGAAAATTTGCGAGGAATTTTTCTTGAATATATGCAACACTAGAAACTTCAGGGAGAGACCAGAAGACCTACGAAGCTCCCACAAGCCCCGGGGGGGTGCGGTCCCAGGGGGCGCACATGGGCATGCCTGTGGGGCCCACGAGCACCCATTTTTCCTAATTCTTGGCCTATAAATTCTTTGATTTCTTGAAACCCTCAGAAGCAAACCCGAAAGAATTTTATCACCACCGCAAGCCTCTGTTCCGCAGCGATCCCATCTGGATTCCTTTTCAGGTCCTCCGTCGGAGGTGGAAATCATTGGGGAGGCCATATTCATCAACCTTGCTGCCTCCATGATGTGACGCCCTGACATGGCTTAAATCTGCGTCGGTATTTCCTCGGAGAGGAAGGGATGATGCAACACAACTACCGTAAGTATTTCCCTCACTTAGGAAACCAATGTTATCAATTGATACGTCTCCAACGTATCTATAATTTTTGATTGTTCCATGCTATTATATTATCAATCTTGGATGTTTTATATGCATTTATATGCTATTTTATATGATTTTTGGGACAAACCTATTAACCTAGAGCCCAGTGCCAGTTTCTGTTTTTTCCTTGGTTTAGAGTATCCCGGAAAAGGAAAATCAAACAGAGTCCAATTGACCTGAAACTTCACGGAACTTATTTTTGGACCAGAAGAAGCCCGCGGAGTATCAGAGTTGGACCAGGAGAGTCCCGGGCTGCCCACGAGGATGGGGGCGAACCCACCCTCTGGGCGCGGCCCCTGCCTCGTGGACAGCCCGGAGGTCCACCGACGTACTTCTTCCTACCATATATACCCATATACCCTAAAAACTTCGGGGAGCACAATAGATCAGGAGTTCCGCCGCCAGAAGCCTCCGTAGCGACCGAAAACCAATCTAGACCCGTTCCGGCACCCTGCCAGAGGGGGAATCCTTCTCCGGTGGCCATCTTCATCATCCCGTGCTCTCCATGACAAGGAGGGAGTAGTTCTCCCTCGGGGCTGAGGGTATGTACCAGCAGCTATGTGTTCGATCTCTCTCTCTCTCTCTCTCGTGTTCTTGAGGTGGTACGATCTTGATGTATCGCGAGCTTTGCTATTATAGTTGGATCTTATGATGTTTCTCCCCCTCTACTCTCTTGTAATGGATTGAGTTTTCCCTTTGAAGTTATCTTATCGGATTGAGTCTTTAAGGATTTGAGAACACTCGATGTATGTCTTGCGTGGGATAACTGTTGGAAATATGCCCTAGAGGCAATAATAAAATGGTTATTATTGTATTTCCTTGTTCATGATAATTGTCTATAGTTCATGATATAATTGTATTAACCGGAAACCATAGTACATGTGTGAATACATAGACCACAACATGTCCCTAGTAAGCCTCTAGTTGACTAGCTCGTTGATCAATAGATGGTCATGGTTTCCTGACCATGGACATTGGATGTCATTGATAACGGGATCACATCATTAGGAGAATGATGTGATGGACAAGACCCAATCCTAAGCCTAGCACAAGATCGTATAGTTCGTCTGCTAAAGCTTTTCTAATGTCAAGTATCATTTCCTTAGACCATGAGATTGTGCGACTCCCGAATACCGTAGGAATGCTTTGGGTGTACCAAACGCCACAACGTAACTGGGTGGCTAGAAAGGTGCACTACAGGTATCTCCGAAAGTGTCTGTTGGGTTGGCACGAATCGAGACTGGGATTTGTCACTCCGTGTAAACGGAGAGGTATCTCTGGGCCCACTCGGTAGGACA
Source organism: Triticum aestivum (assembly GCF_018294505.1). NCBI lineage: Eukaryota > Viridiplantae > Streptophyta > Magnoliopsida > Poales > Poaceae > Triticum > Triticum aestivum. The sequence continues at coordinate 583,337,688 of NC_057806.1, read as the reverse complement.
TCATCATAATGTGCACAATGTGACCAAGGAGTTGATCACGGGATAATGTGTTACAGAACGAGTAAAGAGACTTGACGGTAACGAGATTGAACAAGGTATCGGGATATCGACGATCGAATCTCGGGCAAGTACTATATCGGTAGACAAAGGGAATTGTATACGGGATTGACTGAATCCTTGACATCGTAGTTCATCCGATGAGATCATCGTGGAACATGTGGGAGCCAACATGGGTATCCATATCCCGCTGTTGGTTATTTACCAGAGAGATGTCTCGGTCATGTCTGCATTATTCTCGAGCCCGTAGGGTCTACACACTTAAGGTTCGATGACGCTAGGGTTATAGGGAAAGTATGTACGCGGTTACCGAATGTTGTTCGGAGTCCCGAATGAGATCCCGTACGTCACGAGGAGTTCCGGAATGGTCCGGAGGTGAAGATTGATATATTGGACGAAGGGTTTTGGAGTCCGGAAGTGTTCCGGAGGTACCGGGTGATGACCAGCATGATCGAAAGGTGTTTCGGGAGCCCCGACAAGTGTTGGGGGGCTTCATGGGCCAAGGGAAGGGGGCAAGCTAGTCCACTGAGGGGCTGTGCGCCCCCCTCACCTATTCCCACGTGACCAGGGGGTTTGGGGCGCCCCATCTAGGGTTCCCACCTCCTGGCTTGGGGGCCAAGTCACCCAAGGGGGAGATCCTATCTGCCCTGGCCGCCGCCCCCCCTAGGGGAAACCCTAGGGCGCCTCCCCTTGACCTTGCCCCTATATATAGTGGAGGTTTTGGGGCTGCACAACACACGAGTCTCTCTCCCTCTTGGCGCAGCCCTACCCCTCTCCCTCCTCGTCTCTTGCAGTGCTTGGTGAAGCGCTGCTGGCGTGCCACGCTCCTCCACCATCACCACGTCGTCATGCTGCTGCTGGACGGAGTCTTCCCCAACCACTCCCTCTCTCCTTGCTGGATCAAGGCGCGGGAGACATCACCGGGCTGTACGTGTGTTGAACGCGGAGGCGCCGTTGTTCGGCGCTTAGATCGGAATCGACCACGATCTGAATCGCTGCGTGTATGACTCCACCAACCGCGTTCTTGTAACGCTTCCGCTTAGCGATCTTCAAGGGTATGAAGATGCACTACCTCTTTCTCATTGCTAGTATCTCCTAGATTGTTCTTGGTGACACATAGGAATTTTTTTGAATTTCTGCTATGTTCCCCAACAGTGGCATCATGAGCTAGATCTATGCGTAGATTCTATGCACGAGTAGAACACAAAGCAATTGTGGGCGATGATTTGTTCAATTTGCTTACCGTTACTAGTCTTATCTTGATCCGGCAGCATTGTAGGATGAAGCGGCCCGGACCGACCTTACACGTACGCTTACGTGAGACTGGTTCCACCGACTGACATGCACTCGATGCATAAGGTGGCTGGCGGTTGTCTGTCTCTCCCACTTTAGTCGGATCGGATTCGATGAAAAGGATCCTTATGAAGGGTAAATAGCAATTGGCATATCACCGTTGTGGTTTTGCGTAGGTAAGAAACATTCTTGCTAGAAACCCATAGTAGCCACGTAAAACATGCAACAACAATTAGAGGACGTCTAACTTGTTTTTGTAGGGTTTGCTATGTGACGAGATATGGCCAAAAGGATGTGATGTATGAGATTGATCGTGTTCTTGTAATAGGAATCACGACTTGCATGTCGATGAGTATGACAACCGGCAGGAGCCATAGGAGTTGTCTTAATTTATTTATGACCTGCGTGTCAATGAAAATGCCATGTAATTACTTTACTTTATTGCTAACCGTTAGCCATAGTAGTAGAAGTAATAGTTGGCGAGGCAACTTCATGAAGACACGATGATGGAGATCATGGTGTGATGCCGGTGATGATGGTATCCATGACGCGCCTCGAAGATGGAGATCAAAGGCGCAAGATGATATTGGCCATATCATGTCACTTTATGACTTGCATGTGATGTTTGTCATGTTTTTACATCTTATTTGCTTAGAACGACGATAGCATAAAAAGATGACCCCTCATTAAAATATCAAGAATTGTGTTCCCCCTAACTGTGCACCGTTGCTAAGGTCCGTTGTTCCGAAGCACCACGTGATGATCGGGTGTGATAGGTTCTAACGTTCGCATACAACGGGTGTAAGCCAGATTTACACACGCTATACACTTAGGTTAATTTGACGAGCCTAGCATGTATAGACATGGCCTCGGAACACGGAAGACCGAAAGGTCAAACATGAGTCGTATAGAAGATACGATCAACATGAAGATGTTCACCGATGATGACTAGTCCGTCTCACATGATGATCGGACACGGGCTAGTTGACTCGGATCATGTATCACTTAGATGACTAGAGGGATGTCTATCTAAGTGGGAGTTCATTGAATAATTTGATTAGATGAACTTAATTATCATGAACATAGTCAAAAGGTCTTTGCAAATTATGTCGTAGCTCACGCTTTGGTTCTACTGTTTTAGATATGTTCCTAGAGAAAATTTAGTTGACAGTTGACAGTAGCAATTATGCGGGCTGGGTCCGTAAACTGAGGATTGTCCTCATTGCTGCACAGAAGGATTATGTCCTTAATGCACCGCTCAGTGTGCTGAACCTCAAGCCTCGTCTGTAGATGTTGGGAAACATCTGACATACACGTTTTGATGACTACATGATAGTTCAGTGCGTACGGTTTAGAATTGTGGCACCAAAGACGTTTTTGAAACGTCGCAGAACATATGAGATGTTCCAAAGACTGAAATTGGGATTTTAGACTAGTGCCCACGTCAAGAGGTATGAGACCTCTGACAAGTTTCTTAAGCCCGCAAACTAAGGGAGAAAAGCTCAATCGTTGAGCATGTGCTCAGATTGTCTGAGTACTACAATCGCTTGAATCGAGTGGGAGTTAATCTTCCAGATGAGATAGTGATGGTTCTCCATAGTCACTGCCACCAAGCTATTGGAGCTTCGTGATGAACTATAACACATCAGGGATAGACATGATGATCCTTGAGCAACTCGCGATGTTTGACTCCGCGAAAGTAGAAATCAAGTAGGAGCATCAATTGTTGATGGTTAAACCACTAGTTTCAAGAAGGGCAAGGGAAAGAAGGGATACTTCATGAAACGGCAAATCAGTTGCTGCTCTAGTGAAGAAACCCAAGGTTGAACCCAAACCCGGGACTAAGTGCTTCTGTAATAAGGGGAACGGTCATTGAGCAGAACTACCCTAGATACTTGGTAGATGAGAAGGCTGGCAAGGTCGACAGAAGTATTTTGAATATACGTTATATTATTGTGTACTTTACTAGTACTCCTAGTAGTACCAGGGTAATAAATACCGGTTCGGTTGCTAAGTGTTAGTAACTCAAAATAAAAGGCTGCGGAGACTAGCTAAAGGTGAGATGACGATATGTGTTGGAAGTGTTTCCAAGGTTGATGTGATCAAACATCGCACGCTCCCTCTACCATCAGGATTGGTGTTAAACCGAAATAATTGTTATTTGGTGTTTGCGTTGAGCATAGACATGATTGGATTATGTTTATCGCCATATGGATATTCATTTAAGAAGAATAATGATTACTCTGTTTATTTGAATAATACCTTCAATGGTCTTGCACCTAAAATGAATGGTTCGTTGAATCTCGATCGTAGTGATACACATGTTCATGCCAAAAGATATAAGATAGTAATGATAGTACCACATACTTGTGGCACTGCCATTTGAGTCATGTTGGTATAAAACACATGAAGAAGCTCCATGTTGATGGATCTTTGGACTCACTCGTTTTTGAAAAGATTGATACATGTGAACCATGTCTATTGGTAGATATGCATGAAGAAACTCCATACAGATGGATCGTTTGGACTCACTTGATTTTGAATCACTTGAGACATGCAAATCATAGCACATGGGCAAGATGACTAAAAGACCTCGTTTTCAGTAAGATGGAACAAGAAAGCAACTTGTTGGAAGTAATACATTTTGATGTGTGCAGTCCAATGAGTGCTGAGGCATGCAGTGGATATCGTTATGTTCTTACTTCACAGATGATTCGAGTAGATGCTGAGTATATTTACTTGATGAAACACAAGTCTGAATTATTGAAAGGTTCAAGTAATTTCAGAGTGAAGTTGAAGATTGTCATGACAAGAGGATAAAATGTCTATGATATGATCATAGAGATGAATATCTGAGTTACGAGTTTGGCACACAATTAAGACATTGTGGAAATTGTTTGACAACTAATACCACCTGGACCACCATAGTGTGATGGTGTGTCCGAACATCATAACTGCACCCTATTGGATATGGTGCATACCATGATGTCTCTTATCGAATTACCACTATCGTTTATGGGTTAGGCATTAGAGACAACCACATTCACATTAAATAGGGCACCACACAGTTCCGTTGAGACGACACCGTACGAACTATGGTTTAGAGAAACCTGAGTTGTCCTTTCTTAAAAGTTTGGGGCTGCGACGCTTATGTGAAAAGTTTCAGGCTGATAAGCTCGAACCCAAAGAGGATAAATGCATCGTCATAGAATACCCAAAAATAGTTGGGTATACCTCCTATTTCAGATCTGGAAGCAAAAGTGATTGTTTCTACAAACGGGTTCTTTCTCGAGGAAAAGTTTCTCTCGAAAGAATTGAGTGGGAGGATGGTGGAGACTTGATGAGGTTATTGAACCGTCACTTCAAATAGTGTGTAGCAGGGCATAGGAAGTTGTTCCTGTGGCACCTACACCAATTGAAGTGGAAGCTTATGATAGTTATCATGAAACTTCGGATCAAGTCAGTACCAAACCTCATAGGTCGACAAGGATGCGTACTACTTCAGAAAGGTATGTAATCCTATCTTGGAAGTCATGTTGTTAGACAACAATGAACCTACGAGCTATGGAGAAGCGATGGTGGGCCCGGATTCCAATGAATGGCTCGAGGCCAGAAAATCCGAGAGAGGTTCCATGTATAAAACAAAGTATAGACTTTGAAAGAACTACTAGATGGTCGTAAGGCTGTTGGGTGCAGATGGATTTTAAAAGGAAGACGGACAATGATGGTAAGTGTCACCATTAAGAAAGTTCGACTTGTCGTTAAGATGTTTCCCGACAAGTTCAAGGAGTTGACTACGATGAGACTTTCTCACTTGTACCGATGCTAAGAGTCTGTTGGAATTATGTTAGCAGTTACTGCATTATTTATGAAATCTTGTAGATAGGATGTAAAAAACATTGTTTCCTCAACATTTTTCTTGAGGAAAGGTTGTATGTGATACAACTAGAAGGTTTTTTCAATCCTGAAAGATGCTGACAAGTATGCAAAGCTCCAGCAATCCTTCTAAGGACTGGAGTAAGCATCTCGGAGTTGGAATGTACACTTTGATGAGATGATCAAAGATTTTGGGTTTATACAAAGTTTATGAGAAACTTGTATTTCCAAAGAAGTGAGTGGGAGCACTATAGAATTTTTGATGAGTATATGTTGTTAGCATATTATTGATTAGAAAAGATGTAGAATTTCTGGAAAGCATGCAGGGTTATTTGAAAAGTGTTTTTCAATGGAAAACCTGGATTAAGCTACTAGAACATTGAGCATCAAGATCTATAAGGATAGATAAAAAACGCTTAATAGTACTTTCAAATGAATACATACCGTGACAAGATTTTGAAGGAGTTAAAAATAGATCAGCAAAGAAGGAGTTCTTGCCTGTGTTACAAGGTGTGAGTATTGAGTAAGACTCAAGACCTGACCACGGCAGAAGAGAGAGAAAGGACGAAGGTCGTCCCCTATGCTTTAGATGTAGGCTCTACAATATGCTATGCTGTGTACCGCACCTGAAGTGTGCCTTGCCATGAGTCAGTCAAGGGGTACAAGAGTGATCCAGGAATGGATCACATGGCAGCGGTCGAACTTATCCTTAGTAACTAGTGGACTAAGGATTTTTCTCGATTATGGAGGTGGTAAAAGAGTTCGTCATAAAGGGTTACGTCGATGCAAACTTTGACACTAATCTGGATGACTCTGAGTAGTAAACCGGATTCGTATAGTAGAGCAGTTATTTGGAATAGCTCAAAGTAGCGCGTGGTAGCTGCATTTACAAGATGACATAGAGATTTGCAAAGCACACATGGATCTGAAAGGTTCAGACCCATTGACTAATAAACCTCTCTCACAAGCAAGATATGAATAGACCCCATGGGTGTTGGATTCATTACAATCACATAGTGATGTAAACTAGATTATTGACTCCAGTGCAAGTGGGAGACTGTTGGAAATATGCCCTAGAGGCAATAATAAAATGGTTATTATTGTATTTCCTTGTTCATGATAATTGTCTATTGTTCATGCTATAATTGTATTAACCGGAAACCGTAGTACATGTGTGAATACATAGACCACATCATGTCCCTAGTAAGCCTGTAGTTGACTAGCTCGTTGATCAATAGATGGTCATGGTTTCCTGACCATGGACATTGGATGTCATTGATAACAGGATCACATCATTAGGAGAATGATGTGATGGACAAGACCCAATCCTAAGCCTAGCACAAGATCGTATAGTTCGTCTGCTAAAGCTTTTCTAATGTCAAGTATCATTTCCTTAGACCATGAGATTGTGCGACTCCTGGATACCGTAGGAATGCTTTGGGTGTACCGAACGCCACAACGTAACTGGGTGGCTATAAAGGTGCACTACGGGTATCTCTGAAAGTGTCTGTTGGGTTGGCACGAATCGAGACTGGGATTTGTCACTCCATGTAAACGGAGAGGTATCTCTGGGCCCACTCGGTAGGACATCATCATAATGTGCACAATGTGACCAAGGAGTTGATCACGGGATCATGTGTTACAGAACGAGTAAAGAGACTTGTCGGCGACGAGATTGAACAAGGTATCAGGATACCGATGATCGAATCTCGGGCAAGTACTATATCGGTAAACAAAGGGAATTGTATACGGGATTGACTGAATCCTTGACATCGTGGTTCATCCGATGAGATCATCATGGAACATGTGGGAGCCAACATGGGTATCCAGATCCCGCTATTGGTTATTTACCAGAGAGATGTCTCGGTCATGTCTGCATTATTCCCGAGCCCGTAGGGTCTACACACTTAAGGTTCGATGACGCTAGGGTTATAGGGAAAGTATGTACGCGGTTACCGAATGTTGTTCGGAGTCCCGGATGAGATCTAGGACGTCACAAGGAGTTCCGGAATGGTCCGGAGGTGAAGATTGATATATTGGACGAAGGGTTTTGGAGGCAGGAAGTGTTCCGGAGGTACCGGGTGATGACCAGCATGACCGAAAGGTGTTTCGGGAGCCCCGGCAAGTGTTGGGGGGCTTCATGGGCCAAGGGAAGGGGGCAAACCAGCCCACTAAGGGGCTGTGCACCCCCCTCACCTATTCCCACATGACCAGGGGGTTTGGGGCGCCCCATCTAGGGTTCCCACCTCCTGGCTTGGGGGCCAAGTCACCCAAGGGGGAGATCCCATCTGCCCTGGCCGCCGCCCCCCCCTAGGGGAAACCCTAGGGCGCCTCCCCTTGCCCTTTCCCCTATATATAGTGGAGGTTTTGGGGCTGCACAACACACGAGTCTCTCTCCCTCTTGGCGCAGCCCTACCCCTCTCCCTCCTCATCTCTTGCAGTGCTTGGCGAAGCCCTGTTGGCGTGCCACGCTCATCCACCATCACCACGCCATCGTGCTGCTGCTGGACGGAGTCTTCCCCAACCTCTCCCTCTCTCCTTGCTGGATCAAGGCGCGGGAGATGTCACTGGGCTGTACATGTGTTGAACGCGGAGGCGCCGTTGTTCGGCGCTTAGATCGGAATCGACCGCGATCTAAATCGCTGCGTGTATGACTCCATCAACCGCGTTCTTGTAACGCTTCCGCTTAGCGATCTTCAAAGGTATGAAGATGCACTCCTCTCTCTCGTTGCTAGTATCTCCTAGATTGATCTTGGTGACACGTAGGAATTTTTTTGAATTTCTGCTACGTTCCCCAACAATAATTGTGGTGACAATGGGTTATTCTATTGATTCACTTGATGTTTGTTTTGGTGATTAACTTGCAGGTTCCGCCCATGAACCTATGCTTAGGGGTTGGCACATGTTTTCGTCTTGACTCTCTGGTAGAAACTTTGGGGCACTCTTTGAAGTACTTTGTGTTGGTTTGAATAGATGAATTTGAGATTGTGTGATGCATATCGTATAATCATACCCGCGGATACTTGAGGTGACATTGGAGTATCTAGGTGACATTAGGGTTTTGATTGATTTGTGTCTTAAGGTGTTATTCTAGTATGAACTCTAGGATAGATTGAACGGAAAGAATTGCTTCATGTTATTTTACTATGGACTCTTGAATAGATCAATCCGAAAGAATAACTTTGTGGTGGTTTCGTACCCTACCATAATCTCTTCGTTTGTTCTCCTCTATTAGTGACTTTGGAGTGACTCTTTGTTGCATGTTGAGGGATAGTTATGTGATCCAATTATGTTATTATTGTTGAGAGAACTTGCACTAGTGAAAGTATGAACCCTAGGCCTTGTTTCCTAGCATTGCAATACCGTTAGTGCTCACTTTTATCATTAGTTACCTTGCTGTTTTTATATTTTCATATTACAAAACTTTTATCTACCATCCATATACCACTTGTATCACCATCTCTTCGCCGAACTAGTGCACCTATACAATTTTCCATTGTATTGGGTGTGTTGGGGACACAAGATACTCTCTGTTATTTGGTTGCAGGGTTGTTTGAGAGAGACCATCTTCATCCTACGCCTCCTACGGATTGATAAACCTTAGGTCATCCACTTGAGGGAAATTTGCTGCTGTCCTACAAACCTCTGCACTTGGAGGTCCAACAACGTCTACAAGAAGGTTGTGTAGTAGACATCATCAATCTAGTAGGAGAACCAAGCAACACTATGTAAATGGTACCTGCACACAAAGAACAAATACTTGCAACCCAACGGGAAAGAGGGGTTGTCAATCTCTGTACAGTAAAAAGATGGATAAAATTGTGGTAGATTGGATAAATATATCTTGCAAAAACACGAAATAAAAAAAGTAAAGAAAAAGTGCATCAAGGTATTTTTGGGTTTTTGCAATAATAGATCCGAAAACAATATGATAAAAGATAGACCCAGGGCCGTAGATTTCAGTAGTGGCTTTTCTCAAGAAAATAGCATACAGTGTGTAAACAAATTACTGTTGGGCAATTGATAGGAGAGCAAATAATTATGATGATATCTGATAACCCACAAGTATAGGGGATCGCAACAGAGGGTAGAGTATTCAACCCAAATTTATTGATTCGACACAAGGGGAGCCAAAGAATATTCTTGAGTATTAGCAGCTGAGTTGTCAATTCAACCACACCTGAAAGCACAGTGGAACTCTCAATGAAAGCACCAATGTCGGTGTCAAACCCGGCGGATCTCGGGTAGGGGGTCCCGAACTATGCGTCTAGGATCGATGGTAACAGGAGGCGGGGGACACAATGTTTACCCAGGTTCGGGCCCACTCTATGGAGGTAATACCCTACTTCCTGCTTGATTGATTTTGATGAATATGAGTATTACAAGAGTTGATCTACCACGGGATCGTAATGACTAAACCCTACAAGTCTAGTCGGGCTATGATTATTCAGGGGTATCTACGGACCTAGCCCTCCGATTTATATAGACACAAGAGGGATCTAGGATTACACAAGGTCGGTTACAGAGAAAGGAATCTTCATAGTTGACGCCAAGCTTGCCTTCCACGCCAAGGAGAGTCCGATCCGGACACGAGTAGTGTCTTCGGTCTTCGTATCTTCACGGCCCAACAGTCCGGCCCATATCGATAGGTCGGACGCCCGAGGACCCCTTACCTGGCGCAACCCTCCCCCTCTCCAACACCTCCTCCGCCTCTGTAGTGCTTGGCGAAGCTCTGCCGGAAAACTGCAACCTCCACCACCACGCCGTCATGCTTCCGGAGCTCTCCCTCAACTTCTCATCTCACCTTGCTGGATCAAGAAGGAGGAGACGTCCCCGGGATGTACGTGTGTTCAACGCAGAGGCACCATCCATTTGGTGCTTGATCGGATCTTCCACAATTTGAATCGCCGCGAGTACGACTCCATCAACCGCGTTCTTGTAACGCTTCCGCTTAGCGATCTTCAAGGGTATGAAGATGCACTCCCTCTTTCTCGTTGCTAGCATCTCCTAGATTGATCTTGGTGACATGTAGGAAATGTTTGAATTATTACTACGTTCCCCAACAGTGGCATCATGAGCTAGGTCTATGCGTAGATTATATGCACGAGTAGAACACAAAGTAGTTGTGGGCGTTCATTTGTTCAATTTGCTTACCATTGCTTGTCTTATCTTGATTCGGTGGCATTGTGGGATGAAGTGGCCCGGACCGACCTTACACATACGCTTACGTGAGACTGGTTCCACCGACTGACATGCACTTGATGCATAAGGTGGCTAGCGGGTGTCTGTCTCTCCCACTTTAGTCGGATCGGATTCGATGAAAAGGGTCCTTATGAAGGGTAAATAGCAATTGGCATATCACCGTTGTGCCTTTTGCGTAGGTAAGAAATGTTCTTGCTAGAAACTCATAGAGGCCACGTAAAACATGCAAACAACAATTAGAGGACGTCTAATTTGTCTTTGCAGGGTATGCTATGTGATGTGATATGGCCAGAAGGATGTGATGAATGATATATGTGATGTATGAGATTGGTCATGTTCTTGTAATAGGAATCACGACTTGCATGTCGATGAGTATGACAACCGGCAGGAGCCATAGGAGTTGTCTTAATTTATTGTATGACCTGTGTGTCAATGAAAATACCATGTAATTGCTTTACTTCATTGCTAACCGTTAGCCATAGTAGTAGAAGTAATAGTTGGCGAGACAACTTCTTGAAGGCACGATGATGGAGATCATGGTGTCATGCCGGTGATGATGGTGATCGTGTCGCGCCTCGAAGATGGGGATCAAAGGCGCAAGATAATATTGGCCATATCATGTCACTTTATGATTTGCATGTGATGTTTGTCATGTTTACATCTTATTTGCTTAGAACGACGGTAGCATAAATAAGATGATCCCTCACTAAGATTTCAACAAAAGTGTTCCCCTTAACTATGCACCGTTGCGAAGGTTCATTGTTTCGAAGCACCACGTGATGATCGGGTGTGATAGATTCTAACATTCGCATACAACGGGTGTAAGCTAGATTTACACATGCGAAACACTTAGGTTGACTTGACGAGCCTAGCATGTACAAACATGGCCTCGGAACACGAGAGAACGAAAGGTTGAACATGAGTCGTATAGTAGATATGATCAACATGGATATGTTCACTATTGATGACTAGTCCGTCTGACGTGATGATCGGACACGGCCTAGTCGATTCGAATCGCGTATCACTTAGATGGCTAGAGGGATGTCTATCTGAGTGGGAGTTCATTAAATAATTAGATGAACTTAATTATCATGAACTTTGTATAAAATGTCTTTACAATATGTCTTGTAGATCAAATGGCCCACGCTAATGTTGCCCTCAACTTCAACGCGTTCCTAGAGAAAACCAAGCTGAAAGATGATGGTAGCAACTATACGAATTGGGTCCGTAACTTGAGGATCATCCTCATAGCTACCAAGAAAGCATATGTCCTTGAAGCACCGCTAGGTGGCGCACCCATTTTCCCAGTAACTCAAGACGTTATGAACGCCTGGCAGTCGCGTAGTGATAATTACTGCCTAGTTCAGTGCGGCATGCTTTACAGCTTAGAACCGGAGCTCCAAAAGCGTTTTGAGCAGCACGGAGCATATGAGATGTTCCAAGAGCTAAAAATGGTTTTCCAAGCTCATGCCCGGGTCGAGAGATACGAAGTATACGGCAAGTTCTACAATTATAAGATGGAGGAAAACAGTTTTTTCAGCGAGCATATACTCAAAATGTCTGGGTTGCACAACCACTTGTCTCAACTGGGAGTTAATCTTCCAGATGACCCGGTCATTGACAGGATCCTCCAGTCGCTTCCACCTAGCTACAAGAGCTTTGTGATTAACTACAATATGCATGGGATGGAGAAGTCCATTCCTGAGTTATATTCAATGCTGGAATCAGCGGAGGTGGAAATCAAAATGGAACATCAAGTGTTGATGGTGAATAAAGCCACTAGTTTCAAGAAAGCCAAGGGTAAAAAGAACTTCAAGAAGGACATCAAGGGAGTTGCCGCGCCCGGTAAATCAGTTGCCAGGAAGAAGCCAAAGAATGGACCCAAGCCCGAGACTTAGTGCTTTTATTGCGAGGGAAATGGTCACTGGAAGCGGAATTGCCCCAAGTTCTTAGCGGATAAGAAGGCCGGCAACACCAAAGGTATATGTGATATACATGTTATTGATGTGTACCTTACCAGCACTCGTAGTAGCTCCTGGGTATTTGATACCGGTGCGGTTGCTCATATTTATAACTCAAAACAGGAGCTGCGGAATAAGCGGAGACTAGTGAAGGACGAGTTGACGATGTGTGTCGGAAATGGTTCCAAGGTCGATGTGATCGCCGTTGGCATGCTACCTCTACATCTACCTACGGGATTAGTTTTAAACCTCAATAATTGTTATTTAGTACCAGCTTTGAGCATGAACATTGTATCTGGATCTCGTTTAATGCGAGATGGCTGCTCATTTAAATCTGAGAATAATGGTTGTTCCATTTATATGAGAGATATGTTTTATGGTCATGCCCCGCTAGTCAATGGTTTATTTTTGTTTAATCTCAAATGTGATGTTACACATATTCGTAGTGTGAATGCCAAAAGATGTAAGGTTGATAATGATAGTCCCACATACTTGTGGCACTACCACCTTGGTCACATTGGTGTCAAACGCATGAAGAAAATCCATGCAGATGGACTTTTGGAGTCTCTTGATTATGAATAATTTGACACGTGCAAAACCATGCCTCATGGGCAAAATGACCAAGACTCTGTTCTCTGAAACAATGGAGCGAGCAACTAACTTATTGAAAATCATACATACTAATGTGTGCGGTCCAATGAGCGTTGAGGCTCGCGGTGGCTATCATTATGTTCTCACCCTCACTAATGACTTAAGTAGATATGGGTACGTCTACTTAATGAAACACAAGTTTGAGACCTTTGAAAAGTTCAAGGAATTTCGGAGTGAGGTAGAGAATCAACGTGACAGAAAAATAAAGTTCTTACGATCAGATCGTGGAGGGGAATATTTGAGTCACGAGTTTGGCAATCACTTAAGGAAATGTGGAATTGTTTCACAACTCACGCCGCCTGGAACACCTCAGTGTAATGGTGTGTCCGAATGTCGTAATCGCGCTCTATTGGATATTGTGCGATCTATGATGTCTCTTATCGATCTACCGCTATCATTTTGGGGTTATGCTTTAGAGACTGACGCATTCACTTTAAATAGGGCTCCGTCAAAATCTGTTGAGACGACACCGTATGAATTATGGTTTGGAAAGAAACCTAAGCTATCATTTCTGAAAGTTTGGGGATGTGATGCTTATGTCAAGAAACTTCAACCTAAAAAGCTCGAACCCAGGTCGGAAAAATGCGTCTTCATAGGATACCCTAAGGAAACTATTAGGTATACCTTCTACCTCAGATCCGAAGGCAAGATCTTTGTTGCCAAGAATGGATCTTTTCTAGAGAAAGTGTTTCTCTCGAAAGAAGTAAGTGGGAGGAAAGTAGAACCTGATGAGGTACTGCCTCTTGAACCGGAGAGTAGCACAACTCAGGAAGATGTTTCTGTGGTGCTTGCACCAACTAGAGAAGAAGTTAATGATGATGATCATGAAACTTCGGATCAAGTTGCTACTGAACTTCGAAGGTCCATGAGGACACGTTCCGCACCAGAGTGGTACGGCAACCCTGCCCTGGAAATCATGTTGTTAGACAACGGTGAACCTTCGAACTATGAAGAAGCAATGGTGGGCCCGGATTCCAACAAATGGCTTGAGGCCATAAAATCCGAGATAGGATCCATGTATGAAAACGAAGTATGGACTTTGACAGACTTGCCCGATGATCGGCAAGCCATAGAGAATAAATGGATCTTTAAGAAGAAGATTGACGCGGATGGTAATGTGACCATCTATATGGCTCGGTTTGTCGCTAAGGGTTATCGACAAGTTCAAGCGGTTGCTACGATGAGACCTTCTCACCCATAGCGAAGCTGTAGTCTGTCCGAATCATGTTAGCAATTGCCGCATTCTATGATTATGAGATATGGAAAATGGACGTCAAAACGGCATTCCTTAATGGTTTCCTTAAGGAAGAATTGTATATGATGCAGCCGGAAGGTTTTGTCGATCCTAAGAATGCTGACAAGGTATGCAAGCTCCAACGCTCCATCTATGGGCTGGTGAGAGCATCTCGGAGTTGGAACAATCACTTTGATGAAATGATCAAAGCGTTTGGGTTTATGCAGACTTATGGAGAAGCTTGTGTTTACAAGAAAGTGAGTGGGAGCTCTGTAGCATTTCTCATATTATATGTGGATGACATACTATTGATGGGAAATGATATAGAACTTTTGGAAAGCATAAAGGCCTACTTGAATAAGTGTTTTTCAATGAAGGACCTTGGAGAAGCTGCTTACATATTAGGCATCAAGATCTATAGAGATAGATCGAGACGCCTCATTGGTCTTTCACAAAGCTCGTACCTTGACAAGATATTGAAGAAGTTCAATATGGATCAGTCCAAGAAGGGGTTCTTGCCTGTATTGCAAGGTGTGAGATTGAGCACGGCTCAAAGCCCGACCTCGACAAAAGATAGAGAAAAGATGAGTGTCATCCCCTATGCCTCAACCATAGGGTCTATTATGTATGCCATGCTGTGTACTAGACCTGATGTGAACCTTGCCGTAAGTTTGGTAGGGAGGTACCAAAGTAATCTCGGTATGGAACACTGGACAACGGTCAAGAATATCCTAAAGTACCTGAAAAGGACTAAGGATATGTTTCTCGTTTATGGAGGTGACAAAGAGTTCGTCGTAAAGGGTTACATTGATGCTAGCTTCGACACAGATCTAGATGACTCCAAGTCACAAACTAGATACGTGTATATTTTGAATGGTGGGGCAGTCAGCTGGTGCAGTTGTAAGCAAAGCATCGTGGCAGGATCTACATGTGAAGCGGAGTACATAGCTGCCTCGGAGGCAACACAAGAAGCAGTATGGATGAAGGAGTTCATCACCGACCTAGGAGTCATTCCCAATGCGTCGGGCCCAATAACTCTCTTCTGTGACAACACTGGAGCTATTGCCCTTGCCAAGGAGCCCAGGTTTCACTAGAAGACCAGGCATATCAAGCGTCGCTTCAACTCCATTCGTGAATATATACCAGATGGAGACATAGATATTTGTAAAGTGCATACAGATCTGAATGTCACAGATCCGTTGACTAAACCTCTTCCGCGAGCAAAACATGATCAACACCAGAACTCCATGAGTGTTTGATTCATCACAATGTAACTAGATTATTGACTCTAGTGCAAGTGGGAGACTGTTGGAAATATGCCCTAGAGGCAATAATAAAGTGGTTATTATTATATTTCCTTGTTCATGATAATTGTCTATTGTTCATGCTATAATTGTATTAACCGGAAACCGTAATACATGTGTGAATACATAGATCGTAATATGTCCCTAGTAAGCCTCTAGTTAACTAGTTCATTGATCAATAGATGGTCATGGTTTCCTGACCATGGACATTGGATGTCGTTGATAACGGGATCACATCGTTAGGAGAATGATGTGATGGACAAGACCCAATCCTAAGCATAGCACAAGATCATGTAGTTCGTTTGCTAAAGCTTTTCTAATGTCAAGTATCATTTCCTTAGACCAAGAGATTGTGCAACTCCTGGATACCGTAGGAATGCTTTGGGTGTGCCAAACGTCACAACATAATTGTGTGGCTATAAAGGTGCACTACAGGTATCTCCGAAAGTATCTGTTGGGTTGGCACGAATCGAGACTGGGACTGGTCACTCCGTATGACGGAGAGGTATCTCTGGGCCCACTTGGTAATGCATCATCATAACAAGCTCAATGAGACTAAGGAGTTAGCCAGATGATAGTGCATTATGGTACGAGTAAAGAGACTTGCCGGTAACGAGATTGAACGAGGTATAGAGATACCGACGATCGAATCTCGGGCAAGTAACATACCGATGGACAAAGGGAATTGTATACATGATTGATTGAATCCTCGACATCGTAGTTCATCCGATGAGATCATCATTGAACATGTGGGAGCCAACATGGGTATCCAGATCCCGCTGTTGGTTATTGGCCGGAGAGATGTCTCGGTCATGTCTGCATGGTTCCCGAACCCGTAGGGTCTACACACTTAAGGTTCGGTGACGCTAGAGTTGTTATGGGAAATAGTATGTGGTTACCAAAGGTTGTTCGGAGTACCGGATGAGATCCCGGATGTCAGGAGTTCCAGAATGGTCCGGAGGTGAAGAATTATATATGGGAAGTCCAGTTTCAGTCGCCGGAATAATTTTAGGGGTTATCGGTATTGTACCAGGACCACCGAAAGGTGTCCGGGGGTCCACCGGGTGGGGCCACCTGCCCTGGTGGGCCAAGTGGGCTGAACAAGGGTGGGAACCAGCCCCTGGTGGGTTGGTGCGCCCCCAAAGTCCCAAGACGCCTAGGGTTGAAAACCCTAGGGGGTGGGGGCGCCTCCCACCAAACTTGGGGGCAAGTTCCCCCCTGGGCCCCCCCTCTAGATGCATCTAGGGGGCGGCCCCCTCTCCCCTCACCCTATAAATAGAGGGTGGGTGGGAGGGCAGCTGCACCCCTTCCATGGTGCAGCCCTCCCCCTCTCCAACACCTCCTCCTCCTCCATAGTGCTTGACGAAGCCCTGCCGGAGAACTGCAAGCTCCACCACCACGCCGTCGTGCTGCCAGAGCTCTCCCTCAACTTCTCCTCTCCCCTTCCTGGATCAAGAAGGAGGAGACGTCCCCAGGCTGTACGTGTGTTGAACGCGGAGGCACCGTCCATTAGGCGCTTGATCAGATCTTTCGCGATTTGAATCGCCGCGAGTATGACTCCATCAACCGCGTTCTTGTAATGCTTCCGCTTAGCGATCTTCAAGGGTGTGAAGATGCACTCCCTATCTCTCGTTGCTAGCATCTCCTAGATTTATCTTGGTGACACATAGGAAACTTTTGAATTATTACTACGTTCCCCAACGGCCACTCAGGGGAATCCCCAAGCTTAGTTGTTTGCTCTCTTTTTGATAATAGCTTGGGATGCCGGGGCATCCCCAAGCTTAGGCTCTTCTTGCTCCTTATTCCTTCGTCCATCGTAAGATAACCCAAAACTTGAAAACTTCAATCACACAAAACTCAACAAAACCTTCATGAGATTCGTTAGTAAAAGAAAGCAAATCACTACTATACGTACTGTATCAAACCAATTCATATTTTGTTTTTTGCATTATGTCTATTGTATTCTAACTTTCTATGGCAAAAACTCATCAAAGAAAACCATAGAGCCATCAAAACAAGCACATAACGCAAAGAAAACATAATCTGTCAAAAACAGAACAATCTTTAGCAATCTGACTATTTCGAATACTTCTGTAACTCCACAAATTCTAAAAAATTAGGACGGCCTAAGCAATTTGTATATTAATCTTCTGCAAAAATAATTGATATTTTATCGCGCTC
Organism: Triticum aestivum; assembly: GCF_018294505.1. Classification (NCBI taxonomy): domain Eukaryota; kingdom Viridiplantae; phylum Streptophyta; class Magnoliopsida; order Poales; family Poaceae; genus Triticum; species Triticum aestivum. The sequence goes on along the minus strand of NC_057806.1, from coordinate 583,319,929 downwards.
TGTGTCGGTGTCAAAACCGGCGGATCTCGGGTAGGGGGTCCCGAACTGTGCGTCTAAGGCGGATGGTAACAGGAGCCAGGGGACACGATGTTTACCCAGGTTCGGGCCCTCTCGATGGAGGTAAAACCCTACGTCCTGCTTGATTAATCTTGATGATATGAGTATTAAAAGTGTTGTTCTACCACGAGATCATAGAGACTAAACCCTAGAAGCTAGCCTATGGTATGATTGTTGTATATGATCTATCGACTAGCCTGGCCTCTGTTTATATAATGCACCAGAGGCCTAGGAAAACAAGAGTCCTAGCCGAATACGCCGGTGGGGAGGAGTCCTTGTCTTGATCACCAAGTCTTGTGGAATCTTCCATGTATGCGGCAGCTATCCGAACTGGCCCATGAGTATACGGCCATGGGGGTCCTCGGCCCAATCTAAATGACCGGGAGACGACGTGGTGGGTACCCCCTAGTCCAGGACACCGTCAGTAGCCCCCTGAACCGGTCTTCAAGTTGGGGACGCTCCTCGGTTCTTCCGAACTGTTCTTTGTCTTTGGTCGTCGGTCTTCAAAAGTGGTTCAACAAATCTTCACATCTTCTATCTTGAGGATTGCCGAGCTAAATCTGAAGATCTCACACATCGGGTATCTGAGGAGCCCTTTAAGTCTTCGGCCTTTATCAATGCCTTGTTATTTTTATGCCACACCTTGGGTTTGAAGTTGTTCCTGGGCGGCAGCGTCCTCTTGCGTCCGAGCTCCAACGCCCGACTGCATTCAAGGTATCTTTTGCAGCCGAGCACCAACGCTAGACCGCTTTCCGAGCTCCAAAGCCGGAATGTATCCGAGCTCCAACGCTGGACTATGTCAAAACTCCAACGCCGGACTGTATCCGGGATCCAACGCCGGACTATATCTGAGGTGTCATATCACCTTGGTTCAAAAAAGTTGAAGGATTTTAGCCGAGCTTAATGCCGGAAATGCCCTCTATGGAGCCATCCACTAGCACACGAGCTTTATGCCGGACTGCTTCCGAGGTGGTGCACCACCCCGACCGTGGGCCGATTTTTTGTCAATATTTTTTATTGGTGCAATTTATTCTCTGCCGAGATATATAGCCAGTAGCCCTCAAGGTGTGTATCGGTCTAAAACCCGAGATGCACCTGAAGGATGACATAAGACCGCTGATCCCAATAGCCGCTGAGACTCAGGTTGATTTGCAAAATCGGTCTGAGGATCAACTCCTAGCTCGGCAGAATACTTCGGGACACAAAAAGCGGCGTGCTTAGTCCTCGAGACTCGGGTTGGGTGCGGTCGATCAACCTGAGGATCAAAATCTCCTCGGAAATTGTATTGCACTTAAAATTTTCTGCATTGGACAGGAAATGCAGTAGCCCCCGAGACACTGGTTGGGTGGCAACACCAGATCAGGTGATCGATGTGCCCCTTTAATATTTGTAAATAATAAGCCCGAAGCCCAGTAACTCCCGAGCCTTAATGCGGGCACGGGTGGCCGAATTAAGGATCGATATCCATAGTAAAATCACAAATTATGTGTAATAACTCTATTTATCCAAGTACTTTACGTCATTAATGCTCGGATCCGCATTGTACAAAACTTTGTTGACCGACCATCGGCTTCCACCTCCTTGGCCAGTAGCCGAGGAGTGTTTGTCTTACTTTATAAAGCCTTTATGAGGGCAAAGATTTACGACAAACAAGGAAATCTGGCCATACGGTTTTATAACCAAAGGTACGCAGAGAGATATGTTATATTACTGTTTAACATAAGAAATGTCTTCCACAGAAAATAGTCCCGCTATCGGTTCCTTTCTTTGGGTTGTTATGCTAAGCATGATCATGAAACCTCAACTCTAATGTAAGAGCAAAATATTGAGGATTTAGTTTGGGAGGCCAGCTACTAGCCCCCGGTAGTGTTCGGCGACAGTCGAGGTCAAGCCGTAAACACTTCGGCCAATGTTATAAATGGCCCATCATTTAACACAGTCATCGGATTGCTGACCAGTTTACGCTTATTGTGACAGTCAGTTTTCGGCTTTCTCCACTGAGATGCTTAACCATGTGAGCTGGAAGCACAATCGCAGTGGTTCTCCCTTTGCACACCTAGCCGAACAAAGCGGAACGTAGGAGGCAAGCACAGGAGTCGGGCAACCCAAGTATTGACTAAAGACACAATTCGAAACCGATGCATATAAAGCAATACCCGAGAATGTTTTGCTGGATCTCTAAAGATGTCCGGCGCTGCACTGCGAGACTTGTGCTGGAAACACACAAATAGTTTAAAAGTGCCAAAAGCTTGGAAAACCAAAAAATGTCAGTAAAAACATGACGTCCGAACAAGATCAAGTGTTCGGTGCCAATCCCAAAATTGGAAAAAAGAATTGTGCTTCTGTCGCGCTTTAACATGACACATCCTATCTAAAGACTTCAAGCGCGTCAGCCTACGGCTTCAACCTCCTATCTCGAAGGCGAAGTACTTCTCTTTAGGCCAGTTTAGCAAACTAAACTATAGCGGCTTTGAGAGCCAAATTAGGGTCCCCGGCTAGTGACCACACACTCGTGTCGAAAAAGGGAGTGATAAATAATAATAATAATAAAACTTTGCAACGACTAAGAAGAAGAACACTTACTATAAAACGGCTCATATAAATTTAAGAGCCCCCAAGTGACTTGGGTAAAAGAATTTTATGTATAATGATTGTGTGTACCAAAGTACTTATATCATATATGTGTTCACCCAAACTTTATACGTGTCTTAACTGACCGTTGACTTCTCCCTCTTCGGTCAAGGGCCAAAAGGTGTTATGTACTCCACCCGTCGAGAATATCGACGGTGTTTCCGATAACCAGGCAATCAGGCCATAAGGCTGTAACAGACAAAGCGCGCTCAGGGAACTTATGCTATATTACTGACGAAGTGTAAGAAGCATCTTCGAAGAAAATAGTACCCCCACCGATACCTTTCTTTGGTGCTCATTGTTACTATGAGACTTGTGCAATAGATTTTTTGTACTCATGAGTTCCGTTGTGTGCCGACCATAATTGAAAACAATAAGAGTGCTAGTTTTTGGCTTCACCCAGTCTGAGGTCCGGCTCGGATGACCCGATCGTGACAATCGCAGAGGTGCTCCCTTTACTCCCTAGCCGAACAATCGGGAACGTAGGGGTAAACACAAGAGCGAGGCAACCCAGCTTGCAAATCGCTTAAGTCAATATGATGCATATTGTGGCGTAATACACGAACAAGGAACAAAGCCGTACAAGTATAATCATATGCAAGAGGAAAAGCTTCATAAAGGAAGCCCCCAAGTAAACGGGGTATTTGAATTTGTGTGTCACAAACAAAGTTTTGACAAGGAACTTTGTCACAAACAACTTTGTGCCGAAAAGTATAATGCTTGGTCGAACCGAACAAAATTTAAAACTGAAAGTTTTTGAGCATGAAAGCAACTTAGCTGGTTAATGTGCTCGGTGTTGATGACGCGATTCGGGCTTGTGGCGGGACGAAGACGCCCATTGATCTGTGGCAGATCCGACAAGGTTCAAAGTCCTCGGCATGGCCGAGGTCCCAGCCCCCAGGCCCGAGGTGTCCGAGCAAGGAGTTCGGCACTCCGGAGTAGTGACCACCTAACGTAGTCAAAATCGATCACCTGCACACATAAAATAGTGCGGTCCAGGAAATAATAATAATATATATAATCCTTGCATAATTGATTTACGCAAAAATAATTTATTTAAATAAATGTGACCTGGCGCCGAAGCCAATGTCGATGCAGGGCATCAGCGTGATGCTATGAAGGCGTGACAAAGCCTGAATTTGCATGGCGGTCTGGGCTCCGGATGCGGTGTTCGCCGAACTATGTACGGAAACTGACCAAACCACCACGTGACCGTTTTTAAAGTGGTCGCCGTTTGATAGACCTGTGTACAAATGATGGAACAAACCAGAGTAATAATTCCTTAAGAAAAATAAACCCAACAAGCAAAAATTGTTAGGATTAATAGCACCTGGTTTATTTGTTGTAGCATTCCGAAGAAAAGCGACTCCCAAAATCGGGAATCGATCCGCACACACATTGCCTTATGGGTGATAAAGCGCTGGATGGTGATGCTGGCAAAGGTTGGCTTGCCGAGACAAAGCCCTCGGTCCAGCTAATCGTGACGAAGCTGGTTGGCTGGTGACGCCAAAGTCACCAGAGTAGGTTGATGAAGAGATGATGAAGCCCCTGGTCTAGCCGAGGTGTTGGAGCGGCTCGGTGAAGAGATGCCGGAGTCTACCTGTCAGCTGATGTGTCGAAACAGGTTGGCGTGTTTGATGATGATTCGAAGAAGAGGCAGCATGGTGATGCTGACGCGGGTCAAGACTTGTGATGCGATCAACGCTAGCTTGATGAAGCTACCACGTGGCGATGCCTGTGTGCCCGCTCCGTGTAATCCGTGGGGCAACGACGTGATGATTTATCCTTCGCGCTTGTTCGGGTTGTCGAGATGATGATCGAAGGAGTTGAGCTCGGCTCAATAAAGCGGCGACGTGTCTAGCGCAGGTCAACAGCCGTGGAGCAATACTGCCGGACTGGTTTGACACTAGCGTGATGGCGAAGATTACCTCAGAGGAGGATTAAAATTTTATGGGTGCGTGTTAGAAACAACGCACAATACCTTAGAAGAAAATTCCTTTTAAAAAGGTTGTCAAATATCACGTTCATAAAGAAACATGAATTTGGGTCGGATCCGTATTCGCGCAGGAAACATATCTGAAAAAGATGCACTAATCGGAAGGTTCCCGGTGTTTGGACGGTCGGATCGAGCTGGAAATTTGAGGGCTGGTAGATATGGGAATACCGCAGCAGATGAACAGTTGGATCTTCCAAAGGACTTCCGAGCTGGGCTCTGGAGACCATGCCCTAAACCCGTCCAGATTCCCGTCTGGATTTGACAAGGCTCCGGTATATCGTAGATTGTCAGAGATTCCTCCATCGGAACTCGATTAACTTTTCCAGGGTTGTTGTAGACTTGATTCCGCACAATTCCACCGAAGCGATTGTTAAAAAGACACTGGAGGAGGTGGCGGCGGATATGCGTTCGCTGTCCAGAAAAACAGCACGGTCGCCCGAGGGCAATGTTGACGTTGAGCCCCCGAGCTCCATGGACGCTTCCTCCATGATCTTGATAGAGATTGGAGTTGGTGTTGATGAAGGCCCTCGTCCGAACATGACGATCGGAGGCGGGGCACAGTCCTCGGTCAAGCCAAGGTGACCAGTCGAGCCGGTGACGAAGATGTCGACGTCATAATTAATCTGCAGACGAGCCATCGATCCTTTTGCCGATCACACATCGGAACTCTCGGGTCCCGAACTGTGCATCTAAGGCGGATGGTAACAGGAGGCAGGGGACACGATGTTTACCCGGGTTCAGGCCCTCTCAATGGAGGTAAAACCCTGCGTCCTGCTTGATTGATCTTGATGATATGAGTATTACAAGAGTTGATCTACCACGAGATCGTAGAGGCTAAACCCTAGAAGCTAGCCTATGGTATGATTGTTGTATATGATCTGTCGACTAGCCTGGCCTCGGTTTATATAATGCACCAGAGGCCTAGGATAACAAGAGTCCTAGCCGAATACGCCGGTGGGGAGGAGTCCTTGTGTTGATCACCAAGTCTTGTGGAATCTTCCATGTATGCGGCAGCTGTACGAACTGGCCCATGAGTATACGGCCATGGGGGTCCTCGGCCCAATCTAACTGACTGGGAGACAACATGGTGAGTACCCCCTAGTCCAGGACACCGTCACTCTGGTTAAAAATGAGAATTGTTTTCGAGAGCGCAAAAGCTTTTGTTTTTCAGCAAGATCAAACAACTATCACCCAAGAACATCCTAAAGGCTTTACTTGGCATAAAAACTAATTAAAACACAAAAAAACCACAATCATAACAGTAGCATAATTGTGCTAACACTCAAGAATAGAAAGCAAAAAGCAAAAATAAATTTTATTCATTGGGTTGCCGCCCAACAAGCGCTATCATTTTACGCCCCTAGCTTGGCATAAGATTTCAACGATGCTCACACAAAAGATAAGAATTGAAATACAAAGAGAGCATTATGAAAAAGATGACAAACACATTTAAGTATAACATACTTCCTATGCATAGGAATTTTATAAGCAAACAAAAGACAAGAAACATCTAACATATGCAAAGAAGAGGAATAAAACATTAACGATCTCAACATAACGAGAGGTAATTTAGTAACATGGAAATTTCTACAACCATATTTTCCTCTCTCGTAATAATTACATGTAGGATCATAATCAAATTCAACAATATAACTATCACATAAAATATTCTCTTCATGATCCACATGAATGCAAAGTTGACACTCTTCCAAAATAGTGGGATTATTATCAAATAAAGTCATGACCTCTCCAAGCCCACTTTTATCAAAAATTTCATAAGATTGAACACTCTCCAAATATGTGGGATTATTTTTAGCTAAAGTTGACATTCTTCCAAACCCACTTTTAATATTATCGCAAGCATAATCATCAAGAGATTTAAATAAATTTTCAAGATCATAGGAATCACTATCACCCCAATCATGATCATTGCAACAAGTAGTGGACATAACAAAACAAGCATCCCCAAGCTTGGGGTTTTGCATATCACTAACACAATTGACATTAATAGAATTTACAATAACATCATTGCAATCAAGCTTTTCATTCAAGGAACTATCATGAATCACTTTATAAATTCCTTCGTTTAACACTTCATCACAATTGTTAGATTCATGAATCTAAAGTAAAACTTCATAAAGATAATCTAGTGAACTCAATTCACTAGCAATTGGTTCATCATAATTGGATCTTTTGAAAAGATTAGAAAGTGGATGAGGATCCATATCAATAGATTTTTAGCAAGCAAAGATGCAAGCAAATAGAGGGCACATGGCAACACAAGCAAAGATAGCAAACAAGAAAACATGCAAACAAAAGATAGATCTGACGAGAAAATGACGAACGAAGAAAGGGTGAATAAAACACCATTTTTTGTGAAGTGGGGGAGAGGAAAACAAGAGGCAAATGGCAAATAATGTAAATTGCAAGGAGATGAGATTTGTGATTAGGAACCTGGTAGACATTGAAGATCCTCCCCGGCAATGGTGCCAGAAATTGCTGCGTGGCCGGGAGACTATCTTGACTTGATCCTCCCCGGCAACGACTCCAGAAATTCCTTTTGATGTCACTTGAAGCTACGTCGCTATTTCCCCAAAGAGGAAGGGATTATGCAGTACAGCGGCGGTAGGTATTTCCCTCAGATATGAAACCAAGGTTATCGAATCAGTAGGAGAACCAAGCAACACAACGTAAACAACACGAGCACACAAATAACAACTACTCGCAACCCGACGTGTAAAAGGGGTTGTCAATCCCTTTCGGGTAGCGGCGCCAGAAATTGGCAAACGGACGTGAGAGAGTTGTAAATATTGATAGATCGAATGCCAAATAAAATAAATTGCAGCAAGGTATTTTCGTATTTTTGGTTTAGTAGATCTGAAAATAAAAGCAAAGGAATATAGCTCGCAAAGGCAAATAATATAAGAAAGAGACCCGAGGGCCGTAGGTTTCACTAGTGGCTTTTCTCGAGAAAAATAGCAAACGGTGGGTAAACAAATTATTGTTGGGCAATTGATAGAACTTCAAATAATCATGGCGATATCCAAGCAATGATAATTATATAGGTGTAACATCCCAAAATTCTAAATTCTGGAATGTTATATTAAATAAATAGTTTTGATTGTTTGATTGTGGTGTGGTTGCTTGTGTGAAATTGACTGAAATTTGAAACTTTTTGAAAGTTGAATGAGAGGGAATGAAATGACTTTCCCAAACTTTCACCTCGCATTTATGATCTCCATGAATTCAAATTTCATTTCATCACAAAACCCTAGAAAGAAGATGATATGACTTCTTCCATTTAAATAAATGAAAAAGGGGGGTTTGAAAAGGTTTGAATTCCATTTGAAAATATTTCAAATTTGGCAACTTTATGCAACTCAATGATTTTCATAAGACAAGATAAAACGACTTCTTCACATGCTATGAAATATGAGTTCAAATTTTAAAAATAATCAAATTTAAAGTCCCTTTGAAGGTATTTTGAAAACCATTTTCAATTTGGAGTTATTTGGTTTTATTCACATTATTTTTCTCCAACCATAAAATATATGGAAAATAGGGTAAAATGATTCCCTATAGTAGAAAAGTGGAGAAAAATGAGTTTGAAATAATTTTGGTATTTTAAAATATTTTATTTGGTTTTTAAATAAACCAGTAGCACTATTTGATTTATTTAATTTTTTGTGGAATTTATTTGCCATTGAAAACATGTTCATATTTTAGGAAATCTTTTTCTGATATTTTGATATATAATATGCCTATATAATTTTTTTTTATTCTCGTTATTCAGTTTTCCTATCTGTTTCTATTTTTTTTAAACTGTACATGCGGCTCATAATTGTTTGTCGCCCACATGCGCAGCATAGTAGACAGGCCGGCCCGTATTTTATTCTCTTTTTATTTTCGTTAAGGTTTACAATTTTATTTTATTTATTTTTTTCCGAAAAATAAAAATTACAGGAAAGAAAAATTTGAAAAAAAACGGCCGCGCAGTGTACGCGCGGCCGGGCCGAAATCTTAGCTTATGCGCACGATCTTTTTCAATTTCATCTGCGTATGTTTAGTCCCACATTGCCTAACCGTTGACCCCTAAACCCCTTTTTCACATATAAATATAGACACATACAACCTTCAAAAATCATCCAATTCAGGTAAATCAATATTTTGGTTTGACTAGATTCACTAAAGAAAAATATATTTCTTCTCTCCGGCAAGACTTCTGGAAGTTGTCTCGTCTCTCCGAAGTCGTCTTTTCTCTATCTTATAAAGGTATATTTCTTCGTATTTTTGTATAGTTTCATAGCTTATTATTTTTAGACTAGTGTACGGTAGAATAATTAGATCATCAATTAGTATCCGTATTTATACATTAGACATATAATTCTTTTAGTTGTAATTATTTTTCTCACGTAAAACAGTTTGGCCTTGATTTTTTAAATAGCCATAACTTTTTACTCGTTCATCTAAATTAGATAAAACCAATGCCTACATTTTCGTCTTGATTCCGCCTATCTAGTGAATCTATCAAATAAACGTTTTTCAACTTCCAAATTTCGAAATTTGTTCAGATTCATATTCAAATTTTTTTTGATCATATCTTTTTATCCGTAGCTCTGTTTCCGATGAACCCAACTGCATCGGATTCGTATTGAAATAATCTTTCCGTTCGCACAATTAGTGTCATCTTCCCAACATATAATTTTGATCCTAGCCAGTTACTCTACTAGTCCACCAAAGAGTTGTTACACAACATTCTAAGCAGATTCAATGCTATGTTGAATTACTTGATCCGTAATTTTCAATCTAGTAATTCTTTTTCCTACGTATTCATATTGACTTCCTATATCCAATAGCATCATTAGTTTCAACTTTTGATCTTTTCAAATTTGAATGATTCAAAATTTGAACTCGAAGCTTCACTTGATCATATCTTGTAAACTGTAGCGCTTTTTCAATTGATTTTTTTTCAAATTGAATCCCTAGGCGTAATCTAACATCTTGAGCCATCACCACACTTTTTCACCGAAATTAGGATCTGATCTTGAAAAATAATTTGTTTCGGTTCTTTTAGAGTTTTTGCAATCTTCCTTTGCATTTTTTGGGTCTTTGCGTGATTACTTATGTGTGATTATAATTGAGTGCTTACCATAGATTGATCGGAGTGTGACTAGTAGAACTATCAGAAATTATGAGCGTGAAGAATCTTCATCAATAGTACAAGGAAAGTTCACACTTTGATCATACTCTTCCTGTACTCAATTTTACTTGCATTAGTTCACCCTCAAATATTGCATGTGTAGGATTGGGAACATGTGGTTATTGATATGTAGTTGATGAGGTAGGAACCTAATATCTTTGATCACCCCGGGAATATATGTTATGCTCATATTGCTTAGCCATGCTCGTAGACGGGGATTGGTATGTGAGAATCATGCAAGTTGTGAGAGTTAATAACTAAGGGAAACTTAGGATGGCTACTTTAATACACATCAGGGTGGATTGGTTGCGGGCACCTCGGGAATCTAGTGTTGTCCTAGGAGATCCCGGGGTATCCATGTGATCATCCTATGGAATGCCATCCAGGCTCAAAGGGATCATAAGACTATTCATGTTAGAAACTTCTGTGTGCAGCCACAAGCCATTATGGGCTCTGGCATAGTTCAGTAAGTTGTGTGAAACCTTTCCATGATGAGCTAGCAGATGTAGGGAAGTGTATGTGTACCGACCTATCTATCGGTTAAGGCGGCCTCTTCGGAAAGACTATGTCTCGATCATCCGGTTCTCAAACATCAGGTAGTGCGAGAAATTCAACGGAGGAGATCGAGTCTTATGGGGAAAAGTGCGCAAACCTCTGCAGAGTGTACTAACAAATTATGATTTGTCGTGCCCCCAGTTATGGACATTTTGAGTATCTGGTATTTGAATTATTGGTTGATCTCATCACTATATTTAATGAAATTGTTGGGTTATTCATGATTTGGTGATTTTGGGATTGAGTTGGGGTTACCTTCTCAATATGGGTAATTTAACTTAGTAGTAAAAAATATACCTTTCTTGTAGGGAAAAATTAGCTTTATGCAAAATTAAACTTAGAGCCTCCACCAGCCAGATATGCATATAGAGATGGACATTTTCATTATTATTCTATGGTGTGAAATTGCCAGTACATTCAATGTACTGACCTACATGGCTGCAACGTCTCATGTTGCAGGATTCTTACGACGAGTAAGTGATACGTTAGGGTTACGATGTCTACACTCAACTTTGCCATTGGTGTTGTTGGGACTCCACATCTTTGTTGTTTCTTCTGCTATATGGATTGAGGTAATAGTATTTACGTTACTCTATACATGTGATTTACCTCTGTTATAAATCCTCGAGTACTGTGTGTGTCAGCATACCGATCCATGGATGATACATAAGCACAGAGACTTCGATCCATTCGGGTCGGGTCGCTACAAGATGGTTTCAGAGAACATGTTGACTGTAGGACGTGACCCCTAGAAACTGGCAAGCCCATAGGTAAGATTTTCTCTCAAACTTTATTTTCAAAAAGATCTTTTACCTCTCTTCTTTTCTAAGATTTATCAAATATTCCCTTTTAGTCAAACTATACCCCTTTCTCCTTTTGACCACATGAAGATTCGACTGATGAGACCACTCCAAGAAGTACATGATATCAGACAGCTAAGACCACTTCGGAATGAAGAGGATTTTACCGTGCATTATGATAATGGAAAACTACAACGGTTGAAGACTCCGAAGACTAGGAGAAATTAAAGGCTCTAAAGAATTTCCAGATTTGTATGACATAGGAAGGCTACCCTTATGGAACTCGTCAGACTATTTAAGATGTCATTACCCAAGATCAAGGTGTGTCATAGAAAGACCGTAAAATGGAGCGTTAAAACTCAAAGCTTTGTCAAGAAAACCCTAAGGCGGGAGATATCAACTATGGAATGATAGCTCATGGCAATGACATGAGCATAAACACGGCTATCCATGATGTTATCGCCCGCTTATGCTATTGTCACCATGCTGAGTTAAGCATACGTTTCTTCAAAAGGATTGGATGACAAAAGGGATAATGGAGCACCTGATCAGCAAAAGATGAAGTTTTAACCTTAGCTGGTGTATCGCCAGGATCTGGAGTATTACATCAAGAATTTTAAGATGGACCTGCAGGAAGCCGTAATTGACAAGGAAGCATTTCGTGAAGAAGTCGGGACCCAAAAGCTGAAAGTAGCTAAGCTAGAGGAGCAAAACCTCGAGATACCGGAGATTCGTCAGGAACTGAAGGACAATAGGACCATGGTTCATGCCAAGGATGTTGAAACCTAGAAGTTTGGAATGCAACTCGAAAATATTAAAGGACGTCATGAGAGACTTCACGTCAACAGATATGACCTGGCAGAAGAACTTGAGAAGATCAACAGGAACGATCAGAAGAAGACCAAACCACTGTTATATACTTACGTTAGATGCGACGATTGTGAGCTGTCATTTGTTTGATGTTTTTCCGACAACCACAAAATAACATATGTCTCTTCAAAACTATTGTTTGTGTTGTGTGTATCCCTCTCCATCTCTCTTATATCACCCGATAATCCTTGGAACCAATAGAGGATGAATGGAGATGAACTCATATTTTCTGGACCGATGACTCAATTGGAGACGGACCGATGGATTCAGAACATGGAAGATCACATGAAGAATAACACTATAGTTGGAAAAGATATGGCCCAGTTTGCTCTTTAGTGCTTTGAAAGAGGTGATTCTACTTGGTGGAGGATGTACCAAACCATCAATGGGTGGCAAAGAGTAACCACTTGGGAGGAATTTAAGTTGACTCTGCTAAAGTCTCAGCTTGTGCCCCAGAAATTGAAGCCTTATGAAAATGATATGAAGAAACCTTGTGCATGCAAGCCCTATGGAGAAATAGGACACAACCATAAACAACACAAGGATGAATGCCCTCACTATGAAGAAAGTCACCCAGCTGAAGAATGCCCAACTAGGAAGATTACTTGTTTCTTGTGTGAAGGGACTACCCACTATCCTGCTCAGTGTCACATTTAGCCTGTGGTTCAAAGAACCATCCAGCAGAAGAAAGAAGCAATGAAAGGAGCCCTCATGGAAATTTTAGAAGAACCTACGATTAAGGAAGAGGTGGAGGACACACCCGAAGAAGACCCAATTAAACCCTGCACCAAGTCATGCTATTCATGTGGAGAAGAAGGACACATCTCCTAGATTTGTCTGAAGGGGGGTCTAGTAGCATTTCCAACAGTGAAAATAGAGTATGACCCACAGGAAATAGAAGCCCTGATTGGCACGGAAAAGACCAGGAAGAGAAATAGATTGGATTCCAGGAACAACACTATTTCTACAAAGAAGGACCTAAGTCATATCACATGTTTTAGGTATAAAGATTCATGACACTACTTCAGCGATTGCCCAAGAGGGAAGACGAGGACCCAAGGAGGCTATATAATCACAAGGAAACCTCGAGACTGGTCAGAAGTAATATGTTTTCATTGTAACAAAGCAGGAAACTTTGCCAGAGACTGTCCCAAAGAGAAGGAGACTTGTGCTAAATAGTCGAGTTTGTAAAAAAATGCACTAGTATTGGGAACATTTTAATTATTATTGAGGTGTTGAGTTGAGGCATGTGATCAAAATACAGGAGATTGTAATAATTTGAGAAGCAACAAAGTTAGCATCACTGGTATCGATTTGGATTCTATGAGTTATTAAAATATAGGCAGTGAGTGAAATCATGATACATGGAATAAGATTTTGAAGAAACTAGTGACTATTCATTTTTATGGGTGGTAGAACCCAACACCGTTACCAAATACAAGAGCTAGTGGTTAGCTACATCAGACGTTGGAATGGACCACTCAATGATGAGTCTAAGTAATCACGTCTTAGTTTGGTACCAATAGAAGGAAGGGAGACAGTACAATTGGATGGAGTTAAGAATGCTAAGGAAGATGGATGTTTAAATATTGATCAGTTGGAACCCGAATGGTGCGTTTAATGTTTACAAGTGATGAGATGGGCCATAACCCACAGGCTCCAGGACTTGCCAAGAAACAAGCACACTCTTACTGAAGGAAGAAAAACCCTGGAAGAGGATATGCCTTTATCAACAGGCGATCTTATAGGAGTTACGCAAAACCTGAGAGTGTGAAGAAACGATAGATGTTTGTTTGGCTTGCAGAATCAATGGATTATTCGAACTTAGTTCATGGACAAGAGGAATTATGCAATGCTTGTGAGGATGACCGAGTGTTAGAATGCGAGATTCACTAAACCATATACAAGGAAATGATTTGGGTGTGGAATGGATTGATCACCATGCCGACTTAGTCTTATTATTCGCCTTGCTATATGAAATGGTAAATCTGTGTGACTTACCCGTAGTAGAACAACGACAATCAAAACCTTGTTTAAACCTTAGAATGGTATGGCAATTTTCCCTTGTAGAAGGCAGTTGTTGCCAATCATAGGTCATACGGTGAGAATGAAGCCCAGACCCGTTTTTTGCAGGGACCTGGTCAAATTGTTTGATGACCACCATGAGATATCGATAGTTGTTTAGTGTTGGCGCCAGACCCGTCAGCTAAGAAAACCCAGTCACAGAAGAACCGTACCAAGATGAAAGGACACAGGAATTGAGGAAAAATGTTATGCCACTACCGGAAGAGCCCAGAGAAGGAAATATTCTGAATATCTGAGAAGATTGACACTACCAACAATAAGGAGTGAGTATATGTGTTTTGATGGAACCGTAAGCATGCTTCTAAGGGTGGTAGCACCCGAGACCTTAGTGATAATTGCTTGATCTTGAGGAGACCCCGAACCCAACCTAATTCTTGCTAGCCTCTCCGAATCTTGAAGGCGAGATTCATTTTAAGGGTGGTAGGTTTGTAACATCCCAAAATTCTAAATTTTGGAATGTTATATTAAATAAATAGTTTTGATTGATTGTTTGATTGTGGTGTGGTTGCTTGTGTTAAATTGAGTGAAATTTGAAACTTTTTGAAAGTTGAATGAGAGGGAATGGAATGACTTTCCCAAACTTTCACCTTGCATTTATGATCTCCATGAATTCAAATTTCATTTCATCACAAAACCCAAGAGAAAAGATGATATGACTTCTTCCATTTAATTAAATGAAAAGGGTTTTTGAGAAGGTTTGAATTCCATTTGAAAATATTTCAAATTCGGAAACTTTATGCAACTCAATGATTTTCATGAGAGAAGATAAAATGACTTCTACAAATGCTATAAAATATGAGTTGGAAGTTTGAAAAGAATCAAATTTAAAGTCCCTTTGAAGGTATTTTGAAAACCATTTTCAATTTGGAGTTATTTGGTTTTATTCAAATTATTTTTCTCCAAAAATAAAATATATGGAAAATAGGGTAAAATGATTCTCTACAGTAGAAAAGTGGATAAAATGAGTTTGAAATAATTTTGGTATTTCAAAATATTTTATTTGGTTTTTAAATGAACCAGTAGCACTATGTGCTTTATTTAATTTTTTGTGGAATTTATTTATAGATGAAAATATGTTTATGTTTTAGGAAATATTTTTCTGAAAATTTTGATATATAATATGCCTATATAAAATTTTGTTTTATTTTCGTTATTCAGTTTTCCTTTGTGTTTCTATTTAAAAAAACTATATGTGCAGCTCATAATTATTTTTCGCCCACATGTGCAACATTGTAGACAGGCCGGCCTGTATTTTATATTTTTCTCTTTTTATTTTCTTTAAGGTTTACAATTTTTTTTCGAAAAATAAAAATTTCAGGAAAGAAAAATATTAAAAAACTGCCACACAGTGTACGCGCGGCCAGGCCGAACTCTTTGCCCATGCGCACGATCTTTTTCAATTTCATCTACGTATGTATATATTTAGTCCAACATTGCCTAGCCTTTGACCCCTAAGTGTCTTTTTCACCTATAAATATAGATCCATAGAGCCTCCAAAAATCATCCGATTCGGTTTAAATCAATATTTTGGTTTGACTAGATTCACTAAAGGAAAATGTATTATTCTCTCCGGATTTTTCTCCCCGGTGGGACTTCTGAAAATTATCTCCTTTCTCCGAAGTCGTCTTTTCTCTACCTTATAAAGGTATCTTTCTTCGTATTTTTTATAGTTCCATAGCTTATTATTTTTAGATTAGTGTACGGTAGAATAATTAGATTATCAATTAGTCTCTGTATTTATACATTAGACCTAGAATTCTTTTAGTTGTAACTATTTTTCTTCCGTAAAACAGCTTGGCCCTAATTTTTTAAATAGCCATAACTTTCTACTCGTTTATCCAAATTAGATAAAAACCAATGCCTACATTTTCGTCTTGATTCCGCCTATCTAGTGAATCTATCAAATAAACTTTTTGCAACTTTCAAATTTCGAAATTTGTTTAGATTCATATTCAAACCTCTTTTGATCATATGTTTTTATCCGTAGGTCCGTTTCCGATGAACCCAGCTGCATCGGATTCATATTCAAATAATCTTTTCGTCGCACAATTAGTATCATCTTTCCAACATATAATTTTGATCCTAGCCAGTTACTCTACTAGTCCACCAAAGAGTTGTTACACAACATTCTTAGCAGATTCAATGATATGTTGAATTACTTGATCCGTTATTTTCAATCTAGTAATTCTTTTTCCTACATATTCATATTGACTTCCTACATCTAGTAGCATCATTAGTTTCAACTTTTGATCTTTTCAAATTTGAATGATTCAAAATTTGAACTCGAAGCTTCACTTGATCATATCTTGTAAACTGTAGCGCTTTTTCAATTGATTCCCTTTTCAAATTAAATCCCTAGGCATAATCTAACATCTTGAGCCATCACCACTTTTTTGCACCGAAATTAGGATCTGATCTTGCAAAATAATTTGTTTTGGTTCTTTTAGAGTTTTTGCAATCTTCCTTTGCATTTTTTGGGTCTTTGAGTGATTACTTATGTGTGCTTATAATTGATTGCTTACCATAGATTGATCGGAGTGTGACGAGTAGAACTATCAGAAATTATGAGTGCGAAGAATCTTCATCAACAGCACAAGCCAAGTTCACACTTTGATCATACTCTTCCTATACTCAGTTTTACTTGCATTAGTTCACCCTCAAATATTGCATGAGTAGGATTGGGAACATGTGGTTATTGCTATGTAGTTGATGAGGTAGGAACCTAATATCTTTGATCACCCCGGAAATATACGTTATGCTCATATTGCTTAGCCATGCTCGTGGACGGGGATTGGTATGTGAGAATCATGCAAGTTGTGAGAGTTAATAACTAAGGGAAACTTAAGATGGCTACTTTAATACACATCTGGGTGGATTGGTTGCGGGCATCTGGGGAATCCAGTGTTGTCCTAGGAGATCCAAGGGTATCCGTGTGATCGTCATATGGAATGCCACCCAGGCTCCAAGGGATCATAAGACTATTCATGCTAAAAACTTCTGTGTGCAGCCACAGGCCATTATGGGCTCTGGCATAGTTAAGTAAGTTGTGTGAAACCTTTCGATGATGGGCTAGCAGATGTAGGGGAGTTTAGGTGTACCGGCCTATCTATCGGTTAAGGGGACCTCTTCGGAAAGACTATGTCTCAATCATCCGGTTCTCAAACATCAGGTAGTGCGAGAAATTCAACGGAGGATCGAGTCTTGTGGGGAAAAGTGTGCAAAGCTCTACAGAGTGTACAAACAAATCATGATTTACCGTGTCCCCGATTATGGACATTTTGAGTATCTGGTATTTGAATTATTGGTTGATCTCATCACTATATTTAATGAAATTGTTGGGTTATTCATGATTTGGTGATTTTGGGATTGAGTTGGGGTTACCTTCTCAATATGGGTAATTTAACTTAGTAGTAAATAAAATTTATTCCTTTGTTGTAGGGAAAAAATTAGCTTTATGCAAAATTAAACTTAGAGCCTCCACCAGCCAGATATGCATATAGAGATAGACATTTTCATTATTATGCTATGTTGTGAAATTGCCAGTACATTTAATGTACTGACCTACATGGCTGCAACGTCGCATGTTGGAGGATTCTTACGACGAGTAAGTGATACGTTAGGGTTACGATGTCTACACTCAACTTTGCCGTTGGTGTTGTTGGGACTCCACAGCTTTGTTGTTTCTTCCGCTATATGGATTGAGGTAATAGAATTTACGTTACTCTATACATGTGATTTACCTCTATTATAAATCCTTGAGTACTGTGTGTGTTAGCATACCGATCCAAGGATGACACTTAAGCATAGAGACTTCGATCCATTCAGGTCGGGTATCTACAAGATATATCCCATCGTTTAGACAAGATCTAACTATGTAGAGATAGACCCCATCGTTTAATCCTTAGTAGCAGCGATACATACGTGTCGGTTCCCCTTCTGTCACTAGGATCAAGCACCGTAAGATCGAACCCACTACAAAGCACCTCTCCCTATTGCAAGATAAATAGATCAAGTTGGCCAAACAAAAACCAAATATCGGAGAAGAAATATGAGGCTATAAGCAATCATGCACAAAAGAGATCAAAGAATCTCAAATGGATATAAAAAGATAGATCTGATCATAAACTCAAAGTTCATCTGATCCCAACAAACTCACTGCAAAAGGAGTTGCATCATATGGATCTTCAAGAGACCATTGTATTGAGAATCAAACGAGAGAGAGGAAGCCATCTAGATACTAACTATGAACCCGAAGGTCTACAAAGAACTACTCATGCATCATCGGAGAGGCACCAATGGAGGTGGTGAACTCCATCCGTGATGGTGTCTAGTTTGGATCTGGTGGTTCTGGACTCCTTTGCGGCGGCTGGAATTGATTTTCGTTGACTCCCCTAGGGTTTCTGGAATATTGGGGTATTTATATAGCAAAGAGGCGGTCCGGGGGGCACCCGAGGTGGGCACAACCCACTAGGGCGCGCCTCGGCCTCCTAGCGGGCCCTGGTGGGTTGTGCTCTCCTCGAAGCACCCCTAGGCGCAACCTTGGGCCATTAAGTATCTTCTGGTCCATAAAAAATCTCTATAAAGTTTCGCTGCATTTGGACTCTGTTTGATATTGATTTTCTGCGATGTAAAAAACATGCAAAAAACAGCAACTGGCACTTCGCACTATGTCAATAGGTTAGTACCAAAAAATGATATAAATTACTATAAAATGATTATAAAACATCCAAGATTGATAATATAACAGCATGGAACAATAAAAAATTATAGATACGTTGGAGACGTATCAGTGACTATAACTTGCAAGATAGGATCAAGAACACAAATATATTCATGAAAACATAATAGGTTTAGATCTGAAATCATGGCACTCGGGCCCTAGTGACAAGCATTAAGCATAGCAAAGTCATAGCAACATCAATCTTAGAACATAGTGGATACTAGGGATCAAACCCTGATGACCCACAAGTATAGGGCATCCATTGTAGCTCTTTTCGATAAGAGTGTCGAACCCAACGAGGATCAGAAGGAAATGGAAAGTGGTTTTCGGCAAGGTAATGTCTGAAAGTGCTGAAATTGTAGGTAGCAGAGTAGTTTGATATCAAGATATTTGTTTCTTGAGATCTTCTGAAGTGGTTTCAGTTCTGGACTTGTTTTGCTGCGGCGTTTATTTGCACTGGTCGCCAACTTTGACAACCAGTGTATATGATATGCTGCTTTGTTCCCTATATTTGCAGTGGTGGCGAACTTTGATGCCGAGTGGATGTAATATTTGTAATAGCCGTGATAGCCTAGTGTAAGTTGCTTGCTTATTTATTTCCTTGTTGTCTTTTTTATTTGTTTGCTTGCAATCAGTGATGTTATTTTTCCGCGGTTTGCTAGTGGCCGCAATAACCTATTTTTAAAAAGTAGGCCACAATAACCATGAGCTACATATTTACTGTAATGACACTGTGTCAGGTCCCCGACTCGATGTCACATCGATCTAGCTGGTAACACCTCATATCACTTTGCGGCCTCACGCACGGTATTCCCACGGGTGTCGTCTTACCTTTTCCCGGGACCGTTTGCGCCTTTTGGCTCACGTATATGATAGTGTCGCTAGCATCCATATGATAAAGAGCCCGGGCTGACATGACTAGTCGTAAACCCAAAGTGGCACAGACTTACAGGGACAGGCATCCATGACCCAGCTTCGAACGTGTCGGTCATCAGCAAGTGGGTCCGGGCTGTAGCACTGGGCTAGCAGGACTCCGGTAAACCGGGCTGTAGCGGGCTAACAGGACTCCGGTACTCAAAGCGTGACATTTCCCCGAAGGGACAGACACAGGAACGAAGAAGGACACATGCCGGCCAGCCTAAGTGTTCCATAGCAGTAGCAAGCTACCATGGCTCAGCGGTAACACTAGGAGACATTTCCCGGTAAGAGAGGCTACTAAAGATAAACAACTAGATAGTCAGATCCCACACATACCAAGCATTTCAATCATACACACAATATGCTCGATATGTGCAAATACAACGAAGCATCACAACATGACTCTACGACACAAGTACTTTATTTAAGGCTCAGGGAGCCATACATATCATACACAAAGGTACGGGTCTCACGACCCAACATACAAGTCATACAGTCATACAAACCAGCAGCGGAAGTAACTTGTCTGAGTACAGACAACTAGTAAAATAAAAGAGGCTTGGAAAGCCTAGCTATACTACGTGGTCCTTCACAAGCTCAGGGTCACCACCTGGGTCTTTAGCCTACTCGTTGATGTCAACGTCTACATAGAACCCATCAGAAGGGGTTGCAGCGTCTTCTGTAAAAATGTAGATTATAGCAACATGAGTACAAAGGTACTCAGCAAGACTTACATCAGATCCTACATACATGCATAGTATCAAGAAGGGTTGGTGGAGTTATTGCAGCAAGCCAGCTTTGACTCTTGGCTAGGCTATCCTACGATACTCCAACTTGAAAATGGTTTTGCGCACACGAGTCCACTACTCACCACTTCAATACACTACCGAGGATCCACCTCCGTCTTCCTACGGAAGAGCCATCCTCGGCACTCACACTTATCTTGAGGCTTTTAGTAGTTTCCATTTACTTGTCTATGAACTGTATAGGCAACCAAGTAGTCCTTTACCGCGGACGCGGCTATTCGAATAGATCATGTTAACCCTGCAGGGGTGTACTTCTTCATACATGTTTCCACCACTTAGCGTCTGCACACGACATGTGCTCGGCAGACTTCAAGCGAAAGCCGACGTGGGTGTAGACCACGACCTACCTAAACACTTAAGCCTCTAGTCCAGGTTTATCGCCTATTCAGGTTCCATCCGCAGGGAGTCCGGCCGAGGTTTCCCATACGGCCCCGAACGATGTGAACAGGGTTCCCGAGATACCTAACGGGTATCCGGTACACCGTGCCACGTACCTACCGCATCACAGCCCACCCCTACGGTCAGCGCTGTCCACGGCCTCCAGTAGGCTACAAACACCAGAAACTACTTGCAACTCCTGGACAGAGAGCTAGGGTGAATAAGAAGTCGAGCGGGGTCATATTTCAGGGCCCAATGCATGGTAGTAGCTGTATCTTAAATCACATATACAGATCTCAGTGCTTAAGGTCGGCTTCAATGAAACAACCCACCATGTACTCCTACATGGCCTCTCATCGATACCTTTACCAAATCGTGTTCACCACACCACTCTCATTACCGGCATAATCATTTCACTCTAGCCCATCACCCAGATGAACCAGACCTAACACGACTCTAAGCATAGCAGGCATAGCAAGGTAGGAACAACACATACATATGGCTCAATCAACTCCTACACATGCTAGTGGGTTTCATCTAGTTACTGTGGCAATGACAGGTCATGCAGAGGAAATGGGTTCAACTACCGTAGCACACAGCAGTTTGAATCGCGTTGTCTTAATGCAGTAAAAGAGAGCAGGAGCGAGAACATGGGATTGTATCGATATGATCAAATGGTTGGTTGCTTGCCTGATGGTTCGATGCACGGATATGGTTCTTCGTTAGGGTAATCACGGTACTCCTCGGAGGCAGAACCTGTCGCAAAGAACACCGATATACAAGCATCACCAAACAATGTGCAACAATATGATGCATGCATGAAACATGGCAATATGAGTGTGTTGGGCTAATGCAGCTAAAACCAGAAGGGTTTGAACAAATTTGAATCAAAGATTCAAATTTCAAACTCAAACATGGCCTTTTAAAGTGCTTTTCCTTGTTCTGCTTAAAACATCAATTTAACTTGTTTGATCATGCATGAAAATAGTACAGATGGATAGATTGGATTTTTCTGATCATTTTTCATATATAATTTGTCCAATTTGGAGTTACAGAATAAAAGTTATGAATTTTTGAAGTTTAAATAATATTCTGGAATTTCCTGATTTAAATTTAAATCCAGAAATATAATTATTGCGCCAGCATGACGTCAGCATGACGTCAGTGGTCAACTGCGGCTGGCTGGAGTCAAACCTGACGTGTGGGGGCCACACGTCAGTGACAGGGGGGTTTAACAGGTTTAATTAATCCTAATTAGGAATTAGTGGCGCTGGGGCCCACTGTCAGTGTCAGGGGGGGTTGACTAACAGTAGTTAGCGCTAATCTAACCACCTGGCCGACAGGGCCCACGCGTCAGTGACCCTGGGGGGTCAAACCCCAGGTCGGACAAGTCAAACCCCACCGGCGACATGACGCCGGCGAGGTCCGAGACGGCGGCGAAAGTGCTTTTTGCCATTCCGGCAACCAAATGGACGGCGGAAGGCATCTACGTGTTGCTGAGGTTGAGCCGCGACTATTGGTGGTGGTGGTTGGGCTCGGGGTGGCCGGAGTTGACGGCGGCGAGCTCGGCTGCGGCGGCCGGAGTTCGGGTGCGGTCGGAATCGGCGTTGCAGGGCGTTAGGGGAGGTGTTGGTGCGTGCTACGTGCTCCTAGTGAGGTGTGGAGCACGATGGTGTGCTCGGTTGGGCGCTACGGCGACCGTGGCCACGACGGCGACATCGCCGGCAGCGTGGAGCTCTCGGCCGAGGTGGGGCTAGGGCCTAGAGGTCGAAAGAGACCAGGGGAGAAGGGGGAAACGATCCGGGGCTCACCGCGGAGCTGCAGGGATGGTTAGCGGGCTCGGGGACGCGCTGGTGACGGCGAATTCGACGGCGACGACGGTCGGAGCCCGAAGAGGGGAACGGCGACGTGGCGGCGATGCAGGGCTTCCGGGGAGCTGTGGAGCGGTGGGGAGGAAGAGGGAGTCGAGGCGGAGCTCCTGAGCTAGTCGGGGAAGCGAGGGGTGGTCGGAGACGGTGGCTATGGCGAACGGCGGCGACGGTGGTGTTCGGCCGTGAGAGAGAGAGGGAGCAGCACGGGAGAGAGGGGGGGGATAAGGCCAGGGGATCGGGGCGGCACCGAGAAGAAGCACCGCGGCGTCGCGCTGGCGGGGGAGGCAGGCAGACGGGCTGGTGGCGTGGCGCTCCGGCCGTGCCCGCGCGCCGGCCACACGCCTGGCCGACTGGCGCCAGGAGGACGACGGCGGTGGTGGGCTGGGCTGGCTTGCTGGGCCGGCCAGCTGGCTGGGCCGCACAGGGAGGAGCCCAGGTAAGCTCCTCCTGTTATTTCTTTTTCTGTTTTCTAATTTCTGACATTTGTTTTGATTTAAATAATATATTAAATCATTTATTTAACTTATGCCAATTTTTGCAGGAGCTAGATATATTATTCCAGAGCTCCTTTATAAATGGCATAATATTTGGACATATATTAATATATATAATTAATATATTTCCAATGCAAGTATTTATGCATTAATTCCAAAAGCCCAAAATAAATACCTATGAGCTCTTAAAAATATTGATTTGATTTTTATCTCTGTCCAATATTTTCAGAGAGCAACATGAGCATTTTCTTGGACCCTTTTGGAGAAATTTTTATTTGGATCATTTTCAAAATGATTCTGAGGGTTTCACAGATCCCCATTTCAAGTTTAATGGAAATTTAAACATGATGCACACACTCTGATGCATGACTAGCTAGGGTGTGACAACTCACCCCCACTCAAAAGAATCTCGTCCCGAGATTTGGGTTCCTCCAGGAAGAAGGCGGGATACTCAAGTCGAAGACGATCCTCCCTTTCCCAAGTTGCTTCATCCTCAGAATGATGAGACCACTGAACTTTGAGGAACTTGATATTATGACGTCGCGTGGTACGTTCGGCTTGATCGAGGATACGAACGGGGTACTCTCGATATGTAAGATTATCTTGAAGATCAAGCGTTTCGTGGTCCACTTCACGGATAGGATCCGAGAAGCAACGCCTGAGTTGAGAAACGTGGAAGACATCGTGAACTCTGGAGAGGTGCGGAGGTAGTTCCAACTGGTAGGCAACTTCTCCTCGTTTGGCAAGAATGCGAAAAGATCCAATGTAACGAGGAGCCAATTTGCCTTTGATACCGAAACGATGGGTTCCCTTCACAGGGGTGACCCGAAGATAAGCCTTCTCGTCAACCTCGAAAGTCATAGCCTTATGTTTTCGGTCATATTGACTCTTTTGACGAGATTGGGCTGTTTTCAACTTTTCACGAACGATACGAACTTGTTCTTCTGCTTCCTGAATCATATCCGGGCCAAAGAATTGTCTTTCCCCGGTCTCTGACCAGTTAAGGGGTGTTCGACATCGTCGTCCATAGAGAACTTCAAAAGGGGCTTTACCCAAGCTAGATTGATAGCTGTTGTTGTGAGCGAATTCGGCAAATGGAAGGCACTTCTCCCAGTCCATTCCGAAAGAGATAACGGAGGCTCGAAGCATGTCTTCTAGAATTTGGTTGACGCGTTCCACTTGACCACTCGACTGAGGGTGGAAAGCGGTGCTAAAGGAGAGACGGGTTCCCATAGCATTTTGGAAACTTTCCCAAAATCGAGAGGTGAAAAGACTTCCTCGATCCGAGTTAATTTCCAAAGGAACACCATGGAGAGACACTATTCGGGAGATGTACAAATCTGCTAGCTGACTAGCGGTTATACTCTCACGAACGGGTAAGAAATGGGCTACTTTGGAAAGACGATCGACCACGACGAAAATAGCATTATTCCCTCTCTTGGTCCTGGGAAAACCGGTAATGAAATCCATACCAATTTTATCCCATTTCCATTCAGGAATAGCTAGGGGTTGAAGGGTGCCAGCAGGCCATTGGTGCTCTGCTTTTACACGACGACAGACGTCGCAATTTGCAATATACTGAGCAATTTCTCTCTTCATCCTAGTCCACCAGAACCTCTGGCGTAGATCCTGATACATCTTAGTACTACCGGGATGAATGGTGAGAGGAGATTCATGAGCTTCCTTAAGGATCAATTGCCGTAGATGCTGGTTCTTGGGAACCACTAGACGGTTCTCAAAGTACACAACACCATGATCATTTGTGGAGAAACAACTAGCACCTCCGCTAGCAATGTTCTCTTTGATTTTAGATATTCCCTTATCTCGCTTTTGGGCAGCGATGATTTGATCCGTAAGAGTAGGTTTTGCCACCAAGGTGGAAAGAAAACCTTGAGGTACAATGTGAAGGTTAAGCTTCCGAAATTCCTCATGGAGAAGCGGTTGACTTTGTTGTAACATCAGGTTGTTACAATAAGATTTACGACTTAGCGCATCAGCCATGACGTTGGCTTTCCCTGGGGTGTAGGTTATTCCTAAGTCGAAGTCTGTGATCAATTCAACCCAACGTCTCTGCCTGAGATTCAAATCCGGTTGGGTGAAAATATACTTCAGACTTTGGTGATCAGTGAATATTTCGCAACGATTACCGAGGAGGTAATGTCGCCAGGTCTTAAGTGCATAGACTACGGCTGCAAGCTCTAGATCATGAGTAGGATAATTCTCCTCATGTGGGTGCAATTGCCGTGAAGCGTAAGCAATTACGTGTCGATCTTGCATGAGAATGCAACCTAGTCCTTGTCGCGAGGCGTCGCAGTAGATAACAAAGTCCTTGGAGAAGTCTGGCGGTACCAGTACGGGAGCAGAGGTCAGGCGTCTTTTCAGTTCCTGAAAGCTGTGCTCACATTGTGGAGTCCATTCGAACTTCTTATCTTTCTTGAGGAGTTCGGTTAGAGGTTTAGCAACTTTGGAGAAGTTCTCGACAAAGCGACGGCAATAGCTCGCTAAGCCTAGAAAACTCCGAACTTGCTTGACCGATTCGGGTGGAGTCCAATTAAGGACGGCTTGAACTCGCTCAGGGTTAACAGCAATACCTTTACCAGATATTACATGACCCAGATAGGTCACTTCTGACAACCAGAACTCACATTTAGAAAATTTGGCATAAAGGCGATGCTCTCGAAGTTTCTTCAACACTAGCCTTAAATGTTTGGCATGTTCTTCCTCGTTCTTGGAGTAGATGAGTATATCATCGAGATAAACTACGACGAATTTATCCAAATACTCCATGAAGATTGAGTTCATTAACCGAGAAAAGGTGGCTGGAGCGTTGGTTAAACCGAAGGACATGACGGTGTACTCGTATTGGCCATAACGAGTAACAAAGGCCGTTTTAGGAATGTCCCCATTTCTGATTTTGATTTGATGGTAGCCCAACCTCAAATCCATCTTGGAGAAGACTGAGGATCCAGCGAGCTGATCATACAGATCGTTGATCCTGGGAAGTGGATATTTGTTCTTGATTGTGACCAAATTGACAGGTCGGTAATCTACAACCATCCGGTCCGTACCATCCTTCTTCTTGACGAATAGGACGGGGCAAGCCCACGGAGATGAACTAGGGCGGATGAAACCCTTTTTCAAGGACTCATCGAGTTGTTTCTTAAGCTCGGCTAGTTCTAGGGGTGCCATCTTATAGGGTCTTCTAGCAATCGGAACGGTTCCTGGAATGAGGTCTATTACGAACTCAACATCCCTGTCAGGTGGAACACCTGGCAATTCCTCTGGAAAGACATCCGGGAAGTCACGGACTACCGGAACGTCCTCAAGGTCTGGCAAAGGGCTGGCGTTAAGAGAATATAATTGTCGCTTGGCTATTCGGGTCAAGACATTGACTATCTTCCCCGAAGGATGGGTGAGTTGAACAGTCCTAGAGAAGCAATCAATTTTGGCTTGATGAGCTGACATCCAGTCCATACCCAAAATGATATTAATATCTGAAGATTTAAGGGCTATCAAAGATGCGAGAAAAACAAGTCTGTCGACTTGGATTTCATTTCCATGGCTTACTCTAGAAGTTTGCCATTTGGATCCCGGAGTTTGAATTACCATAGAGGTTGGCATATCACCGAATGCGACGTTATGCAAGCGAGCATAGTTTTCAGATATAAAAGAATGAGAGGCTCCTGTATCGAAAAGAACAGATGCCGGGTGGCAATTAACAAGAAGCGTACCGAGAACGACGTTGGGATCCTCTTGAGATTCTTCGGCATAGATACAGTTGACATGGCCACGTGAAGCGGTGACCGGCTTGGCGTGGAACACTTTCCCTGTCGGCTTGCCACGGCCAACAGCTTTAGCAGATTGATTGGGGTTGGTCTGGGGACACTCACGCATATAGTGACCAGATTCCCCACACTTGAAACAAGTCACGGAACTGGTACATGGAGGAGCATTATTGGTTGGACCCCCATAGGGCTTGGCTGGAGCAGACTGTTGAACGGGGCGAGGCGCCTGGAAAGATGGCCTCGGTGTGAATCTGGGTGGCAGGGCGGTGTTGGGTACCCACACGCGGCGCTTCTGAGGACCAGCACCAGATGAGGAACCCATGTCACGGCCATGCTTGCGTGTTGCGTCATAGTCAGTCTGGCCAGTTTCAGCACTGATGGCTTTGTTGACAAGTTTCGAAAAGATGTGCACTCATGCAGATGGAGGTCGCGGCGAAGCTCAGGACTAAGGCCCTTACGGAACCTTGCTTGCTTCTTGGCGTCAGTAGACACTTCCTCAGTTGCATATCGGGCGAGATTACCAAACTCCCTGCTATAGGCATCCACAGAAAGTCGGCCTTGGGTGAAACTGCAAAATTCTTCACGTTTACGGTCCATGAGACCCTCCGGAATGTGATGTTCACGGAAAGCCTCGCTGAACTCAGCCCAAGTAGTGACATGGCCCGCTGGGCGCATAGCTCCATAATTCTCCCACCATAGACTGGCGGGGCCTTCAAGATGATATGCAGCAAAGGTGACCTTGTCAGCCTCCGCTACCAGCGCGGAACGCAGTTTGTGAGAGATACTGCGAAGCCAGTCATCAGCGTCGAGAGGCTCGACGGAGTGGTGGAACGTGGGTGGATGTAATTTGATAAAATCACTGAGTGACACCACGTTAGCCCTCTGATGGTGTGTTGTATTCTGTTCAATACGCTCCAACA
This sequence comes from Triticum aestivum, assembly GCF_018294505.1. NCBI lineage: Eukaryota > Viridiplantae > Streptophyta > Magnoliopsida > Poales > Poaceae > Triticum > Triticum aestivum. Next base: position 583,291,843 of record NC_057806.1, on the reverse strand, counting down.
AACGGTTGGTCTCCCGCTTGTTTCTCTCAGCTTCCATCATAACCTCGGCTAGTGAAGGAGGATGAGGCAGATTTGCATCCCTGGCTTCACTGCCTTCGGCCTGCTCTTGGGAAGCAGGGTTAGCGCGCGTGTTGACCATCCTAGGTAATCAAGACAATGTTTAGTCAGGATGGTAAAATTCCGATATAGGATACATAATGTAAGGAATAAATCGGAATGCAAGATGATCATCCGTATGACATGGTAGATACAGAAACTACTTCTTTTATTCCATCGTCATACACACCATACAGGGTTTAGTACAAGACCAAACAAAGTACTATTACGGTGAAAAGAGGATTACATCTCATCGGAGACATTCCAAGCTCCTATACATTATTTTTCTACATCTCCGGAAAGAGTACAAACTAGGTCATATCCCACGAGTCACGCAGGACGATAGACGACACAACTAGTGCGAACTAGTGATACTACCACTAACTCAGACCGATCCGTAGTAGTCCTCGTAGAAGTCACCTCCATAGCCTGGAAGTTCAACATGATCATCCGGAAACAGACGGTCTCGCGGAGCTTGTGGACCATAGGGGCTAGGATGAGGCCTTGGACCAACAAACGGTGGCCTGCGGGGACCGCGAGGTGGGGTGATGCCTCCTACATCACGCCAAGCCATCACGTCTGGCAGAGCAGATCTCACAGGATAGAGATCGCGCATATCTGAATATCCAGCTTGCACCGCCGGTGCGAACCGAGTCAAAGTAGTGGTCAGCACGGGTATTGAAGAGCTCTAACCTTAAGGCCCGATTTTCACGGTCCTTATCCTCGAGCATCTCAGCAGTGGTGCGAGTCCGTGAATCCTCCTGAGTGGAGTCAGCATAGATAGCCTGGAGATACCCTTGTGCTCCCGGAAGTGATCCTGGCATATACCGGAAATCAGAGTCCCGAAATAAACCAGATCTGACTCGCATAATGGTCATCATAGAGTAGGCGGCGTCCTGCACAGCCATCTCAATAGTAACCCCGAGTCCATAGGAACAGTGAAGAGGCTCGGTGGATCCAGGATAAGATGGAAATATCCTGACAGTGCAGAGATACTGGCTTTGATTAAAATCTCGGAATTGCTCTTCGACCGTGTACTCGGGATACCAGCGATATCCAGCCTCAGTCATTACCCTGACCAACTTCGCAGTATGGCCGGGTACATCTAGGCATCGAGTCAGGCGAACCACTTGATTGAGGTCGCGAGTGGCCATCTGAAAGCACAATCATAATGCAAGAGCATTAGAATTTCTAGCAAAATTTTGGCAGCATAACAGCTGTAAATGCTCAAAAAGGATTTTGAGACATTTGACAAAGGATTTCGTACACACTCAACATCATCATATCAAAGTTCTGAACCATTCTGGCTACATAATGTGGTAGTAGAACTGAACTAGGCTTGTAACCATCAAACTTATAAGGTACTACTGATTAGTAACACGTGATCCTGATAGAGAGGATAGATCCTAATTCCTTAACCCCCGGTGGAAGAATGGACTGACTCAGATCAGAAAGTCATAAGGTATAAGGAGTAAAAAGAGCCTTACGTTCCAACCCACAAACAATTCCCCTACATATAACTAAAGAATTTCTAGACTCAACATCGACCAGTTTGGCTTGAAGAACCTACAGGCAGTCCGGCTCTGATACCAACGCTGTCAGGTCCCCGACTCGATGTCACATCGATCTAGCTGGTAACACCTCATATCACTTTGCGGCCTCACGCACGGTATTCCCACGGGTGTCGTCTTACCTTTTCCCGGGACCGTTTGCGCCTTTTGGCTCACGTATATGATAGTGTCGCTAGCATCCATATGATAAAGAGCCCGGGCTGACATGACTAGTCGTAAACCCAAAGTGGCACAGACTTACAGGGACAGGCATCCATGACCCAGCTTCGAACGTGTCGGTCATCAGCAAGTGGGTCCGGGCTGTAGCACTGGGCTAGCAGGACTCCGGTAAACCGGGCTGTAGCGGGCTAACAGGACTCCGGTACTCAAAGCGTGACATTTCCCCGAAGGGACAGACACAGGAACGAAGAAGGACACATGCCGGCCAGCCTAAGTGTTCCAGAGCAGTAGCAAGCTACCATGGCTCAGCGGTAACACTAGGAGACATTTCCCGATAAGAGAGGCTACTAAAGATAAACAACTAGATAGTCAGATCCCACACATACCAAGCATTTCAATCATACACACAATATGCTCGATATGTGCAAATACAACGAAGCATCACAACATGACTCTACGACACAAGTACTTTATTTAAGGCTCAGGGAGCCATACATATCATACACAAAGGTACGGGTCTCACGACCCAACATACAAGTCATACAGTCATACAAACCAGCAGCGGAAGTAACTTGTCTGAGTACAGACAACTAGTAAAATAAAAGAGGCTTGGAAAGCCTAGCTATACTACGTGGTCCTTCACAAGCTCAGGGTCACCACCTGGGTCTTTAGCCTACTCGTTGATGTCAACGTCTACATAGAACCCATCAGAAGGGGTTGCAGCGTCTTCTGTAAAAATGTAGATTATAGCAACATGAGTACAAAGGTACCCAGCAAGACTTACATCAGATCCTACATACATGCATAGTATCAAGAAGGGTTGGTGGAGTTATTGCAGCAAGCCAGCTTTGACTCTTGGCTAGGCTATCCTACGATACTCCAACTGAAAATGGTTTTGCGCACACGAGTCCACTACTCACCACTTCAATACACTACCGAGGATCCACCTCCGTCTTCCTACAGAAGAGCCATCCTCGGCACTCACACTTATCTTGAGGCTTTTAGTAGTTTCCATTTACTTGTCTATGAACTGTATAGGCAACCAAGTAGTCCTTTACCGCGGAGGCGGCTATTCGAATAGATCATGTTAACCCTGCAGGGGTGTACTTCTTCATACATGTTTCCACCACTTAGCATCTGCACACGACATGTGCTCGGCAGACTTCAAGCGAAAGCCGACGTGGGTGTAGACCACGACCTACCTAAACACTTAAGCCTCTAGTCCAGGTTTATCGCCTATTCAGGTTCCATCCGCAGGGAGTCCGGCCGAGGTTTCCCATACGGCCCCGAACGATGTGAACAGGGTTCCCGAGATACCTAACGGGTATCCGGTACACCGTGCCACGTACCTACCGCATCACAGCCCACCCCTACGGTCAGCGCTGTCCACGGCCTCCAGTAGGCTACAAACACCAGAAACTACTTGCAACTCCTGGACAGAGAGCTAGGGTGAATAAGAAGTCGAGCGGGGTCATATTTCAGGGCCCAATGCATGGTAGTAGCTGTATCTTAAATCACATATACAGATCTCAGTGCTTAAGGTCGGCTTCAATGAAACAACCCACCATGTACTCCTACATGGCCTCTCATCGATACCTTTACCAAATCGTGTTCACCACACCACTCTCATTACCGGCATAATCATTTCACTCTAGCCCATCACCCAGATGAACCAGACCTGACACGACTCTAAGCATAGCAGGCATAGCAAGGTAGGAACAACACATACATAGGGCTCAATCAATTCCTACACATGCTAGTGGGTTTCATCTAGTTACTGTGGCAATGACAGGTCATGCAGAGGAAATGGGTTCAACTACCGTAGCACACAGCAGTTTGAATCGCGTTGTCTTAATGCAGTAAAAGAGAGCAGGAGCGAGAACATGGGATTGTATCGATATGATCAAATGGTTGGTTGCTTGCCTGATGGTTCGATGCACGGATATGATTCTTCGTTAGGGTAATCACGGTACTCCTCGGGGACAGATCCTGCCGCAAAGAACACCGATATACAAGCATCACCAAACAATGTGCAACAATATGATGCATGCATGAAACATGGCAATATGAGTGTGTTGGGCTAATGCAGCTAAAACCAGAAGGGTTTGAACAAATTTGAATCAAAGATTCAAATTTCAAACTCAAACATGGCCTTTTAAAGTGCTTTTCCTTGTTCTGCTTAAAACATCAATTTAACTTGTTTGATCATGCATGAAAATAGTACAGATGGATAGATTGGATTTTTCTGATCATTTTTCATATATAATTTGTCCAATTTGGAGTTACAGAATAAAAGTTATGAATTTTTGAAGTTTAAATAATATTCTGGAATTTCCTGATTTAAATTTAATCCAGAAATATAAATATTGCGCCAGCATGACGTCAGCATGACGTCAGTGGTCAACTGCGGCTGGCTGGAGTCAAACCTGACGTGTGGGGGCCACACGTCAGTGACAGGGTGGGTTTAACAGGTTTAATTAATCCTAATTAGTAATTAGTGGCGCTGGGGCCCACTGTCAGTGTCAGGGGGGGTTGACTAACAGTAGTTATCGCTAATCTAACCACCTGGCCGACAGGGCCCACGCGTCAGACGGGCTGGTGGCGTGGCGCTCCGGCCGTGCGCGCGCGCCGGCCACACGCCTGGCCGACTGGCGCCAGGAGGACGACGGCGGTGGTGGGCTGGGCTGGCTTGCTGGGCCGGCCAGCTGGCTGGGCCGCACAGGGAGGAGCCCAGGTAAGCTCCTCCTGTTATTTCTTTTTCTGTTTTCTAATTTCTGACATTTGTTTTGATTTAAATAATATATTAAATCATTTATTTAACTTATGCCAATTTTTGCAGGAGCTAGATATATTATTCCAGAGCTCCTTTATAATTGGCATAATATTTGGACATATATTAATATATATAGTTAATATATTTCCAATGCAAGTATTTATGCATTAATTCCAAAAGCCCAAAATAAATACCTATGAGCTCTTAAAAATATTGATTTGATTTTTATCTCTGTCCAATATTTTCAGAGAGCAACATGAGCATTTTCTTGGACCCTTTTGGAGAAATTTTTATTTGGATCATTTTCAAAATGATTCTGAGGGTTTCACAGATCCCCATTTCAAGTTAAATGGAAATTTTAAACATGATGCACACACTCTGATGCATGACTAGCTAGGGTGTGACACACTGGGCCTTCTACAGGCCGTAGAAACAATGGGCCTTCTATAGGCCGTATCATCAATGGGCCTTCTACGGGTCGTATGATCGATTGCCCAAACATGGGCCAATAACATACCGCATTATGGCCGTAAACGGGCTAGAGTTGGAATCATCCGTTCATGGGCCGACCATAACGGGTTGTCGTTAATAGGCCATATTTGATGACCCTATGAAAACGGCCCAACATATTAATGGGCCACAAACAGGCCGACTGTAACCACGGTCTGAATTTGGCCCACAAGCAGAAAATAACAGTAACGGACCGTAAGTAACCGAATGCTAGAAATGAGCCCAAGAATAAATGGGCCCTGAGAAGGCCGAAAGATAACATGGGATGGAAACAGCCCAACGGTTTAATGGGCCGTTAATGGGTATAAAGTGATACACTATTCATTACGGGCCAATTTCACCACGGGCCGTTAATGGGCCAAGAGTTACAAAGGGCCTCATATGGGCCAAAAGACTTCATGGGCTATACATGGGCCAGAAGTTAAAACGGGCTGGAATCATATTAGACGGCCCAGATGACGCTACTGGGCCTAATTCGGATAGGTCGTAACGGGTCCTGGGTTAGCGGGCTGTAAATGGGCTATATGCGAACATGCCATTAACAGGCTTTCCGTGGGCCGGCCCACCACCTTTTGACCAAGTCAAACGGGCTGGCCTTTTCACATGAATGGGCCTTTGTTGGGCCGTTCCACGTGTCGATGTATCATAGGCGCCTTCGGTGCAATGAGTGGATGACATCTGTCCCAACGGTGAGCCGACACGTGTTTCCTCCAGCCAATGATGATTTTACATGTGGAAAATCCCCATTGATTGAGGTTGTTAACGGGTTATCGGATCCAAAACCAGACCCGATAGTGTAACGGCGAGCCGTTATGGTGGATGCCATGTGTCGGTCACCCTTGATGAAAGCACTTCTATGACGCGGGATTTATTGTCATGGAAGTGGACACTTTCGTGATGATATTTTTGGTAATGTCATGGAACACTACTACGACAGCACAGGTATGACTATCTTGATTCTGTCATAAAATTGTCATGGATGTACATGCATGAAAGCAAACATGAACTACTATGACAAACACGTATCATCACGAAAGTGTCTTTTTTGTAGTGATAGCTCCAAGTAAAGTTACCCATGAACAAAGATGAAAGAGGGGATGCCATCCAGGGAATCCCCAAGCTTAGGCTCTTGGTTGTCCTTGAATGTTACCTTGGGGTGCCTTGGGCATCCCCAAGCGTAGGCTCTTGCCACTCCTTATTCCATAGTCCATCGAATCTTTAACCAAAACTTGAAAACTTCACAACACAAAACTCAACAGAAAACTCGTAAGCTCCGTTAGTATAAGAAAATAAATCACCACTTAGGGTATTGTTGTGAACTCATTCTAAATTCATATTGGTGTAGTATCTATTGTATTCCAATTTCTCTATGGTTTATACCCTCCGATACTACTCATGGATTCATCAAAATAAGCAAACAACACATAGAAAACAGAATCTGTCAAAAACAGAACAGTCTGTAGCAATATGGAGGTTTCGAATACTTGTGTAACTCCTAAAATTATGAAAAAATAGGATAACCAGGATATAAAGTATATAGATCTACTGCAGTTGTAATTGGTATTTTATCGCTCTTTGGTAAAAAATGATAATTATTTTCGTGAGCGCATACTTTCTATTTTTATCAGCAAGATCAAACAACAATCACCCAAGAAGATCCTAAAGGCTTTACTTGGCACTTTATTCAAACAAAAGATATAAAACGTGATTACTACAGTAGCTTAATCATGAGGACACACAAAAATAGTATGGGTAAATGTTAGGTTGTCTCCCAACATGCACTTTTCTTTAATGCCTTTCTAGCTAGGCATGATGATTTCAATGATGCTCACATAAAAGATAAGAATTGAAACATAAAGAGAACATCATGAACAATATGACTAACACATTTAAGCCTAACCCACTTCCTATGCATAGGGATTTTTTGAGCTTAAAATTTATGGGAACAAGAATCAACTAGCATAGGAAAGCAAAACAAGCATAACTTCAAAATTTTCAACATGTAGAGAGGAAACTTGATATTATCGCAACTCCTACAAGCATATATTCCTCTCTCATAATAATTTTCAGTAGCATCATGAATGAATTCAACAATATAACCATCACATAAAGCATTATTTTCATGATGCACAAGCATAGAATTTTTATTACTCTCCACATAAGCAAATTTCTTCTCATGAATAGTAGTCGGAGCAAACTCAACAAAATAACTATCATGTGAGGCATAATCCAATTGAAAATTAAAATCATGATGACAAGTTTCATGGTTATCATTATTCTTTATAGCATACATGTCATCACAATAATCATCATAGATAGCAACTTTGTTCTCATAATCAATTGGAACCTCTTCCGAAATAGTGGATTCGTCACTAAATAAAGTCATGACCTCTCCAAATCAACTTTCATAATTATCACAATAAGATTCAACACCCTCCAAAATAGTGGGATCATTACTTACTAAAGTTGACACTCTTCCAAACCCACTTTCATCAATATAATCATCATAAATAGGAGGCATGCTTTCATCATAATAAATATTCTCATCAAAACTTGGAGGACTAAAAATATCATATTCATCAAACATAGCATCCCCAAGCTTGTGGCTTTGCATATCACAAGCTTGTGGCTTTGCATATCATTAGCATCATGGCTATTCAAAGAATTCATACTAACAACATTGCAATCATTCTCATCATTCAAATATTTAGTGCCAAACATTTTAATGCATTCTTCTTCTAACACTTTGGCACAATTATCGGAATCCCTATTTTCATGAAAGATATTAAAAATATGAAGCATATGAGGCAACCTCAATTCCATTTTTTGTAGTTTTCTTTTATAGACTAAACTAGTGATAAAACAAGAAACTAAAAGATTTGATTGCAAGATCTAAAGATATACCTTCAAGAGATAACCTCCCTGGCAACGGCGACAGAAAAGAGCTTCATGTCTACTACACAACCTTCTTCTTGTAGACGTTGTTGGGCCTCCAAGTGCAGAGGTTTGTAGGATAGTAGCAAATTTCCCTCAAGTGGATGACCTAAGGTTTATCAATCCGTGGGAGGCATAGGATGAAGATGGTCTCCCTCACACAACCCTACAACCAAATAACAAAGAGTCTCTTGTGTCGCCAACACACCCAATACAATGGTAAATTGTATAGGTGCACTAGTTCGGCGAAGAGATGGTGATACAAGTGCAATATGGATGGTACATATAGGTTTTTGTAATCTGAAAATATAAAAACAGCAAGGTAACTAATGATAAAAGTGAGTGTAAACGGTATTGCAATGTGAAAGGATCGATATAGTTGACTAGAGGGGTGAATAGGCAAATAACAATTTTTTGCTTTTCTTTAACAATTTAAACTTTGCATCAAAGTAGGTTGTCTAGATATGCAACTAAGTGAGCAACCTATATGATGCAACAAAGATAAGTGCACAAGCAAGCAAGAGATATATCACAAATAAGCTTGCACAAGTAAAGGCATGAGATAACCAAGAGTGGAGCTGGTGGAGACGAGGATGTGTTACCGAAGTTCCTTCCCTTTGAGGGGTACGTCTCCGTTGGAGCGGTGTGGAGGCACAATGCTCCCCAAGAAGCCACTAGGGCCACTGTATTCTCCTCACGCCCCCACACAATGCGAGACGCAGTGATTCCACTATTGGTGCCCTTGGAGGCGGCGACCGAACCTTTACACAGAAGGTTGGGGCAAACTTCACAACTCAATTAGAGGCTCTCAACGACACCACGAAGCTTCACCACAATGGACTATGGCTCCGCGGTGACCTCAACCGTCTAGGTTGCTCAAACACCCAAGAGTAACAAGATCCGCAAGGGATTAGTGGGGGGAATCAAATTTCTCTTGGTGGAAGTGTAGATTGGGGCCTTCTCAACCACTCCCAAGCAAATCAACAAGTTTGATTGGCTAGGGAGTGAGATCGGGTGAAAATGGAGCTTGGAGCAACAATGGAGCTTAGAGTTGGAAGAGGTGGTCAACTAGAGGAAGAAGACACCCCTTTTATAGCTTAGGACAAAAATCCAACCGTTATCCACCTACTAGCCCGCGACCAGCGGTACTACCGCCCTAGACCAGCGGTACTATCGCAAGGCCATGCGGTACTTCTGCTTGCTGACAAGCGGTACTATCGCAAGGCCATGTGGTACTACCGTGAGGAACCGCGGTACTACCACAGCAGCGGCAGCAGCTAGGGCAGACCTGTAGCACAAGGGCTGAGGACGGTACTGCCGCGGGCGCGGTACTACCGCTCCCCCTTGTGGTACTACCGCAAGGCAGGAAACCCCTAGCCTGGGAAGAGCGCGGATAAAAATACATCCGTGCCTACTTCCGCTGGAAAATAGACGAAGCAAAAATCCGACACAATACTACCACAGAGGAGCGGTACTACCACCTGGTAGCAGAGCCAGGCCGCACACGGTACTACCGCGCAAGGGATGCAGTACTACCGTGATGGCGCGGATGTAAAAAATTACATCCGCCCCTACTACCGCGAAGGAGCGGTACTTGGCCTGGGGGCCACGATACTACGGCTCCAGAGGAGCGGTACTACCGTGGGCACCGGTACTACCGCAGGTGCCTGCGGTACTACCGCTCACCAGGGAGCAGTACTACCGCAAAGCCCATCAACAGCAGCCAGGACAAGGCAAAGAGGATAAACGGAGGAAGCTCCAAAGTGCAGGGGAAAGGAGGGGACAAGGAAGAAAATGTGTACGTGATGATTCCACCCAAACCTTTCCGATGTGGACCCCCTCTTAATAGTACGGCTTTCCTACGGCTCAAATCCACCAAAAAGAAACGTAGAAAAAAACGCCGTCTTCAATAGTCTTCGAGGGGAACCAAACCGTCTTGTGCATAGCGACGAAACGTCTGGGAAACTCAAGGCACACGATTAGTCCGCAAAAGCATTGTCATCAATCACCAAAACACCTTAGTGATAAATATTCCCTTACAATCTCCCCCTTTTTGGTGGATTGATGACAATACGGGATTTGCACAAAGGAAATAATATTAAGCAAACGCAAACCCCTCCTCTCTAGAATATAGACGGGCTCCCCCTAGATGTGTGCTTTGGACTGCACGGCACACATACTAAGATGAAAGCTCCCCCTATATTATAGAGACAAGGCATATCTTGCAAAAGTAAGGCTAACATTAGACAATATAGCAAATACGAGCATAACATAAGTAGCACAAACATAAGCTCACTAAGATAGAATAGAGTGCATATGTCTTACACCATATGAAGGATAAGTCTCGAAGGCGCAAACCAAACCAAAGCAAACAAGGTCCAAACGACAAATCAAACACCAAACACGACACACGACTCGCAAGCACGCAAATCCCTACACTCTCTCCCCCTTTGGCATTGAGAAGCCAAAAAGGCAGAGAGGACACCTACACACAAGGGGTGGCTCAGGCATAGAAAGCATCCCAATTCTCCTCGTGCTCCTCGTCAGACTCAGTGGCGGGGACGGTCTCCTCGATGTCCTCCTCAGAACTAGTCCACTTGAAGCCTTGCTTCATCATCCATGCAGCCTCTGGCGTGATGGCATCCTCAGAACCGCCAGAGACGTCCTCTCCAAAGAGCCTCATAACCTTCTTGTCACGGCGGCGACTCTCCTTGGATGCCACATGAGTCCTATACTGCCCCTTTGCTTGCATGCAGAAAAGAGTCTTCATCTTGTGCTTCAACTTCTTGGCCCACGACGGCTCAGAGGAAGGTTGTGAAGACCTAGCAGCACGGTCCTCAGCAACATCCTCTCACCAGCCTCCTCCTCACCAATAGCCCTCCTAGCAACAGATGCCTCAGCATGAGTAGTAGTGTTGGCACAGTTGGGCTTGACGCAGAGACTGATGGACTCATGCCGAATCCAGTCTGGAGCAAGGAACTCATCACCAGGGTACAGCTTCTCCCAAGTCGCGGAGATCAACAGAAACAGGTATGGTCCATAGATAGGTACCTTGCGGGTGTACACTGCAAACCGAAGCTCACACCACATGATGTGTGAGACATCAAGTGGCTAAGTCTGAGACGTACGAGACTCCGCGCACAGGAGCATCATGTCCACCAGATAGGCATGACCATTGTCCTTGTCACCTATGCGAGGGAACAGAGTGTTGCGGAAGATGCGATGCATGATATCTAGAAAAGAGTTCAGCACCCAAGTCGACTTGCCACTGGGAAGCACCTTCTCAACATAGAATGAATGAAGCTTGTTCTTGTTAGCAGACTCAGAATTGGCATGGGGGCGAACACCAACGGGTGTGTGGAGCCCTTCATCAGGAATGTGGAGCAGATCCATGAACGCCTTCCAGGTAGCAGTCAACTGACGGCCATTGGTCATCCAGGTCATCTTCCGCTCATCCCCGGGGTGAAAGTGAATTGAGGCAAAGAATTGACAGATAAGCTCAGGGTCATAGTCAAGGTGGAAGGAGATCACATGTTCAATATCGAACTGCTCCACCAAATCCAGAGCTTCTCCAAAGTAGTCAGGAAACTTGTCCTTCCTCAAGTGATTCATGTATATCCACTTGACATCCACGTAGGTGTTTTGCTTGTTCTTGATTACATCCAGATAAATGAGAGCCTGCTGCTTGGTCCAAAACAACTCAATGCCTCTGAGGATAGCACGAGCATTCACATAAGGGTTGATCTTCCGGCGTTTGATGTACTGATTGAGAGGAATCTCGTCCATGCCCTTAGCAGGTTCCTTTTGCTTGCTGGCAGTGGTCTTGACATTGCCCTTGGGGGCACTGGAGCCCTCTGGGGCTTCATCTTGAGGATTGCGCAGTCGCTTGGAGCCAGTGTCACAACTGGGATTGGAACAGCGAGAGCCACCACCTAAGACACAAGAGAAAGCACACACAAAGAGCGAGAAGAATCAATGCAAAGACCACGACAAAGCAATGGAAACAGGTAGAAAGCATACGGGATAAATGCCACGAGGAAGATGGGACAACAACGGTAGTGCCACCTGGTCGTGCGGTACTAAAATTTTAGTACCGCTCCTAGTCGCGGTAGTACCGTGTGAGGATACGGTAGTACCATGGCTTGGAGTGGTAGTAAGACCTTAGTGCCACAAAACGTGCGGTAGTACCGCACCGAACGGGCGGTAGTACCGGACAAGCGGTAGTACCGCACCAGAAGCACGGTAGTACCGCACCGCATCAGATCCGAACCTACTTTTGAATCTGAGAAGACCCGCGAAACCACGGCGGAACTACGGTTGATCAAATCTATCATGGGACAATATATCAAGTAAAATTTCTACGCAACACTACTCTCCTACAACCTTCTCTTGCAAAGACTTGGCCTAAAATCTCAAGAACACAAGAATCTCCCTAAAAATCTAGAGACAAGAGAACCAACTAGAAAGAGAGGGATTTGGGTAAAAACCTTGGTCCATGGCAAGAGGAAGTGGTGGGGAACGATCCCACTGGTCGGAATCCAAGGAGAGCAGCCGGAGACGGAGATCCGGCGAGGGACTCCGGCCCCGTTCTTGAGCGAGAGAGAGAGAGAGACGAGGTGGGGAAAACTGACGAATGGGTATGGGGGAGTTAGAACCCCCATGTTCCCGTCCTTATCCCCACGCGCCTCCGACAGCGCGGTAGTACCGCTTGGGCGGAAGGCCCGCACCAAAGCAGTAGTACCGCTCTCCCAGGCGGTAGTACCATGCTGGGCCGGTAGTACCGTACTCTCCTCGCACGGTAGTACCGTGGCAGGCCGTGGTAGTACCGTGAGCTCAAGAAGAAGCAATTTCCAAACACAAGAAAAGAGAGGTCTTCGCAAGGAAACTTCAAACGAACAAGACACCACACAACAAGCTTAAACATGAAGAGAAGAAGGGGCAAAACGACAACAAGAGATGGCCTCGAGACACAACCTCTCCAAAGAGAGGGCGGTGGTCGGAGGCACTTATCTTTGAGTCAATTGGTATGGCACCGCGAAGAATTATCCTTGGTCCCATGACCAAAACTCATCTTTGAAGCACAAGTACCATCAAAAATGGCTAATGTGAAAGATTTGATCAATTTATGCATAATGGGGGGAGGAAGAGTTCATTGAGAGAACAACACTCCCCCTATGTCCATGCCTACATCTAAACAAGACAACAAGTTGAGTATGGTGGGGTGTGCAAGGGTTCAAGCAACATTGCTCAAATCAATGATATTTAGCTCATGCCTTAACTCCCGAAATCTCGCTTCATCCAACGGCTTCGTGAAAATATCCGCAAGGTTATCATGAGTGTTGACATAGTTGAGCTCGATCTCCCCTCGCCTAATGTGATCCCGGATGAAGTGATACCGAATCTCAATATGCTTCTCCTTGAAGTGTTGCACCGGGTTGAGAGAAATCCTGATGGCACTTTCATTGTCACACCAAAGAGGCACTTTGTCACAAATGATACCGCAATCCTTTAAAGTTTGCCTCATCCATAAGAGTTGTGCACAACAACTACCGGCCGCTACATACTCCGCTTCGGTGGACGAGAGAGACACACAACTTTGCTTTTTGGAAGACCAACTCACCAAAGAGCAACCAAGGAATTGGCACCCTCCGGAAGTGGACTTCCTATCCACTTCGTCTCCCGCCCAATCGGAGTCCGAATACCCTACAAGCTTGAAGTTTGCTCCTCTTGGGTACCATAAGCCAAAGTTTGGGGTATGAGCCAAATATCGAAAGATTCGCTTGACCGCCACATAGTGACTTTCCTTAGGTGCAGCTTGAAACCATGCACAAATTCCCACACTCAACATGATATCCGGTCTAGATGCACAAAGGTAAAGCAAGGATCCAATCATGGAGCGATATACCTTTTGATCCACCACTTTACCATTGGGATCTATGTCAAGTTGGCACTTGGTGGGCATTGGAGTGGAAGCCGGCTTGACATCACTTAGCTTGAATCTCTTGAGCATGTCTTGAGTGTATTTGGCTTGGTTGATGAAGGTTCCTTCTCTTCTTTGCTTCACTTCGAACCCTAGAAAGAACTTCAACTCTCCCATGGAAGACATCTTGAACTTTGAGGTCATGAGAGCGGCGAATTCCTCATTGAAAGCTTTGTTAGGGGAACCAATGATAATGTCATCAACATATAGTTGGCATACAAACAACTCCCCTTTGACCTTCTTAGTAAAAAGAGTGGGGTCGATTAGCCCAACTTCAAACCCACGATCTTGTAACAACTCGGTAAGGTGGTCATACCACGCACGTGGGGCTTGTTTAAGCCCATAGAGTGCCTTACCGAGTTGATACACATGATCGGGAAAGTAGGGATCCTCGAACCCGGGGGGTTGCTTGACATAGACCAACTCATTAATAGGACCATTAAGAAAAGCACTCTTCGCATCCATTTGTTGCAACTTAAAGTTGTGATGAGAAGCATAATCAATCAACAAATGAATGGATTCAAGGCGAGCAACGGGAGCAAAGGTTTCACCGTAGTCGATACCCTCAACTTGGGAGTAGCCTTGTGCCACCAATCTTGCCTTGTTGCGAATGATGGTCCCATGAGCATCTTGCTTGTTCTTAAATATCCACTTGGTTCCAATGACATTGTGGTTCCCCGTTGGCCTTGGCACCAATCTCCACACCTTGTTGTACTCGAAGTTGTTGAGTTCTTCATGCATGGCATTAAGCCAATCCAGATCTTCGAGTGCTTCATATACCTTTTGGGGTTCAACACAAGAGACAAACACGTGATGTTCACAATTGTTTGCCAATTGTCTACGAGTGCTTACCCCCTTTTGAATGCTTCCAAGTACATTCTTCATGAGATGACCCTTGGTGGAGAGCTTGGAAGCAATCTTGGCGGCACGACGCTCCAATTCCTCCTCGGTGGTGAGTTGGGGAGCGGTCACTTGATCATCTTGAGCGACGTCTTGAGCTTGTTCTTTATCTTGAACTTGCTCGGAGGAGAGAACTTGACCTTGGGCATCACTTGGTGTGTCAACGCCATCTTGAGCATGATCTTGCCCTTGGTATTGTTCACGAGGATGAGGTCCTTCACTTTGTTCTTCGGAAGCGTGTGGGCCTTGGGTTGGTGATGGCTCCACTTGAGTGGAGCATTGTCCTTCTCCTTCAGCCACAAGGGATTCCTCAATGGGTAGGATAAAATCAACACCCATTCTTCTTATGGCTTGAGGAGGAACTTCATCACCTACATCACAAGTGCCACTTTGCTCCACTTGGGAGCCGTTATTCTCATCAAAATACACGTTACACGTCTCCTCAATAAGTCCTGTGGATTTAATGAGGACACGGTAAGCATGAGAGTTTGTAGCATAACCAACAAAAATGCCCTCATAAGCTCTAGCCTCAAATTTAGACAACCGAACACCTTTCTTGAGAATGAAACACTTACACCCGAACACCCGAAAGTACTTAAGGTTGGGCTTGTTACCGGTGAGTATCTCATATGGAGTCTTGTTCAAGCCCTTGCGGAGGTAGAGCCGATTGGATGCGTGACATGCGGTGTTGATGGCTTCAGCCCAAAAGATGTATGGAGACTTGAACTCCGCCATCATGGTCCTTGTCGCATCCATCAACATCCGGTTCTTCCTCTCCGCAACACCATTTTGTTGAGGGGTGTAAGGTGTGGAATATTGATGCTTGATCCCCTCATCACTAAGAAACTCATCCAAGGTGTAGTTCTTGAAATCGGTGCCGTTGTCACTTCTTATTGTCAAGATCTTTGCATTATGTTGACGTTGTGCTTCATTTGCAATGTCAATGACGGTTTGTTGGGTCTCGCTCTTCCTCTTGAAGAAATACACCCAAGTATATCTAGAGTAGTCATCCACAATCACCAAGCAATACTTCCTACCCCCAAGACTATCAAAGGATGGAGGCCCAAAGAGATCCAAGTGAAGGAGCTCCAAAGGCCTCTTTGAGTAAATGATAGTCATGGGAGGGTGAGCCTTCTCATGAAGCTTTCCTTCGATACAAGCACTGCAAGCACGATCTTTAGCAAAACTAACATTCGTTAGTCCACGGACATGGTCCCCCTTGAGAAGACTTTGCAAAGATCTCATATTGACATGGGCTAAACGGCGATGCCAAAGCCATCCCACATCAACTTTAGCCATTAGGCACGTCGCGGTCTTAGTGGGTCGCTCCAAAAAGTTAATAACATATAGACCGTTCTCGACATGCCCAACAAAGGCTACTTTAAGAGTCTTGCTCCACAAGAGGGCCACGGTATCAATATCAAAGAAAGTGGCAAAGCCCATGATTGCAAGTTGACGAACAGAAAGTAAATTGTATGCAAGGGACTCAACAAGCATGACCTTCTTGATCGTGAGATCATGAGAGATGACAACCTTGCCAAGTCCAAATACCTTAGAAGATGAGGCATCACCCCACTCAACATTGGTGGGCATAGATGGAATCTTGTGCACGTCCACCACCAAGTTCTTGCTTCCGGTCATATGATTTGTAGCTCCACTATCGAGCAACCATGATCCCCCACCGAAAGCAAACACCTACAAGAGATCAATGCTTGGTTTTAGGTACCCATTTTGTAATGGGCCCTTTGATGTTAGTAACAAGGGTCTTGGGAACCCAAATAGACCATTCAATGAACTCATGAGGAGAACCAACAAATTTGGCATAGACATGCCCATCACTAGCACGACATAACACATAAGAAGGATTAAAGTCGTCGGCTTTGTTGGGAGGGTTGGAATTGCCCTTTTTGACACCGCCACCCTTCGCATTGTTCTTCTTCTCCTTGGAAGCACTCTCTCCCTCCTTCAAAAAAGTTTGCTTGAGAGGAGGAGGTCGTTTGGTCTTGTTATCCTTCTTCTTGTTCTTGGGGTTGGGTGCGAACCCAATCCCCTCCTTGGCCACAACTCCCTTTTGATTTCTCAAAAGGTCGTTTAGGTTCTTCTCACCTTGTATGCACGACACAAGGCCTTTATCAAGTTGCTCCTTCAACTTAACATTCTCCTCAATAAGATGCACATGCTCACAACAAGGGTTAGTAGCATTTGCATTATCCATTAACACCATACGAGGAAAAGTGGCTTTCTCCTTGGTTAGCTTCATTTGGAGTTGATCATGAGACTCCTTGAGGGTAGCATGAACACCCTTCAAGACTTTGTGAGCCTTGTCCAGAATGTCAAACTCCTCTTTGAGTCTAGCAAGATCAACCCCAAGCTTTGCCTTCTCAGAGTTTAGCACATGAGAAACAACAAGCGCATGATCAAGATCTTTCTTTAATTTAGCATGATCATCGTTGTGAGACTCCTCAAGAGCCAAACGAAGACCACACTCTTCCTCAAGAGCATTGGAGAGATTCGAAATCTCATCGGCATAGTCATGACTATGCCCCTCCATCTTAGAGATGGTATCTTCGTGAGCCTCAATCATGTCATTGGCTTCACCAAGTTGTTCCAAGAGAGCAACAAAGTGCTTCTTAGATTTACCCTTGAGTTTACCCATAAAGGCCTCAAACTCATTCACCTCCACATTATTTCCCTCATGTTCATCAATGCTATCCGTTGAAGAAGGATGATTAATGATGGTAGTTTTGATGTTGGGGGTTACCTTGTTGGTGGCTTTAGCCATGAGGTACTTGGCGGTGATGCTCTCATTGGGTCAGAGAGACACCCGTGGAGTCGTCGCAATGGCAACAGAGGCCATGGCAACCGACTCACCATCTTCATCATCATCATCATCCTCATTGTACTCTTCTTGTACCACCAATGCCTTGGGAGGAGTATTCTTGGTGAAATTGCTCTTGTTGGGTAACGACTTGGCCTTGTCCTTTTGGATGAGCTTGCCACCATTGTCTTCCCTTTTCTCATAAGGGCACTCCGCAACAAAGTGGCTTACATTGCCACAATTGAAACAAATCCTCACTCGTTGCTTGCCCTTTGTGCCACTTGAATTGTTCTTGTTGAAGTTGGGCCTTGAGTTCTTCTTGCTCCAAAATTGCCTTGAAGCAAGGGCCATGTGTTCATGATAGGCATACTTCGTATCTTCGAGGTTTCTCTCCTCTTCTTCCTCTTCGTCCTATTCCTCCATACTAAAATTGGCCTTTAGAGCAAGGTTGGGTTTCTTTACTCTTTAAGAGAGAAGTACCGCATTGTCGGCGGTCTTGTCCAAGATGCTCATAGCAACGAACTCATCCAACACATCACTTGAGGACAAGGTGTGGAAGTCCGGCCTTTGACGAATGACGGAGGACATGGCTTTGTGGTAGGGCATCATTGCCTTGAGGAATTTGCGCTTGATCCAATTGTCATCCGTGTCCTTGCTTCCATGATCTCGGAGCGAGACCGCGAGTTTGGTTACCCTCCGATAGAGCTCACGAGGTTCTTCATCTTCTTTCATTGCAAAATCATCAGCTTCATCTTGCACCACTTCATAGTTGGAGCGTTGAATGCTTGTGCTTCCCCGGTAGAGAGAAACCACTTGGCGCCAAGCATCTTTGGCCAAGGAGTAAGGCCGGAGATGAGGAAGGTCTTCGGGTGGGATAGCTTCTTGAATGATGAAGAGAGCATTCTCATTGAATTGATTATCCACGGCTTCTCTAGGAGTGAAGTTGCTTCGGTCATGCGGATAGAAACCTTCTTCAATGATTCTCCAAAGGTTAGTGTTCACATGATTTAAGTGACGCTTAAAACGATAGACCCAAGAGTCAAATTCAAAATTCTTCTCAATCTTAGGGGCCGGTCCGGCATGATTCAAATGAGTGGAAGGGAGAGGTCCACCATAGACAAGTGGAGGTTCCACATGGGCAAAGATCCCGGTGCCACTCTTACCACTAGTAGGAAGGGCTTTCTCGCTAGTAGCTTCCCCCTTGTCGGAGGTAGCATCCGTCACCTTGTTGGCAGGATCACCCACTTTGAATGGTGCGGTGGAAAGTTTAAGCTCTTCTAAGAAATCTTTAAACATGCTTTTGACCTCGGTCGTCATGGAGGTTTTCAATGTGTCCAACGCCACATTGTACTCCTCACAAGAGACCGCGGTTCCCCCATCTCTCGTAGAAGATACCGGATTTGCACCGGAGTGCTCCTCCTCACCTTCTATGACGTCAACCATACTCTTCGGACGGTAAAGTCCTTAAAAAGAGACGAGGCTCTGATACCAATTGAAAGGATCAATATAGTTGACTAGAGGGGGCGGGGTGAATAGGCAACTAGCAATTTTTAGCTTTTCTTTAACAATTTAAACTTTGCATCAAAGTAGGTTGTCTAGATATGCAACTAAGTGAGCAACCTATATGATGCAACAAAGATAAGCACACAAGCAAGCAAGAGATATATCACAAATAAGCTTGCACAAGTAAAGGCATGAGATAACCAAGAGTGGAGCCGGTGGAGACGAGGATGTGTTACCGAAGTTCCTTCCCTTTGAGGGGAAGTACGTCTCCGTTGGAGCGGTGTGGAGGCACAATGCTCCCCAAGAAGCCACTAGGGCCACCGTATTCTCCTCACGCCCTCACACAATGCGAGATGCCTTGATTCCACTATTGGAGCCCTTGGAGGCATTGACCGAACCTTTACACACAAGGTTGGGGCAAACTCCACAACTCAATTGGAGGCTCCCAACGACACCACGAAGCTTCACCACAATGGACTATGGCTCCGCGGTGACCTCAACCGTCCAGGGTGCTCAAACACCCAAGAGTAACAAGATCCGCAAGGGATTAGTGGGGGAATCAAATTTCTCTTGGTGGAAGTGTAGATCGGGGCCTTCTCAACCACTCCCGAGCAAATCAACAAGTTTGATTGGCTAGGGAGTGAGATCGGGCGAAAATGGAGATTGGAGCAACAATGGAGCTTAGAGTTGGAAGAGGTGGTCAACTAGACGAAGAAGACACCCCTTTTATAGCTTAGGACAAAAACCCAACCGTTATCCACCTACCAGCCCGCGACCAGCGGTACTACCGCAAGGCCATGCGGTACTTCCTCTTGCTGACAAGTGGTACTACCACAAGGCCATGCGGTACTACCGTGAGGAACCGCGGTACTACCGCAGCAGCAGCTAGGGCAGACCTGTAGCATAAGGGCTAAGGACGGTACTGCCGCAGGCGCGGTACTACCGCTCCCCCTTGCGGTACTACCACAAGGCAGGAAACCCCTAGCCTGGGAAGAGTGCGGATAAATTACATTTGTGCCTACTTCTGCTAGAAAACGGATGAAGCAAAAATCCGACACAGCTCTACCGCAGAGGAGCGGTACTACCGCCTGGCAGCTGAGCCAGGCCGCACACGGTACTACCGCGCAAGGGATGCGGTACTACCGCGGTGGCGCGGATGTAAAAAATTACATCCGCCCCTACTACCGCGAAGGAGCGGTACTTGGCCTGGGGGCCACGGTACTACGGCTCCATAGGAGCGGTACTACCGTGGGCACCTGCGGTACTACCGCGGGTGCCTGCGGTACTACCGCTCACCAGGGAGCAGCACTACTGCAAGCCTATCAACAGCAGCCAGGACATGGCAAAGAGGATAAACGGAGGAAGCTCCAAAGTGCAGGGGAAAGGAGGGGACAAGGAAGAAAATGTGTACGTGATGATTCCACCCAAACCTTTCCAACGCGGACCCCCTCTTAATAGTACGGCTTTCCTATGACTCAAATCCACCAAAAAGAAACGTAGAAAAAAACGCCGTCTTCAATAGTCTTCGAGGGGCACCAAACCGTCTTGTGCCTAGCGATGAAATGTCTGGGAAACTTGAGGCACACGATTAGTCCACAAAAGCATTGTCATCAATCACCAAAACACCTTAGGGATAAATATGCCCTTACACAATGCATTGAAACAAGGCCTATGGTTCATACTTTCACTAGTGCAAGTTCTCTCAGCAATAATAACATAATTGGATCATATAACTATCCCTTAACATGCAACAAAGAGTCACTCCAAAGTCACTAATAGCAGAAAACAAACAAAGAGATTATTGTAGGGTATGAAACCACCTCAAAGTTATCATTTCTGATCAATCTATTCAAGAGTTCGTAGTAAAATAACACGAAGCTATTCTTTCTGTTCAATCTATCCTAGAGTTCGTACTAGAATAACACCTTAAGACACAAATCAACCAAAACCCTAATGTCACCTAGATACTCCAATGTCACCTCAAGTATCCATGGGTATGATTATACAATATGCATCACACAATCTCATATTCATCTATTCAACCAACACAAAGAACTGCAAAGAGTGCCCCAAAGTTTCTACCGGAGAGTCAAGACAAAAACGTGTGCCAACCCCTATGCATAAGTTCACAAGTTCACGGAACTCGCAAGTTTATCACTAAAACATACATCAAGTGGATCACGTGAATATCCCATTGTCACCACAGATAAGCACATGCAAGACATACATCAAGTGTTCTCAAATCCGTAAAGACTCAATCCGATAAGATAACTTCAAAGGGAAAACTCAATCCATTACAAGAAGATAAAGGGGGAGAAACATCATAAGATCCAACTATAATAGCAAAGTTCGCGGTACATCAAGATCATGACATATCGAGAACACAAGAGAGAGAGAGAGAGAGAGATCAAACACATAGCTACTGGTACATACCCTCAGCCCCAAGGGTGAGATACTCCCTCCTCGTCATGGAGAGCGCCGGGATGATGAAGATGGCCACTGATGATGGATCCCCCCTCCAACAGGGTGCCGGAACGGGGTCCCGATTGATTTTTGGCGGCTACAGAGGCTTGTTGCGGCAAAACTCCCGATCTAGGTTTCTTTCTGGGGGTTTCTGTATTTATAGGAATTTTTGGCATTGGTCTCATGTCAAGGGGGGGGGGGGTCTCCGAGTCATCCACGAGATAGGGGGGCGAGCCCAGGCGGTAGGACGCGCCCTCCACCCTCGTGGATGGCTCGGGACTCTTCTGGCCCAACTCTTTCACTTCGGGGCCTTCTTTCGGTCCATTAAAAATCATCAAAAAATGGCACGTCAATTGGACTCCATTTGGTATTCCTTTTCTGCAAAATTCAAAAACAAGGAAAAAACAGAAACTGGCACTGGGCTCTAGGTTACTAGTTTAGTCCTAAAAATCATATAAAATAGCATATAAAGGCATATAAAACATCCAAGATTGATAATATAATATCATGGAATAATCAAAAATTATAGATACGTTGGAGACGTATCATGTAGGCCCGCCTCGTTTGAATTTGACTCCGCCTCAGCATGTTCCGACACCGCTGGGTCATTATTCTAACCCTCTGGACAATATGATTGTTGTAGCTATGTGATTGGCAGCTCTCCTTGTTGAAGGTGAGTCTCCAGCTGCGATGGAGATACGGAGGGCTGGAGAGCTTCTTCAGATAGCGGTGGCTCAACAGGCGGCTTACACATACAGTCGTGAATGGATTCATTCAACCACGCGTCCAAGCCGGAGTTATAGCAGACATATTGATTCACCAGCGGTTTCAAGCAGTGAGTGGCACCATAACCAGCCTCGTAGGCATGACCCGCCGCGTGCTGGTAGCGATGCTCAGGCTTTGGTAGATCAGGGCAGGGCACGTCGGAAGGTTGAGCTAGCGGCTCATCAACAATCTCCGGCTTACCCATCGGTGTCTGTGGAGGCAGGAGTGACCTCTAGAACCCTTGGTGTGCCATGTTTAGTGTCGGCTCTATGTAACGAGCGCTTGCCCAAGGATTTTAAGGGCAATCATTGATGGATTCCACCTTACGCGTGTCCTCATGGACGGTGGTAGCAGCCTCAACCTACTCTATCAGGATACATTCCGCAAAATGGGCATCGATCCGTCAAGAATCAAGCCCACAAAAACTACCTTTAAAGGAGTAATACCAGGTGTAGAGGCCCGCTGCATAGGCTCAATTACATTGGAAGTCGTCTTCGGATCTCTGGACAACTTCCGAAGCAAGGACTTGATCTTCGATAGCGTCCCCTTCCGCACTAGCTATCATGCACTGCTCGGACGTACTGCATTTGCGCGATTCAATGTGGTGCCACACTATGCTTATCTCAAGCTCAAGATGTCCGGACCACGCGGTGTCATCATAGTCAATGGAAACACGGAGCGCTCCCTCTATACTGAGGAGCACACCGTGTCCCTGGCAGCAGTAGTACAGAGCGGCCTTAACAAGCAGAACCTTAATTCGGCGGCCACGCTCCCGAACACTGTCAAACGAGTCCGGACTACTCTGCAACAGGACAGTCCATCTCGTCAAGAGATCGACTAGCAATTCGGCCTCCGTCTCAGTCCCGACCAAATGGCGGCATACCTACCACGCGTACATAACTACGCACTCCAAATACCATGGGCATAGACGGAGGCGTAACTTGATTGTGGTCCATCATATGGCTCCCACATATACTTCTCCTTTTCCTTTTTACCATTTTTTGGTCTCTTCTCTACAGGCCCCTCTCGACGGCCTAATCATCGGTCCTTTCGAAGGATGGATATACCAAGGCGGCAAGCAGCACAGACGTGTGGGGGAATCTCTAGATGTTCTTCTTGACGATCATTCTACCTGTTTTCAGGACCCGTACGCAGCTCCCCCTTGGTCTTGGCATGTTAAATAGCCCTATTGTTTATCGCATTATTAGTACAAATACGCTTTGACGTATTAATCAAAATTATAATGAACATAGTTTGCGGCCCAACTCATGTGGCACTGGCTTTTTACTTCATTTTATTTCTCTATTCTTATCAATTGCACCCGTACACTTTGGTATGTTGTAATTCACCAGGGGATTTATTGCACTCCATACTACGGCAACAAGTCCGAACACTTCTACAGTATAGTTCGGCCCCCGAATTTAGCATTATATGCATCGGCTCCGAATCATGTCTTTGGTCAATAGTTGGGTTGCCCGACTCCTGTGCTTACTAACCTACGTCCGCTCTATCGGCTAGGGTAGTAAAGGGAGAACTACTGCGATTGTGTCCTGGTTTATCCGGATGAGCACCTCAGTAGAGAAAGCCGAAAACTGACTATCATGATGCGGCGTAAGCCGGTCAGCTCTTAGGAGGTTAAAATCTCTTGCGATTTTTTCCACATTATGCGACGGATCGGCCTTCACCCGATCAGGTGTCTACATCACCCTAGTCCGGACTAACGAATACTAGGGGTTGCGCCTACATTTCTATTGTCAAACTCCTATGGCTAAGTGTGGGTGATAAATCCACGTAGTCCAATTGCCTAGTTCATTGCGCTAAAAACCTCCTTCAAGGATCAAATTCTTGGATCAAGAGTGTTTAGATTCCATCCCGAACACCCCCGTACTACCTACGTGGGGGCTGAAGCCGACGACTGGCCAACTCTCAGATTTAATAAAAATGGCCGCACAGGAGGAGAATTTTTAAACAAGCATTATATTACATAACGGCTTTGTTTCATCATACAAGACAAGGTAACATGAATGTACACATTCAAAGATAATGTATTTTGAGCACTGGCCATCATACAGGACATCGTCAAAGTATCACTCCAGCGTGCGGTGCTCCTTGCCAGCAGGCGGTCCCTCGGTCGCTAGCTTGACGGCGTCCATCTTCGCCCATTGCACCTTGACATGGACGAAGACCATCCGCGCACCCTCGATGCAGGCTGACCGCTTGATGACGTTAAGCCGGGGGCAGGAATTGACCAGCCGCTTCACGAGCCCGAATTAGCTGTTGGGTATGACTTTGGCAGGCCATAGCCGGATTATTAAATCCTTCATGGCTAGTTCGGCCACCCTATGCAGTTCGACCAGCTATTTTAGCTGATCGCTAAAGGGCACCGGATGTTCTGGCGCAAGGTATTGCGACCAGAACAGCTTCTCCGTCGAGCTCCTCTCTTTGGCTCGGAAAAACTCTGCAGCGTCGGCAACACTGCGCGGTAAATCCACAAACGCTCCTGGAGAACTCCAAATCCGGGTTAGTAAGAGATACCTCTTCTTCACATATTTGCTCTGCATAGTGAAGGCCTTACCCACCATGATTTATTTGGCCTCTTGGATTTCCTATAGGGTGCCCTGGGCTTCAACCCGGGCATCTTATGCGCTTTGGCGGGCCTTGGCGAGTTCGGACTCTTGATCCGCAATGTTGCGCTCCAAGGACTCATATTTCTTCACGACGTCCTGGAGCTCCTGCTGGACCTCACCGACCCTGGCCTCAAGCTTTTCGCGGGCGGCTTGTTCCTTTGCCGCTCTCTCCTCGGCCTCGGCCAGTGCCTTCTTGAGGATCTCCACCTCGGTCGCCGCTCCTATCAAATATCATGGCACTATGGTCAGCACAAATCATTCGTCCTTTCTGGATCTACAGAAGGTCATTGTATACCTTGCTTGTCTTCTCGCTGCTTTTTCACACGGCCGAGCTCTTCCTCGGCCCACTCCAGACTCTGCTTCAGTCCGGAGACTTTGGCAGAATGAGAGGTCGCAGCAAGCAACAACGCCTGCTTATTCATATAAGACATATTTGGTTAGTCTCCAGCGAAAATTACTTGATCCTCTGTTCGGCTTTCTTTCCGAACACCGGACAAAGTCTCGGGGGCTACTGTCTATACTATGACATTCTTTTTATACAATTGCGTCGCTTACCACAAAGCCTGTTAGGAGGCTGGTGCAGGCTTTGGTCAGTCCACTCTTAACGGACTGAACCCTCTCAACCATCATACCCATAAGGATACGATGTTCCTCAACAATGGAAGCACTTCACAGCGCTTCTAGTAGTGTATCCGGTGCCTCTGGATGGACAGAGGTCACCGGTGGAATCGATGCATCTCCTTCTTTCGAAGGAGGCTGCTTGCCGGATTCCGGAGCCGTATAGGTCTCCGGAATTGTAATCGGCTAGGGGCCAGATTGGATACAACCCCCATCACCAGTCTCCATGGGGATTTTCTCCCCCGTGTGTCCGGCGGCCGAGGGTTCACCCTCTAGTGCCACCCTGATGGCCTCCTGCGTCTCTCCCTGGCCTGGGAAGGTCATTCAGGGCAGCACCTTGGCGTCATCCATGGCCTTGGAGAAGAGGCCGCCGAAAGGGACCCGCTGTCCATCACCATCGGATCCAGCGAATTTCCCGAGATGAGGATTGCTCGAGGTTAGAACAAGCTGTACTGCAAGTGCATGATTTAACATGTTAAAATTATGAAGTAAAGGAGCTGGATATTTGTGTGCGGCTTCGAGTACTTACGATTCGGCCAGGGGCTTATCCCTGGGGCGCCACTCGGAGCTGTTATCAATGTCCCACGCGGAGTTGTCCGCGACGGAGGCCTTCCCCTTCTTGGAGGCCTCTGCCTCCAGATGCATGGAGGCCGCCCTTTTCTTCCCTCCCCCCTCAGGTGGAGAATTGTTTTCCTCCTCTTCCTCGTCATCGGTGGCGGGAGGGGAGTGGGTCTCGGCGTCTTCGGACGTCATGTCCGAAGTGCCCTTATGGCGGAGGCCACCTATGGTCCCCTTGGCCTTCTTCTCCGGTGCTTAATAGGGCGTCAGAACCAGCATGTTTGCCAGAAGCAGGATAGCTAGTTCTTCGGGCAGCGGAGCCGGACACTGAATCCGCTCTTCCTTCTTTGTCCAGCCCTGAAAAAATGAATGGGGAAGCTTAGACGTCTTCCTTGAATATGCAAGTAAAGGATACACCTTGAAGTACGGAAAACCTACTGCACTATTGGGATGGGCTAGGTCGTGCCCGCGGTCCTCGGTCATCGTCGGCCATGTCTCGTTGGCCTTGAAGAGCACCTTCCAGATGTCTTCGTGTGTAGTCCCGACGAACCATTGCAAGGTCTGGTGCTCGGCCGGATCAAACTCCCACAGATGGAAAGTCTGACTTTGGCATGGAAGGATCCGACGAACTAGCATCACCTGGATCACATTGACGAGCTTGATGTTCTTGTCAACCATGCTCCTAATGCGCGTCTGAAGCGCTCTCAGCTCGTCCGGTCAAGACCAGTCCAGACCCTTCTCTAGACAGGAGGTGAGCCGCATCGGGGCTCCGGACTGGAATTCAGGAGTCGCGGCCCAGGTGGAGTCGCGAGGCTCTGTGACGTAGAACCACTGCCGTTGCCACCCTTTGACGGTTTCCACGAAGGTACCCTTGGTCCGTATGACATTGGGAATCTTGCTCACCATGGCGCCTCCGCACTCTGCGTGTTGGCCATCCACCACCTTTGGCTTCACGTTGAAGATCTTCAACCACAATCTGAAGTGGGGTGGGATACGGAGGAAGGCCTCGCACACGACAATAAATGCCGAGATATTAAGGAAGGAGTTGGGGGCCAGATCGTGGAAATCCAGCCCATAGTAGAACATGAGTCCGCGGACAAATGGGTGGAGAAGAAATTACAACCCACAGACGAAGTGGGGGATGAACACAACCCTCTCATGGGGCTCCGAGGTGGGGACGATCTGTCCCTTGGTCGGAAGCCGGTGGGCGACTTCCTTGGCCAAATACCCGGCCTCCCGGAGCTTGGTGATGTCCTTCTCATTGACGGAGGAAACCATCCACTTGCCCTATGCTCTAGATCCGAACATGGCTGGAGTGCTTTTTTGGAGGCGGAAATGATGGAAGCTTGGGCGCTGGAGCTCGAGAATGGATGGGCAGAGAGGAAGAGGGCGTGGGTGAAAGAGGTGAATCCTTACTCCTTTATAAAGGCAGTGAATATCAAGCGCCTCCCCACTCACCTTAAAACTCGCCTATTCCCCAAGGGTCGTGCAAGCAGCGCGGTTGGATTACTCATGCCCGTATTGATGAGAATCCCGCAATAAGGGGGCATGATCTTTGCTTTGACCAGGCGTGCCAATAAAACCGCATCTTGAAACATAGAGCGGGAGGCTAAAAAATGGTTCGAAATAATGACCGGGCAGGGACTTGATGTCACGCTACAAAAATTGTCAGCAGATTGGACTTGTAAAATATTATACTCTCTGTGGTTGTGTGTGGTACTTGTTTTGCAGAGCCGAACACGTTTTCTGTGTTCGAAGGGTGCTTTGGGGTATTCGAAGAAGGAACCCGCCTTGCAATGCCGAAGACAATCTGCATGTCGGACACCTCGTCATTGAAGCCTGGTTCAGGGGCTACTGAGGGAGTCCTCGATTAAGGGGTCCTCGGGCGTCCGACCTATTGGATATGGGCCGGACTAATGGGCTGTGAAGATACAAGACAGAAGACTCTCTCTCGTGTCCGGATGGGACTCTCCTTGGCGTGGATGGCAAGCTTGGCGTTCGGATATGAAGATTTCTTTCTTTGTAACCGACTTTATACAACCCTAGTCCCCTCCGGTGTCTATATAAACCGGAGGGTTTAGTCCGTAGAGGCAATCACAATCATACATGCTAGACTTTCGGGGTTTTAGCCATTACGATCTCGTGGTAGATCAACTCTTGTAATCCTCATACTCATCAATATCAATCAAGCAGGACGTAGGGTATTACCTCCATCAAGAGGGCCCGAACCTAGGTAAAACATCATGTCCCCTGCCTCCTGTTACCATCAACCTTAGACGCACAGTTCGGGACCCCCTACCCGAGATTGCCAGTTTTGACACCGACACCCCGCAAGGTGCCTAATTACATGGCGGATCAGCCCTTAGAGGCCTGGATTGAGAGCTATGAGATGGCCATGAAGATGTTGGGCGTTAGTGATGTTGTGTGTGCTAAATACTTCACCATGATGTTGGATGGGCCGACACGCACTTAGCTGAAAGGATTGCCCCTAACTCCATTAGGTCATGGGCTAAATTGAAGACACATTTTATACAAAATTTCAAAGACATGTGCAAGCAGCCTATGTCAATTCTTGATTTAGACTCTTGCATCCAGGGTGAGAGCAAATCAACAACCAATTGGGTGCGCCGGATCTCAGCCGTTATCCACTCATCAGATAGTATAAATGCTGGTTCAGCCGTCCTGATGTTGGAAAATAATGGTCGGTTCCTTCCCTTAAGCAGAAGCTGGGTGGCTTAAGCGTCACTTCAATGATATGGGAGAGCTCATGGAGGCTCTCTTCAAATACGCCGACTCTGATAGTACTAAGGAACCTGAGTCTGATGAGAAGGCTGGCAAGGGAAAGAAGAACGACAATGCCAAGGGGCAGCAGCATAATACGGCGGGTCAAGGTAATAGCGGTAAGCGCAAAGCCGATGGTAGTTCGGACTTTTTGGCTAACACCAATAAGCAGAATAATAATCAACGTCATAAGGGGACGTCATCGGTGCCACGGTTTGGCGGGCCAAAATTCAACCTTGAGGCGATGATGAATGGGCCTTGCCCAAAGCACGGTACGCAAGAGAAGCCGGCAAGTCATCTGTGGAAAGATTGCTTCATCATGAGGGAGTACACACATTCTAGCTTTTTCTAGAACAATCATGGCCCGCATGGCGGGTCAGGCTCCGGCTCTCACGGACCTGGCTTTGGAAGTGGCGGCTCAACCTCCGGTTTTCAGGGCCAAGGCAATCAAGGTGGTTTTAATCAGCAACCTAGTCAAGGGAATCAGCAACAGTAGACCGGTTATCAGAGTAATCCGAAGCAGCTGAATAGTGGTCAATATCATGTGCTTACCACGAGCTTATGCAAACAAGACCAGAAGCTTCATAAATGGGCGGTGAATGCGGTTGAGCCGGCAGTCCCTCGATACTTGCGATGGTCTGAACATCCTATTGTATGGAGCCGTGAGGATCACCCACCCCCCATTGACAACCTAGGTCAAT
Organism: Triticum aestivum; assembly: GCF_018294505.1. Taxonomy (NCBI): domain Eukaryota; kingdom Viridiplantae; phylum Streptophyta; class Magnoliopsida; order Poales; family Poaceae; genus Triticum; species Triticum aestivum. The sequence goes on along the minus strand of NC_057806.1, from coordinate 583,262,086 downwards.
TGGCTTTGGTGGTTGCTCCTCAGGTTGGAGGGTACAAGTTTACCAAGGTGCTTATGGATGGAGGCAGCAGCATCAATATCCTTTATTATGATACTTTCCATCGTATGAATTTGACTGACAAAGATCTTAAGCCGTCTTCTACTATTTTTCATGGGGTGGTGCCTGGTAAGTCGGCATACCCGGTGGGCAAGATAGCTTTGGAAGTGGCTTTCAGTGATGATCGTGATTACAGAGCTGAGACATTGACTTTTGAGGTGGTCAAGATTAATAGCACTTATTGTGCCCTATTTGGGCGGCCGGCTTATGTTAAATTTATGGCACGGCCTTGTTATGTTTATCTACAGATTAAAATGTTGGGTCGCAAGGGTACCATCATGGTGCATGGCAACAGGAAGATTGCGTTGGAGTGTGAAGAGGGCGATGCTGCTTACGCTGAGTCTGTTTGTGCAACAGAGGAGTTGAAGGGGCTGTTCGGCAGTCCACCAGCTCCCTGGATTTTAGGAATCTGGGGAGTACTGATTCACTCACTCTGCAGTTTTGAACTAAAATTCCGCCAGCTCTGGGAGTGGCAGCGTGGAGCAGAGGGACTCCGAATAGTCCTGAAGTTTTATAAAGATAATGTTTACCCGGGAGACATGACCCCTTTGAACAAGCTAACGACAGAGCATGACTCACCCGGCAATCCTACCCATGGGCGGCCGCTCCCATGGGCACCCAACCCGAATGGGTAGGGTATGGGTCGCCATGTTCACCCATGGGTAAGCCCGATGGGTAACCCGATTAGTCATGGGTTGGGTATGGGCATAATGTTTTGCCCAATGGGTCACCCGATTAACATTAGTAACTAAAAAATATTTTTATTTTATATTTTGTGTGGATGTTTTCATGAAGATACTTGGTAATTAATTTCTTTAGAATAATTTCTTTTCAATCCCTCCTGGCAAGGCCCTTAGAAGCAGCAGCCCAACACATTGCTGCTGAGTGGCTAGCTAGCAGCCTCAAGCCCAACAGAGTAACATTTCGGCCAGTTGGACCTACAAAGCAAGTCCAACTCATATCTTACTTTGTATGCATGATAGCACATGGAAGTGAGAATTGCAATGATACAAGGGCCTTGGTTGGCAACTTGTTTAGTACCACCTCGCCTAGCCGCGCTGGTGGGAGACCCAGTTTTTTCTATATAAGGGACTCAACTCAAGGCCAGTCTAGAGGAGGCAACAACTATTGCATTGACTGGAAGTGACTACTGCGCCGAGTAGCTAGTGAGCTAAAATGAACAAAAATTGTGGCAGGGCGCATGGCGCACTATTTGGAAGTATAAAAATAAATATTAACTTCAAACCCGATAGGGTGCCCTAATGGGTCGGGTTACCCATCAGGTTCAGGCATGGGCCTGGCTCAAGACTCACGGGTAGGGTTGTGGGTCTGCTCCTTGCCCATTAACTATTCGGGCATGGGTTTGAGAGAGCTCGGCCTGGTCAAATCCGACCCGATTGCCAGCTTGAAGCATGACCCTTTGTTGAAGTTTAAATCGATAGATGACACCAAGAAGGTTGACTTTGTTCCTGGCGACTCATCCAAGCAGTTCAGCATCAGTGTCAATATGGGTCCAAAATAGGAAAGCACGCTCATCGAGTTCATCCGTGAGAACCGGGACATCTTTGCATGGAAGCATTCAGACATGCCAGGAGTATCGAGGGAACTCGCTGAGCACACTCTCAATGTGGATCCAAAGTTTAAACCGGTCAAGAAATTCCTTCATCGTTTTAATAAAGAGAGGCGCAAGGCCATTGGTGAAGAAGTAGCCCGGCTCTTGGCGGCTGGGTTTATTATTGAAGTTTTCCATCATGAGTGGTCGGCTAACCCGGTGCCGATACTTAAGAAGAACGGCACTTGGCGTATGTGTGTGGATTATACAGACCTTAACAAGGCATGTCTGTCTGATCCTTTTTCTCTCCCTCGTATTGATCATATCATCGATGCTACGACGGGTTGTGAGCGTTTGAGTTTTCTAGATGCTTATTCTGGTTATCATCAGATCAAGATGGCAGTTAAGGACCAGGAGAAGACATCCTTTATCACTCCTTTTGGATCCTTCTGCTATGTGCATATGCCTTTTAGGCTCAAGAATGCCCATGCGACTTATCATCGTTGTGTTTAGAATTACCTTCATAATCAAATTGGATGCAATGTTCATGCTTATGTGGATGACATAGTTGTGAAATCAAGGAAGAAAGAGACCTTGTTAGATGATTTAAAGGAGACCTTTGACAACCTGCGGGTCTACAAAATGATGCTTAACCAGGCCGAGTGTGTTTTCGGTGTTCCAGCTGGTAAGTTGTTGGGTTTTTTGGTTTCTGAGAGAGGCATTGAAGCTAACCTGGAGAAAATCAAGGCTATCATTTCTTTCGCTAAGCCAGCATGTATCAATGACGTCTAGCGTTTGGCGGGTCGCATTGCGGCTTTGAGCCGGTTTATAAGCCGCCTAGGAGAGAAGGTTATCCCTTTATATTAGATGATGAAGAAACATATCACTTTGTATGGAGTGATGCTGCTAATTAGGCTTTTGAGGCATTGAAAAAGCAGTTGGCTGAGCCGCCAATCCCTACAGCTCCCATTGATAAGGAGCCCTTGCTGTTATATGTGGCTGCTAACAGTAGAGCCGTTAGTGTGGCAGTTGTTGTGGAAAGGAAGGAATCAGGCAAGGAATATCCAGTTCAGCGGACGGTTTACTATGTCAGTGAGGTACTCATTGAATCCAAGCAGAGATACCCACATTGGGAGAAGATGGTTTATGGTGAGTTCATGGCTAGCCGTAAGTTGAAACAGTATTTCCTTGGTCATCCCATCATTATGGTTAGTTCTGCTCCTTTAGGGAATATTATTCAAAACAGAGAAGCCACGGGTTGGGTGGCCAAGTGGGCCATTGAGCTTGGACCCCATGGTCTGAAATATATGCCTTGGACAGCCATCAAGTCTCAAGCGCTTGTGGATTTTATCAATGATTGGACAGAGTTGCAGTGGCATGAGGAAAAGCCTGATAATACATATTGGACTATTTATTTTGATGGGTCTAGGCAGTTGGAAGGCTCGGGGCTGGAGTTATTTTGACTTCCCCACGAGGTGATAAATTTTGTTATGTTTTAAGGTTGATGTTCCCTTGTACTAACAATGCAGCTAAGTATGAGGCCTTGCTCCATGGTCTTCGGATGGCTAAAGAGATGAATCTAAGCCGGGTAAGGTGCTTTGGTGACTCAGATTTGGTGGCTCAACAAGTTTCCAGAACTTGGGATTCCAAGGACCCACTCATGGCAGCTTATCACCGAGAGGTTGATGTTATTGCTAGTCGTTTCAAGGGTTACCAAGTGGAACATGTTGATCGTAGGAAAAATGAGGCGGCTGATGCTTTAAGCCAGCTGGGATCCCAGCGTAAGCCGGTACCACCTAACGTTTTTCCTTGATATTTCGAATAACCCTTCAATTAAATTGCCTACGGAGGAGGATCTTGCTATCCTGACTCAGAGGCACAGTTGGTGGAGGCTCTCCATGTTATTCCTGATTGGACAGTCCCGTATTTGGCTTATATGACCCGGGGTGAGTTACCTGAAGATGAAACTTTGGCCAGATAGATAATCTGGCGGTCTAAGTCAATGACTATTATCAAGGGCGAGTTGCACCGATGCAGTGTCACAGGGGTGTTTCAGCATTGTATATCTCTTGAGGAGGGTCGTGAGATTCTACAAGAGATTCATGAAGGAGATTGTGGCCATCATGTCGGTTCTAAGTCTCTCATGGCTAAAGCTTTTCGGCATGGGTTTTATTGGCTGATGACTCATGTTAATGTAGAGGATCTGGTTAGCAAATGTGATGGCTATCAGAAATTTTCCAGACGAGCTCATGTGTCGGCTCAAGAGTTGAGGATGATTCCAATTACTTGGCCGTTTGCAGTTTGGGGGCTGGATATGGTTGGGCCTTTTAAAAGATCCAAGGACAAAAAGACTCACCTCTTGGTGGTAGTTGACAAGTTTACAAAGTGGGTTGAGGCAGAGCTGGTCAGCAAGTGTGACGCGACAATGGCGGTTCAATTCATCAAAATGGTGATTTTCCATTTTGCTTACCCTCACAGCATCATTAGTGATAATGGCACTAATCTATCTAAAGGTGCTATGAATGAATTTTGTCACCGTGAACATATTCGTCTTGATGTTTCATCTGTGGCCCACCCCCATTCCAATGGTCAAGCTGAAAGAGCCAATCAAGAAATCTTGAGAGGCATAAAACCCCGGCTTATGGTCCCTTTGTAGAGGACGCCGGGTTGTTGGGTTGAGGAGTTTCCTTCTGTGCTTTGGAGTATCAATACTACCCCCAACAGATCCACGGGTTATATGCCTTTCTTCATGGTTTACAAAGCAGAGGCGGTTCTTCCCAGTGACATTTTTCATGACTTGCCCCGCGTGGCAGCTTATGTTGAAGCTGGTAATGAAAAGGCACGACTATATGCTCTTGACCTCCTGGATGAGGAGCGTGAACTTGCGGCGGCTCATTTAGCAATCTACCAGCAAGATCTGTGTCGATAACATAGTCGTCGGGTTAAAACCCGGACCTTTCAAGAAGGTGACTTGGTGCTCTGGCTCATCCAGGATCAAACAGATATGCATAAGTTATATATACCCACCTTGGGAAGGGCCTTTTGTGGTCAGCAAAAATCTGAACAATGGATCATACTACCTCATCGATGTTCGAGACCACAAGTACTCACGCACGTCAGAGGAGGAGACCCGTCGACCGTGGAATATTGCTCATCTCCGGCCTTATTACACCTGAGCCACTGGTTGTTGTGATGTACATAGTTCTACCAATGTATATATTATGATTAGTATAATAAAGCTGGCATCCCTGATAATTCAAGGCCTTTGTCGTTTCATTTCTGAGTATCTGAGTCTTTATTGTCAATTCATAAGATCACTTGGGGGCTTCCTGCTCACTGAGCATAGCTATGATCACCCTCTTGATCCGGCTTGCACGCCTTGTTACAAATAACATGGGGGCTTCCTGCTCACTGAGCATAGCTATGACTACCTTTTGATCCGGCTTATACACCTTGTTGCAAACGACTTGGGGGCTTTTTTGCCCAAGTTATAAGATTACCAAAGAGAACTTGTTACAATGTATAGTTCAAACATAGGTAACCTGCCTTGATGGCTTGTTAAAGGTCACTTGGGAGCTTCTTGTTCAATGAACATAGCTATATTTACCCTTTTGATCAGCTTGGACACTAGGTGTATTCACCAAAACTCTAGTTTATCCTGCCTTTGTATGTCTGCCACTCCGACCAAGTAATCCTGGAATGACCCGCCATACTCTTGACAGTTGATCTTATAAAGACCATGAACTTGTCAAAGTTAAAACAACGGTTGGTCATGTGAGGCCCGGCTTATAGGTTTGAATAAAGGATTAACTCAGCGGCTGTGCAACCCTTGAACAACACTTGATATTGAGGTTTGGCAGCCTATGAAAGCCTTGTTTTCTTGGTTTGTTATTTTGTTTGAACATTGTTTGGGTTCATATTTTTGTACCGTATTGACATATGCTTTAAAATGATTCAGGCCATGTAGCCTTAATCTTTATGGCTCATATTTGAGCATATTCGGATGTTTGATAGCCTGATCTGGTTTTGGACGATAAGTCGCCAGTACGCCTTGATTGTGCACTTGGAGTTCTATGCTCTAAAGTTTTTTGGGCTGTTACCCTTGCTGCATATGGCGTGGTAAGCCGACAGTATGAACAAATATAGCAGGTATGTTATTTGTTTAGTCTGAATTTTTGAGGCTTTGATAACCTGCCCTGGTTATGGACTATATAGTCACCAACGGCTTTTATATTGGACATCATGATCCGCCCCGGGGTAAACCACCAGGGCACATGTTATCTGCTTGTGTGCAGGGAATATGATGAATACGACTGATAATATTATGATAAGAAATGACAGATCTTTCCATGCAAGATCGGCGGTTTAAAGTGTTATGAAGATAAACATGCACGATGGCATGGAAGATCATTGTTTTCAACTAGCCTATTACAAGGCGTCATGTAGCCCAAAAGAATAAGTGTTTTTGCTGCGCACAACTGCTATATGGCAGGTTGAGAGCTGGACCGTGGTTCAGTGGCCCTGGTCTTGGCGTGTTGAAGCTTCCGGGTCATCCTGCACCGGTTCTTCTTCTTCTTCTTGTTCACCCATTGGCTGGAAGTCATATGTGGTCTAGTTGATCGTCAAAGCTCTAAATAAAGCTTCATCATCTATAAGGCCTGACGGCTCAATATCAGGAGCGAAGGTGTGCTTACGTGTTGGTGGTATAAGGTCCATGGCCTCATGAAACCAGTGCCTTCCTTTGCATTTTCAACATCATAAACCGGATGATACTTGGGGAGATCAGTCTCCTCAGCCAATTTGCTTGCCAAGGGACGCATCTCCCTTATTATTTTGGTGAAGTCGTCGGCGCTGAAGAGAGACCCATCTTCTTAATTTTAAACTCGGGCAGCCGGTGCCTAGTTCTTCCGGGTCAAGTTCTGCTTGCCATGCCTTTGCCTGGCTCATGGTAGTGATGGCACCGGCTCGGGCGACTGATCGCTTTAATTCTTCAAACCTTTGAGGCAGCACATACAGTTTCTCCAACACTACCTTGATAAGGGAACATGGTTGCCTCTTATGAGAGGCAGCAAAAATAGCCCATTGAGCACTAGTATACAACTGCTCCACAAGGGTATATGCAACTTTAAACCTTATCTGAATGTCTTGACCCACCTTGGAGCTTCTGTTGCCTGCATCAGCAAAAATATTGGTAAACCGGCCAATGATTGTGATACACTAATGATACAAGTGGAAGTATTATGTTACTTACCGAAGATGGCAGCTGTCATGTTATTGATTTGCTGCTTTAAGCCGGATAACTCACCAGTCACCGGCTTAAGAGCAGCCTCAGCATCGTCTACTCTTTTTAACAAAGCTGTCTTCTTAGTCTCCCAGCCGGTTCTTTCAGTACTGAAGTCCCTTTTCAATTTTTCAATGTCTTCTAAAGCGGTCTTCAACTCTGATTTGGCCTTGGAAGTTCCAGTTTGCTGGTTTTGGATGTTCTGCCTCAGATCAGTGACTTGAGATCCCTTCATATTCAATTCAGCCTTTCACACACAAAAAGGCAGGCAGTATGAGGTTATGACAATCATCTTATTTAAAGTCCCAAGCATAATACAAGTATTTTACTTGGTACTTGGAGGCTAATGCACATTGCTCTTTTTGAAGACAATTCTATGATGACCTGGATAAATTTCTATGATTAAAACCCGTTCATGGGGGCTACATATTTGGATTTTATTCATAATTATGGTGATAAGTCACGACTTAGCCATGTTGATTAAGTCGGCCCTTGGGGGCTACAGGTGCAAAATTGAGCACTACTATTTGAAGTCCCGGCTTAACTTGCCAGTTTAAGCCGGCCCTTGGGAGCTACATATACGAAGTTGAGAACTACAATTTGAAGTCTCGGCTTTATGTAGCTTAAGCCAGCCCTTGGAGGCTACTCGTTTTGATTCTGCAACTACAATATGCCATGACATGAATGTAAGATTAAAGAGGCTATCTAAAGTCTACAACATATTCAATTCTATCATATCCAGTAGACTTGGCAGCTGGCAGAGATATACTTATATGGAGAAGATTGGAGTGCTTACCTCAAAATGCTCCTTCATGAGGTTGACCAGGCCGGCCTCAAAATCATGGCTGGTGTGAAGGTGGTTTAGATAGCCTAAATGAATCTCCTGAGCATTGAATTGGGCATAGCTTTCCAATTCCAATTTCCACTTGCCCTTATCAACAGCAGAAAATTCTTCTTTGGCGCTTTGCTTGGATAAAACAGTGGGGTTTCCTGGTGCTGTATAAGCCATCCTAGTAACTATTATGTCTTCAGTCTCCTGAGCCAGCTGAGCAGGACTGGGCGGCTTAGCATTCTCCGGGTCAACATTCATGGAGTCCATGGTGACAGGGTGCTCCTCTGGCGGCGGGTCATCGGTGGTTGCTTCAGAGGTTTGATGTGAAGATTCGGGTATTGTCTGCTTTTCTAGATCAGCAGCCTTGGGATTTTCTGCTGGTTTATTCATTTTCAGTTTCTTGTTGGGCTTGGCTATAGCACTGAGAACAAGATGCATGAAGAGATTAATATATCAGTCGAGTAAGTGTTAAAGCAAAACAAGGTTAATGTTCTAACCCAGGGGTGACTTTGAAGAAGGGGATCTGAGTCCTAGTGGAGTCGCCAGATGAGAATGAGATGTTCCCTGATAATTTGAGTCGGACGGGTTAAGTGGCTGACGAATAAGACCCGCTTTTGGAAAATATAAGGATGAATTTTGTGGCACCTCGTTCCGGCGCTTTCTGGGGGCGGGTGTGTTCGGTAAGCCGGAGGAAAGGTTTCCACCTCCGCTATTCCGGGTTGTACGGCAAAGTTCGTGATGTTATTTCTTCAAAAGAAAGTTGGGATCCAAGTAAGCTAAAGGGTGAGAAAATCTTACTTTCTGACTTGCTTGTCGAGTTTTTCGTCTCACCACAGGTTCTAAGCTGGAGGAAAGACTAATTACCTC